>NC_041382.1:678290800-678313410 GCF_002162155.2 Triticum dicoccoides | reverse complement strand
GCGAGTGCCTGACTACAGCTAAGTCTCTAAGTGAGAGAACTTAGGCGAGTACTGGACTGCAGCTAAGCCCCCGAGTGGGAGGATTGCTCTCCACTCGGTAGGATTTTTTCAAACTTAGGCGAGTGCCTGACTGCAGCTAAGCCTCTAAGTGGGAGAACTTAGGCGAGTACTGGACTGCAGCTAAGCCCCCGAGTGGGAGGATTGCTCTCCACTCAGTAGGATTTTTCAAACTTAGGCGAAACGGATTCACAGCTAAGTCACCCACTAGGGGTTTTCGTATGCAAACAAGAGTGACAGCAATTATTGGGACGCTCTTGTCTTTGGTAAAAATGAACTGCAGAAATTTTTTCTTATTACATCTCGTCCAAGGGAGAACTCAAGTGTAAAAGGGGCGGAGTAGTTCCGCATTCCAAGCTCGTGGCTCGTCGATCTGGTGATCAACATTGTAGAGGTGATATGCTCCACTGTGGAGGACTCTGGTGACGATGAAGGGGCCTTCCCAAGTAGGAGCAAGTTTGTGTGGTTTTTGTTGATCCACTCGGAGGACCAAATCTCCTTCCTGGAAGGCTTGGCTCTTCACATTTCTGGCATGGAATCGACGCAAGTCTTGCTGATAGATGGTCGATCTGATCATAGCCATTTCCCTCTCCTCCTCTAGGAGGTCGACTGCGTCTTGCCGGGCTTGCTCTGCTTCATCTTCGTTATAAAGCTCGACTCTGGGGGCGTTGTGAAGTAGATCACTCGGCAGGACGGCTTCGGCTCCGTAAACCAGAAAAAATGGCGTTCTTCCGGTCGATCGTTTCGGGGTAGTCCTCAGCCCCCACAAAACCGACGGAAGTTCATAGACCCAAGCGCCTGCTGCGTGCTTGAGATCACGCATCAATCGAGGCTTCAATCCTTTGAGAATCAGACCATTTGCTCTTTCAGCTTGTCCATTCGACTGAGGATGCGCGACCGACGCGTAGTCGACTCGCGTGCCTTGAGAGGCGCAAAAAGCTCTGAACTTGTCTGAATCGAAGTTTGACCCATTGTCGGTGATGATGCTATGCGGGACCCCATATCTGAATGTCAGCCCTCTGACGAAACTGATAGCAGTGCAAGCATCGAGATTCTTGATAGGCTTGGCTTCAATCCATTTGGTGAACTTGTCGACTGCCACAAGCACATGCGTGAATCCGCTCCTGCCCGTTCTCAGTGGACCGACCATGTCCAGTCCCCAGACAGAAAAGGGCCAGACGAGTGGAATGGTCTTCAGGGCTGATGCAGGCTTGTGTGACATGTTGGAGTAGAACTGGCAACCTCCACACTTGTCGACTATCTCTTTTGCCATCTCATTTGCTCTTGGCCAGTAAAATCCGGCTCCGTATGCTTTAGCCACAATGGTCCGAGAGGACGCATGGTGACCACAGGTCCCCGAGTGGATATCATTAAGGATCATCTGACCCTCTTCTGGTGTTATGCATTTCTGACCGATTCCAGTCGTGCTTTCCCTATACAACTGTCCCTTTATGACTGTGAAGGCCTTGGATCGGCGGACGATCTGTCGAGCCTCTTCCTCGTCCTCCGGGAGTTCTTTCCTCAAGATATACGTGATGTATGGTACCGTCCAGTCAGGAGTGATAGCCAAGACCTCCATGACTAGGTCGACCACAGCAGGAATTTCGACTTCAGTCGGATCTGTGGCACTTTTCGGTTGTGGGGCTTCTTCTGCGAAGGGATCCTCTTGGACTGATGGCGAGCGGATGTGCTCCAAAAACACATTGCTGGGAATGGCTTCTCTCTTAGAGCCTATCTTTGCCAGATCATCTGCTGCTTGATTTTTCAGTCGGGGGATGTGATGAAGCTCTAACCCCTCGAATTTCTTTTCTAGCTTTCTTATTGCGTTGCAATAGCCAGTCATAGCTGGGCTTCTGACGTCCCACTCCTTCATCACCTAATTAACCACCAAATCTGAGTCGCCGTAGACCATGAGGCGCCGAACGCCGAGTGAAATGGCCATGCGCAACCCGTACAAGAGTGCTTCATATTCTGCTTCATTGTTGGAGGAATCGAAGTGAATCTAGAGAATGTATCTGAGCTTATCTCCTCGGGGGGAGACCAATACTACCCCAGCACCGGAACGGTTTAGCATCTTAGATCCATCGAAGAACATGGTCCAGTGCTCCGAGTGAACTTGAGTCGGGAGTTGCTGTTCAATCCACTCGGTGACGAAATCTGCAATTTCTTGGGACTTGATAGCCTTCTTTGCTTCAAACTTGATATCTAGGGGGAGGAGTTCAATCGCCCACTTAGCCACTCGACCAGTTGCATCTCTGTTGTGCAAGATCTCTGACAGTGGAGCGTCGCTGAGGACTGTAATGGAATGGTCAAAGAAGTAGTGTGCAACCTTCTTCGTGGTCATGTAGATCCCATATACAAGCTTCTGGTAATGGGGATATCTTTGCTTCGAAGGGGTCAAAACTTCAGACACATAATATACTGGGCGCTGAACTCTGAAGGCCTTTCCTTCTTCTTCCCGCTCGACCGTGAGTACTGTACTGACAACTTGTCCTGTGGCCGCACTGTACAGTAGCAGAGGCTCTTTACTGATTGGGGCAGCAAGCACCGGCTGGGTGGAGAGCAGAGCTTTGAGCTCTGCAAACGCTGCGTCAGCTTCTGGAGTCCACTCGAACTTGTCAGACTTCTTCATCAGTCGGTAAAGAGGCAACGCCTTTTCACCGAGACGAGAAATGAATCGACTTAGAGTGGCCAAGCAACCTGTAAGTTTCTGGACATCGTGTACACGCACAGGGCGCTTCATCCAGAGTATGGTGCCAACTTTCTCAGGATTGGCGTCGATTCCTCGTTCGGAAACGAGAAAACCGAGTAACTTTCCACCTGGAACTCCAAATGTGCACTTCGATGGATTGAGCTTGATATCGTATCCCCTGAGGTTAGCAAAGGTTTCGGCAAGGTCAGTCAGTAGGTCAGAACCTTTCTGTGACTTAACCACAATATCATCCATGTATGCTTCTATGTTTCGACTGATCTGAGTGAGTAAACACTTCTGAATCATCCTCATGAACATGGCTCCAGCATTCTTGAGGCCGAAGGGCATGGTGACATAACAATAGCACCCAAATGGGGTGATGAAAGCCGTTTTGATCTCGTCGGGTCCATACAGACGGATCTGATGGTACCCTGAATAAGCATTTAGAAAAGACAAACGCTCACACCCCGCGGTCGAGTCCACTACCTGGTCAATGCGGGGGAGAGGGAAATGATCTTTCGGGCAGGCCCGATTGATGTGTTTAAAGTCAATGCACATGGGAAGTGACTTTTCCTTTTTGGGGACCATGACAACATTGGCGAGCCACTCGGAGTGGTAAATCTCTCGGATGAACTCCGCTGCTAAGAGCCGAGCCACCTCCTCGCCAATAGATTTCCTCTTCTGGACGGCGGACCATCGAAGATGTTCTTTCACAGGCTTGAACTTCGGGTCGACTCGTAGACGGTGCTCAGCCAGCCCCCTGGGAACTCCAGGCATGTCAGAAGGCTTCCATGCGAAGACGTCCCAGTTCTCACGGAGGAACTGGATGAGCGCTTCTTCCTATTTGGAGTCGAGCGTCGTCGAGATGTGAGTCGGAGCAGCGTCGGGGTCGGTCAGGTGAATGTGAGCTGGCTTAGTTTCACCGAACGACTGAAAAGAAAATTCTGAAACAGGCTTCTTGGCTAGTAGCAATTCACTCGGATCAGCAGTCTTTTGGTACTCTTGTAGCTCAACAACTGCCATCTGAGCGTCAGCAATCTTCGATCCTTTCTGAAAACACTCTTCTGCTTTCTTCCGATTGCCGGTAACGGTGATCACACCTCTGGGGCCGGGCATCTTCAACTTGAGATACACGTAGCATGGTCGAGCCATGAAGCGTGCATAAGCTGGCCAGCCCAGAATAGCATGATAAGCACTTTGGAAGTCCACAACCTCAAATGTCAACTTTTCCCTGCGGTAATTCTTTGAATCACCGAAAACCACGTCGAGAGCAATCTGGCCGAGTGACTCGGCTTTCTTTCCAGGAATGACTCCATGGAAGCTCATGTTGCTGGCACTGAGCCTGGACATCGGAATGCCCATCTCTTTCAATGTTTCAGCATACAATATGTTCAGGCCACTACCACCATCCATCAGGACTTTGGTCAGTCGAGTGCCTTCGACAATTGGGTCAACCACCAAAGCTTGCCTCCCAGGGGTGGCAATGTGCGTAGGGTGATCGGACTGGTCGAATGTGATGGCAGTCTGAGACCACTTCAGATAACTGGGTGTCGCCGGAGCAACCATATTCACCTCACGGTTAATGACTTTCAGTCGACTTTTGCTTTCGACATCAGCAAAAATCATCAGGATGGAATTGATTTGGGGGTATCCGTCGTCACTATCTTCCTTGTCCTCGACTCTGTCCGACCCTTTTTCCTTATCTTTGGGTTGTTTGCCCTGAAACTGCTGGATCAGGAGCCGACACTGTCGAGTGGTATGCTTTGGGTAAATGCAATTACCCTCTTCATCTTTCTTGGTGTGGATGTGACATGGTAGATCCAAAACATCATTTCCATCTTGATCCTTGACTTTCTTGGGCTTCCAGGGGCCTTTGGGTTTTCCCTTGAAATTTCCCTGGGTTGCGGCCAGGGCCTCCCCAGGGGCGGCTGGCTCGGCCTTCCGCTTCTGCTTCCGACTGGAATTGCCTCCGGTTTCCTGGGCGACTGCTTTCTGCTTGCCACTCCGGAGTCGATCTTCATCTTCTCCGTTAGTGTATTTGGTGGCAATTTCCATCATCCGATTCAGGAACATTTCTCCAGTTCGACTGAACTTCAGGTTCAACTCTCTGTTCTTGACGCCTTCTTTAAAGGCACAAACTGCTTGGTGATCTGGCACGTTCTCAACTATGTGATGCAAAGTGATCCACCTGTGGATGTAATCCCTCAGAGTTTCATTCAGCTTCTGCACGCAAGACCGCAATTCTGTAAGGCCTGCGGGTCGCTTGCATGTTCCCTCAAAGGTTGTGACAAAGACTCGAGAGAGATCCTCCCAAGTGTAGATGCTGCTGGGTGCTAACTGATTCAGCCACGCTCTGGCCGAGCCCTCTAACAGGAGAGGCAAATGCTTCATAGCCACCTCATCATTGCCACCGCCAATCTGTACAGCCACTCGGTAATCTTAGAGCCAAGTGTCGGGCTTAGACTCACCGGTGAACTTGCTGACTCCAGTCGCCAACCGAAAGTTGGGAGGAATCACCGCGGCCCTGATGGCTCGACTAAAACACTCTGGCCCTGAAACACGTATTCCGCTGCTGGTGGGCGCATCTCTGTTCTAGCCTTCCCGATGAGCCCTGTTCCTGTCAACCAAGCCTTGAACGAGGACAGATCTCGCGTCAAAGCCTGGGTCCCAGGGGTCGACGGGAATCCTCTGCCCAACGCTATGAGGGAGCCTGTCATCTCGATGTCGAGGCGCATATGTCCCACTCCTCGGGGGAGGGGTTGGCACTCAACGTCGATCATCACGATCGGATCGGTGATCATACTGCTCATCCCTTCTGTACTGATCATGCCGGTCGCCACGTCCCTCACGCCTCGGGGGCGACCGCGGGCTGTGAGCCGACTGGACTGTATCTGTTGCAACGGATCGACAGTGGATCCTATTCCGCGACTGAGAAACAGCGGAATTCTGGTTTCCCGCTGCCCGGAGCAATGCTCTGATCTATAACAAGCCCCTGCCAGCCTCCGACTGGGAGGGCTGAATCGATTCTGCTATACGGGCCGCGGCGGCCAAATTCTGAACGGGGGTTCGGTATACCTGCGTCGGCGGGAAGAGCTGGCGTCGACTAGACTCGGGAGCCCGCTGACGCGCTTGCTCGTCGAGTGCTCGCTGGAGATTCTCCAGTCGAGTGCGCTCGGCCAAATTAGCCAAGCGCGCGTCCTCCAAGGCCCGGGCCTCGGGGGACTCTCCGACGATAGGAGTGCGGAGTGCGTCCGTGTTCCGGCGGCGAAGCTCCTCTCGCTGTAATGACGTGAGAGGTTCAGGGAGATACTCATCGTGGGGATGCGACGGGTCGCCCCCACCCGCGCCTCCATCAGCGCGAGGGAAACCAGGAGGACTGTGTGTTCCATCGACCGCTAGGATCTCAGCCACTGGGTCGCTGCTGTCGCACTCGGATGCGGTCTCCGTGGAGCCAGTCGACAGGTCGAACAGGCCGCAGAGGGATTCGTCGGGCTCGATTGCCGTGACTTGCGGGGCGGCCGACTGGCGAGCCACGGCATGCCTCACCCACCTCTGAAGTCTCGACCGACCGGAGCTCTTGCGCCGGTGGGAGACAGAGCGGGGAGACGATACAGGGGCCGACCGATACTGGGTCGACGGCTGCCGCAGGAGGACGCCACGAACGCATGCGCGGAAATGCATCACACCGCGGACGGGGAGCGCGTCGATGTCGAGGGGCGCCTCCTGAAGCCAGGCGGAGTCATCAGCGATGAACATGAGCGCGCCGAGGCGGATCTCGCGGCCCTCCACCAAAACTCTGCACGAAACCATGATCAAAGGGATCGGAAAAATCGCAACTTCTCCAATCAGGCGCTAAGATTCCGGCCCCATGGTGGGCGCCAACTGTCGTGGTTCTAACTCTGACAGTGATGTAGGGGGGTATGTATGGAGAGGCTAGATCTTAGCTATTGGGAAGTTGTAAACACACCAAGATGTACGAGTTCAGGCCCTTCGCGAAGGAAGTAACAGCCCTACGTCTCGGTGCCCGGAGGCGGTCGACTGGATTACTGGCATGTGAATAACAGGGGTGCGAACCCTTCATACTGAGGAGGGGGGTGGCTTATATAGAGTTCGCCGGCCCCCTCCTGCCCTCAGTAATGCAGGGTTTAAGGTACATTTAAGGTTGGGCGTTACCGGTAACGCCCTTAATAAAGTGTGATAATGACCATAAAGACTACTTAATAGCCGACCGTTTGCCTGCGGAGTGATTCTAGGTCTCCTGGCAGTCGAGTGGTTGGCTTCATGGTCGAGTGGTTGGCTTCATGGTCGAGTGTCATGAACCCGTCGAGTGGGATACCTTCAAGTTGATTGAAAGGTGACTTCTCCTAGGGATGTCCCAGGGTAGGGCTCTTTGGACAGGCCCGTGCCCCTACCCTAGGTACATGGCTTCATCAGGTACTGGGTCCCCTTCGATGGAATCCATGTCTTCATCAGCAAGATCGGCGAACCGGGCCCTAAGCTGGACACTTGCATCGACATCATCGAGACAGCTCAGCGTGCACGACCTGCCCGGGTTTAGCCCGCCGTAAAGCACGCCTTTGTTGGTTTTATCCATGGGGAGGAATTTGAGGAAGGATCTATGTCTGGTGGTGAGACGGCCATCCACTCTGATGCATGGTGAATCGTCCACAGGCGAGACCAATTCAATGTATCAAGTGCAAGACAGCCGACTTGGGGGTATTCCGATGGCGACAGTATTCTGGACCCCTATGAGCCGCCGAATAGGGTTGCGATCTTCATGGTCGGTATACAGCCAGTGCTCGGCTCATCGACCGCTGCGACTATGACCTCCAGCTCGACGGCTGTAGCGACGGCTGGGGCTAACAGTTCTGCATGCCGGCCAGCTTAAGTTCTAATGGAATTGTTGGAGGCTCTGGCAACTTTGATGGGTGTAGAAGTGACCCTGCAAACTCAGGAACATCATAAGGTGGATGTTGCAAAGTTACGAGATGAGATAGCCCAAGCCAAGGAATAGCTGGCGGCTAAGAATGCCAGGATGGCCACAGAGCGAGCTGCTTTGGATGCCCAGGCGCAACGGATTCAGGCAGATTCTTTCCGGCTCACCTTGGATCAAAACGCTTCCAATGAGGTCATGAGAAGGAGACAACAGAGTCGTTTACCTCTAGAGTACGATGCGAGAAACTTTTTCAACACACCGGGGGCAGGGACCAGTAACCCGCCAGTGGTGAACCGGGCGGTTGAGGCGCCCATGACTGGAGCACCGGTTCAGCCACGCGCTATGGACCCTCCTCATTTGGATAAGATTCCGCCTCACCATGTGCCGACACCGCCGGGTCATTATTCTAATCCTCTGGATAATATGATCGCTGCGGCATCACGATTGGTGGCTCTTCCAGTTGAAGGCGAATCTCCAGCTGCGATAGAGAGGTGGAGGGCCAGAGAACTTCTTCAGACGGCTGTGGCTCAACAGGTGGCTTATTCGTATAGCCATGAATGGATTCATTCAACCCTTCGTCCAAGCCGGAGCTATAGCAGGAATATTGAGTCGCCCGTAGTTTCAAGCAGTGAACTGCGTCGTAACCAGCCTCGTGGGCATGACCCGGTGCATGGCGGTGTTGACGCTCAGACTTTGGTGGATTAGGGCAGGGCATGTCGGGAGGCGGAGCTAGCGACTCAGCTAGCGGCTCAACAGCAACCCCCCGATTTACCCATCAACATCTGTGGAGGTGGGGGTGACCTCCAGAACCTTGGGCGTGCCGTGTTTAGCACTAGCTCTGCTTAATGAGCGTTTGCCTAAGGATTTCAAGGGTCCTCGTAAGGTACCTAATTACACAGCAGATCAACCCCCTGAAGCTTGGATTGAGAGTTATGAGATGGCCATGGAGATGTTGGATGTTAGTGATGCTGCATGTGCTAAATACTTTACCATGATGTTGGATGGGCCGGCTCGTACTTGGCTAAAAGGATTGCCCGCTAACTCCATAAGGTCATGGGCGGAGTTGAAAGCCCGTTTCATTCAAAACTTTAAAGACACATGCAAGCAGCCTCTGTCGATCTTGGATTTGGATTCCTGCGTCCAAGGTGAAGGCGAGTCAACAACCAATTGGGTACGCCGGATCTCAGCTGTCATACACTCATCAGATAGTATCAACGCCGGTTCAACAGTCCCGATGTTATAGAAGAATTGTCGTTTTCTCCCCCTTAAGCAGAAATGGGGAGGCTCAAGCGCCACTGCAATGACATGGGGGAGCTCATGGCGGCTCTCGTCAAATACGTCGACTCTGACAGTACCAAGGACCCTGACTCTGATGAAGAAAAGGTGGGTAAGGGAAAGAAGAGTGGCAGTGCGAAGGGACAGAAGCATAACACGACGGGTCATGGTGGCAATGGAAAGTGTAAGGCGGAGAACAGTTTAGACTTCATCGCCAACACCAATACGCAGAATCATAATCAGCCTCGCAAAGGAAAGCCGGCCTGATTCAGCTGGCCAAAGTTCAACCTTGAAGCCATGATGAACCAGCCTTGCCCAAAGCATGGTACACATGAAAAACCGGACAATCACTACAAGAAATATGTCAACTTATGACCTTCTATCAGTGACCCTCGAAGAATTGGTCATAAATTTATGACCATTTTAGACCAATTGGTCAAAAGCTGTT
Source organism: Triticum dicoccoides (assembly GCF_002162155.2). NCBI lineage: Eukaryota > Viridiplantae > Streptophyta > Magnoliopsida > Poales > Poaceae > Triticum > Triticum dicoccoides. Next base: position 678,304,002 of record NC_041382.1, on the reverse strand, counting down.
TAGGGGGCTCCAAACCCTAAACCATTGTGACCATTTTGGTCAGAAAGGTTGTAATTTCCTTACACGAAATGGTCACAAAGCAAACAGTGCTAGTCCGCTGCCTTATTTCTAGTTGTTAATGACCAATATAGATGGTCATAGCCTTGTAGATTGTGGTGGGTTGTGATGACTAGGCGCCATCTCATCAGTTTTGCCTATGTGTCATGTCCATGTGGCAGTTTTTGCCCTAGGTTGTGAAGCAACCTATATTTCTATCATTCCCAAAATTCCCAAAAAATCTCATAAATTCTTTGGGGCATATCTTCATCAAATATGTAAAAATCCTTCCTTGCCTAGTTCAAAACTAATTCAACAATATTCATTTTCCTATTCTGTTCACAACAACACTTTATGAAGGAAATGCTATTTATATATTCTTGATTGCCCTCGGAATTTTAGGGCACTCTTTCCTATCCAAATTATTACCGCATGACAAAATTCAGCTCCATTTTCCTAGCAAATATTCCTCAGCAAATTTCCAAAGTTTTTGTCCACCTAGAAGCATTGTGAAGGAAGTACCTTTTTTATATCTCTAAATGACATGAAATTTATACAGTTCCTTCATGTGCCCAAATTATCAATCTCCTCCAAATTGCAGCTCAGTCCAATCATCTATGTGAGCCCAGGTTCAATTTATATTTTATGGCCAAATTGGCACATTGCAAAGCAAGTGTTATATAGACCCCTCCTATTACCCTCAAACTTTTCGGGCACTCTTCCATACCCAAATCATTGCCACATGATAATATTCAGCTCAATTTTCCTAGTAAATCTTTCTCGGGAAATTTTCAAAGTTTCTACCTCGAGAGAAGCTTTGTGAAGTAAGTACTAGCTAGGCTTACCCAAATGATCTGAAAATTTACCAGAGCATGACCATACCTAAGTAACTTACCTACACCAATTTTGAGCTCATTTCATTCATCCAATCTCTCTCACTAGTTTTCCCAAGTTTCTGTCCATAGAAGAGCATTGTGAAGGAAGTACTACTTTCGCATGTCCAAATGGTATCAATTTTCTACAATGCTTTCCTATGCCCAAATAACCATCCTCCACAAAAAATCAGCTCACTCCATTCATTACTTTGAGCCCAGCTTCAACATTCATATTTTTGTCCAGCGTGGTACTTTGCAAAGCAAGTACTACCTAGGATCCTCCTTTTGAGCTAAAAATTTGTGAAGACATTCTCCTTAGTAGATGATCATCCTCAGCCAAAACTCACGCCCATTGGCCATGTGCATTTCCCGTACCTCTAATCAAACACTTAGCTGCTAATTCATGTTTGATCATCGATCGGTCTCCTCGTGAGAATCTTATGTTGTAATTTTCTTCCTAGAACCAACCTGGGGAGTGCCCAACCCACTAGACATGCCTAGGCCGCCCAAAACACATGGCAACATTACGGTCATGCGGTGACCACGCGACGGGCATGCGAGTTTACGCGCTCTAGAGTTGGGGCCCTCGGCCACCGCCCAAACCTCGACGTATCGCCAAAAAACCATGTATTTATGATTAAATAGGTCCTTATGTAACTAGAAATGATTTTTGGAAAAAATAAATAGCAAACTATGAGGCAGATGCAGTTCAAATTTGACCCGCTTCCAACTGAATTGGCGGAAATTTGTCTTTTTCATGAGAGGTGGATCAAAACTTTTTACACCCAACCATTTTGTCAATTGTGCATTAAATATGTCCTAGTATTTTATAAAAATGATTTGGTCCAATTTTGCAACAATTATTTGGTAGTTCCTTCACAAAAAAACCTCCTTTCGGGCACTCGAAAAATGGAAAATGGTTTTTTCGTCCAACAAAAATGAAAACTTCCTTGGGCAACATTGTTTGCCATTCCAATATGCACCCTTGTGCACAATATGAGATCATTTGAACAAACTATGCCATGGATGTGGCCATAAGATTGATCATTTGGCTTGAAAGCCATTGATCTCCACACGTGATAGCTCGTTTCTGAGAACACTTTTTTAAAATAATTGCCGTATTACAAGTTTATTATTTTCCTAGGAACTTGGCCACATATAATGACACAATGCGAAGGTTTCCCAATTTTTTGATTTTTTTGAATTTTTTATGCCCGTTTCAAAATGCGGTCAAAACGGCGGGAATGACCGTTCCTAGCTAGTGGTTGAATCTTGGAATTTTTTTGGTGTTTCTATGATTAAATATATACTTATGTACCTAGAAATTATTTTTGAAAAAAATAAAGAGCAAACTACAAGGTAGCTACAGTTCAAATTTGACCCGCTTCCAACTGAATCGGCGAAAATTTGTCTTTTTCATGAGAGGTGGATCAAAACTTTTTACACCCAACCATTTTGTCAATTGTGCATTAAATATGGCCTAGTATTTTAGAAAAATGAGTTGGTCCAATTTTGCAACAATTATTTGGTAGTTCCTTCACAAAAAAACCTCCTTTTGGGCACTCGAAAAATGGAAAATGATTTTTTCGTACAAAGAAAGTGACAACTTCCTTAGGCAACATTGTTTGCCATTCCAGTATGCACCCTTGTGCACAATATGAGATCATTTGAACAAACTATGCCATGGATGTGGCCATAAGATTGATCATTTGGCTTGAAAGCCATTGATCTCCACACGTGATAGCTCGTTTCTAAGAACACTTTTTTAAAAAAATTGCCATATTACAAGTTTATTATTTTTCCTAGGAACTTGGCCACATATAATGACACAATGCGAAGGTTTCCCAATTTTTTGATTTTTTTTGAATTTTTTATGCCCGTTTCAAAATGCGGTCAAAACGGCGGGAATGACCGTTCCTAGCTAGTGGTTGAATCTTGGAATCTTTTTGGTGTTTCTATGATTAAATAGATACTTATGTACCTAGAAATGATTTTTGAAAAAAATAAAGAGCAAACTACAAGGTAGCTACAGTTCAAATTTGACCCGCTTCCAACTGAATCGGCGGAAATTTGTCTTTTTCACGAGAGGTGGATCAAAACTTTTTACACCCAACCATTTTGTCAATTGTGCATTAAATATGGCCTAGTATTTTATAAAAATGATTTGGTCCAATTTTGCAACAATTATTTGGTAGTTCCTTCACAAAAAAACCTCCTTTCGGGCACTCGAAAAATGGAAAATGGTTTTTTCGTCCAACGAAAATGAAAACTTCCTTGGGCAACATTGTTTGCCATTCCAATATGCACCCTTGTGCACAATATGAGATCATTTGAACAAACTATGCCATGGATGTGGCCATAAGATTGATTATTTGGCTTGAAAGCCATGAATCTTCACGCATGATAGCTCGTTTCTGAGAACACTTTTTTAAAATAACTGTCGTATTATAACTTTATTATATTTCCTGGAAACTTGGTCACATATAATGACACAATGCGAAGGTTTTCCAATTTTTTTATTTTTTTTATTTTTTGTGCCCGTTTCAAAATGCGGTCAAAACGGCGGACTTGACCGTTCCTAGCTAGTTGTTGAATCATGGAAATATTCTGATGTTTCTCTAATTAAATAGATACTTATGTACCTACAAATGATTTTTGGAAAAAATAAAGAGCAAACTATAAGGCAGCTGGATCACCAGAAATTTATCTTTTTTACCAGAGGTGGATAAAATCTTTTGACACCCAACTATTTGGCCATTTGTGCATTAAATATGTCCTAATAGTTTATAAAATTGATTTCATCCAATTTTGCAATAAATATATTGTAGGTCCTTCACAAAAAAACTCATTTTGGGCACTCGAAAAAGAGAAATTGTTTTTTTTTGGCAAAAAACTCATTTCCGACGACACCTTTTTAAAGATATTTATCTTATTCCATGTTATTATTTTTTCTGAAAACTTGTTCACATTTTGGTGACACAATGAGAAGGTTTTCCATTTTTTTTAGAATTTCTCAGATCACAAAGTAGCTTAAATGATTTTAACATATTATTTTAAGTCATCTACGACCAATTAGGATGGTCATAACATCGTATTGCATTCTGATTGGTCCGTGGAATATCACGCAGATCGTGCATCCAACACCGTCGGATGCTCGGGGATTCAACGGCTGTCCTCGACCCATCCACACCGACCCCGAAACCCTAGCTATGTCCTCTGGGTCAATTTCCATCCACCCCCCGCCTCCTTTCTTTCCCTCGCTCCCCGTTCCCCTCCCTTCCTCACCGCGCAAACCCTAGCTCCTCTCGATCCCGTCCCCTTCCTCCCCGCCAGCTCCATCGATCCTCCCCTCGATCTCATCGGAGCGGGCGGAGATCGGGCCGCGGCAATTCCCTACCCCACCCAGCCACAACACAATGCCCAAATCAAGCCTCCCCCTCCTCCGCCGCACCCATCCCCATCCCCACTCCAATCGCGCCGCCTGCCCCCGTCGACCGCTCCTCCGCCCCGCCGAGTCGCCGCACACTGGCGAGTGAGCTTGTTTCTCGTATCACCCAAATCCGCGGATGGCCCTAATTAATTCCCCCCCAATTTTGTCCCCTCGCAGGCCGCGGCGCCATCGCCGTGGACGGGATGTGCGGCGGCCGTCCCCCCAGCGACCAACTCCTGCAGATGGAGACGGCCTGCGGCGCCCTCATGCGCGAGCTCCAGGTGCGCCCGCGGTTTGCCAGCGACCAGGACAACGCCGACGGCCTCCACAGTTGCTCCTTCTCCACATTCACGCACCATGGATGTCCTCTTCTGGTCCTGGCAATAGTAGTGCTATTACCTTAACTATCCTTGGTGCAATTGTTGAATCTAGTACAAATGGCAACCAGCAACACTGGCTACCAGGTAGCTGCTGATGTTCCCTTGCTCTACTAGTGCTGTGTTTTCCACCCAACACGGAGGTATGTGTTGCACTGTCGCTTATCAGCAGCCTTTTCCTTGTGCAGTGCTCTACCGACGGCAGGAAAGAGGAACCAAGGCCCCCTCAGATACTACCAGGCTTGGGCAATAATGATAATGTGAAGCCTGACGTGTCGTCGATGGTACCATTTAGATTTAGGGCCTTATAACAGACAAACATTCATATCTTTGAGATGCTTTGCTTTGCTTTCTTTTCCACGTAATTGCTGATAGGGTTTTTATATATGGTTTAGTTTCAGCCTAAATCCACCACCGGTGATGGTTCATTTTACTCTAGTCTTTTGAGTGGAACTGACGGTTTGGGCATAAGCGGTTTGCTACCAAACAGCTTGGATGCATTGCCGAAGTTGTCTGCTTCGTAAGGCTTGGAAGTTTTATATGCAAAGACCTGAAGTAGTTATAGATCCTGTAAAGATAGATCATCATGCTGCTTCAGTCGGAATTGATTGCTTTGGGCTTACTGGTCGCCACTTGCGATTTTCAAAATTGTCGATAATCTGCTTTGGTTACTCACCATTTTCTCTGCGTCCTGTGTTACTATCCGCCGAATGAGATATGAGAACCCCATCAGCATGCTTGATATATGTCTAGTTGAGATGGTGACTTAACTAGACCACATTTTGGTAGGCCAGGGCGTGTGCTTGTATTCAGGCTCAAAATGCGCCCCATTTACTTCACCTCTAGAATATCTCTTTGCTGTTTTTGTGGAATGGTAACATATGAATTGTCATACCTGCTTAAATCTTAGTCGCTACATGCTAGTAGGATATTATTTACCAATTCTATGTTCTGTGATTAAAACAAATCCATGACAAAGTTGCAGCAAACAGATTTTACCAGTTCTATCTTCTGTATCAAAACAAATCCACAACAGTTTTCCAATGACAGTAGCAGCAAACTAATTTGTATCAATTATATGTTCTGCGATTAAAACCAATTCTATCGAGGTAAACTGCAGATGCAGATGCGATTTTTATTAATTAGATCTTCTGTGATTAAAACCATATTGGGTAACAACTTGCTTCAACTGCAGATGCCTGCGATTAAAAATAAAGTTCCATTCATCTTCTGGTATGTTGTTCTCTGTAATAACTCTTGACTTGCAAGATACAATGTTGATTTATTATATATACCCGCACAGCCAGTATATGGTGTTGTCTTATTCGGTCTGAACTTTGCATATGTTTATTCAGTTTACAACTAGGATTAGTTTCATGTGTTTATAAGAATTATTGATGCAAACCACTATGTTTGTGCATAGCAGGGACGACTCAGATCTGACGTTTTTGGTGTCTTGCTGGTTTTTAGGGCGCGGGTGGTGCAGTGGCCGCATGAACATGCTCAGGGGCATCATCGGCGGGGCGCTCAGGAGACGGGCGAGGTGGATGCTGCCCACCCAGACGGTACACAACATGGGGGAGTCCATCTCCGACCGTCCCAAGCACGACCATGATAGACCTACAACGGCAGGTAGCATTTCCATTTCCATCTCCCTCCCCCTCTTCCTCGAAGTAGTAGCACATCATCAGGTAGTAGGACGGTGAATACATGTGTGCGGTAGCTTGTTCTGTAACTTGTTAAAATGATAAGAGAGGTTCCCATACAGCATCAGGTAGTAGTATCACATCATCAGCATCAGGTAGTAGCTTGTTCTGTAACTTGTGTCTCAGGTTGTTCAAATGATAAGAGAGGTTCCCATTGTGGTTACAACTGCAATGTGTTATCCTAGCTATAAAATATAAGGGGCAGTCTGAACATTCATTTATAACTCTAATCTAGCTTGAACAAGCAATCAAGGGAGAACTGCCAGTTTCTTTTGTATGGCGTACATGTTGAATGCCGTTGGATGATGATCTAACCATTTTCTCATCACAAAGTATGCATTGGCAATATAATTTGCAGCATTAGTTAGGTACTGTTGTAGTCTTTTTAGACTTGTATGAGTAAAATGCTATGAGCAAGAATAATGCTATGAGTAAATTTAGATTTCCTTCCTTTAGGCATAAGAATAAGCTGATAAGAACAGAATATTGATACTTTGCATGCTATGAGTAAAATGTTGGTACTTTGCTTGCCATGTCTGGCTCTTGTTTTGGTAGTAGTTTGCTTTGCTTATCCAGTAGTATCAGTCAACTGGCCAGCCTGGAGCAGCTTGGTGTTGTACATGATGGTGTTAACTATGAAATTGCCAAGTGTGAGAAAATTAGACCACCTGACCATTTCTTGCCTGAATGCATTCTTTAAACAAGATGATGTGCTAGAGACATGCTACTATATTGCCTTGCTATAAACAAGTTGTTGTTTACTGTATTGCCTACTTGACAGTCACAAAGTTGCATTATTTGGCCACTGGTAGTTAAGGATATGCCCAAATGTGGTCAGTATAGGAACCATGGTCCCCTAATTTCTAGCAAAACTTGTGTAATGAGCTCTTGTTACCTTCTACTGATTTTTAGTCTTGTTTTTTTAGTACATCTGTATTGGTATTCAGAAATAAAATTCATATGTTTCTGTATATGTTCTTTTAGATAAGTATGTCAATACATAACTAGTAATGTAAATGGTGTGACACAGTTCTTAATAAAAATGAAAATAACTTGTGAACGTCAATCTCATGTATCAGGGTCCTGTTCTTGTAAACCTTATGTAAAGCTAAAATTCTTGTGTGCAGGGCGACTAGTGATGCGGCACAACAAGCAGTAGCAGGCACGCGAAGCAGCAGGGGGAGGGGGTCTCTCGAATGTCGCTACTGTCACTGATTGATGATGGATGATCTCTCTCCCTCTCTTACAAGCGTCTACAAATGCTGGTAGAAATAGAAATGGCAGCTCTAGTCCCATGTTGTTGTAGTCCCATGTAGTTCCTTTTCTCAGACTGCCCTTTGTTGCTTCATTTCTATGTTAATTCAGTCTCTGTCGAATGTATGTACTATCTATTATCGTGGCTGTGTAATGAATCCTTTTGTGTTGAAAGAAATAAAATGGTTTGGATACATTTGTACATGTTGAGATGTCAATCTTCTAAATGTATGTTGTGGAGGCCCAAAATAGATTGGATTGTAAAAGGGCCGAGGCCCAAAAAAGAAATGAATTATAGAAGGCAACGTCCTAGAAAATAAAATGGGCTAGGCCCATGTAGCTAGTGAAAATTAACAGAAATAAATATATATTGAAAAGGCCGAATTGTTGGGCTAGACCCATGTAGAAAATCAAATTGGACCGGGCTGAATCTTGTGCCACGTCAGATTGCCACGCTGGATGCCTACGTGGCCTGGGGAGGTTGCTAGTGACCAAAACAGAACAATAGGCTTATTTTGGTCATAAACGTTTGCGACCATTCCAGAAGAAAGGTCGCTATAGTCAGTTTACGACGGCCAGCTTTTGACCTTATGTTTTTGGTCACAAAAAGGTCACAAATGGAAATTTGTGACCATTCAGTGACCAATAGTGGTGGTCACAAGTTGACATATTTCTTGTAGTGAATCATCTGTGAAAGGATTGCTTCATCATGAGGGAGTATAGGAATTCCAATTTTTTCCAGAATAATCATGGCCTGAATGGCGATTCAGGATCCGACTCTCACGGACCTGGCTTTGGTGGTGGCGATCCAAAATCTGGTTTCTAGGGCCAAGGTAATCAAGGTGGTTTCAATCAACAGTCTGGTCAAGGGAATCAGTAGCAGCAATCTGGCTATCAGAGTAATCCGAAGCAGCTGAATAGTGGAGAATATCATGTGTTCACTACAAGCTTATGTAAACGATATCAGAAGCTTCATAAAAAGGCAGTGAACATAGTTGAGCCGGCGGTTCCCCGTTTCTTGAGATGGTCGGAACATCCTATTCTTTGGAGCCATGAGGTTCACCCGCCCCGGGTTGACAATCCGGGTCAGTTAGCTTTGGCGGTTGCACCCCAGGTTGGAGGGCACAAGTTTACTAAGGTACTCATGGATGGAGGCAGCAGCATCAATATCCTTTACTACGAAACTTTTCTTCGTATGAGTTTGACTGACAAGGATCTTAAGCCGTCTAATACTATTTTTCATGGCGTGGTGCCTGATACTTCTCCAACGTATCTATAATTTATGAAGTATTCATGCCATGTTGACAATAGTTTTATATGATTTTGGTATGATTTGATTAGAACTAACCCGAACTGACGCTGTTTTCAGCAGAACTACCGTGGTGTTGTTTTTGTGCAGAAATAAAAGTTCTTGGAATGTGATGAAAATCAACAGAGATTTTTTCTGGAAAATATAAAAAATACTGGAACGAAGAGTTACCAGAGGGGAGGCCCGTGGGCCCCACGAGGGTGGAGGGTGCGCCCCTGTGCCTCGTGGACTCCCCGTGGGGCCCCCTGACTTGTTCTTGATGCCAACCTCTCCTATAAATGCCCAAACCTCTAGAAAATAACCTAGATCGAAAGTTCCGCCGCCGCAAGCCTCTGTAGCCACGAGAAGTCAATCTAGGCCCTCTCTGGCACCCTCCCGGAGGGGGCCATCATCACCAGAGGCCATGGGGGAGGATCCCGAAGGGGCCATCATTGCCATGAAGGCCAAGGACCAGAGGGAGAACCTCTCCCCATCCAGGCGGGAGGCCATGGAGGAGGAAGCACAAGGGGGAGAACCTCTCCTCCTCTCTCTCGGTGGCGCCGTACTACCATCGAGAGGGGAATCATCGTCGTGGTGATCGTCTTCATCAACATCACCATCCTCATCTATTTTATGCGGTCCACTCTCCCGCATCCCGCTGTAATCCCTACTTGAACATGGTGCTTTATGCCACATATTATGATCCAATGATGTGTTGTCATCCTATGATGTTTTGAGTAGATATCATTTGTCTTTGGGTTGATTGATGATCTAGATTGGTATGAGTTGTATGTTTTTTTGGTGCTGTCCTATTGTGCCCTTCGTGGCGCGCAAGCATGAGGGATTCCCGCTGTAGGGTGTTGCAATACGTTCATGATTCGCTTATAGTGGGTTGCTTGAGTGACAGAAGCATAAACCCGAGTAAGGGGGTTGTTGCGTATGGGATAAAGGGGACTTGATGCTTTAATGCTATGGTTGGGTTTTACCTTAATGATCTTTAGTAGCTGTGGATGCTTGCTAGAGTTCCAATCATAAGTGCATATGATCCAAGAAGAGAAAGTATGTTAGCTTATGCCTCTCCCTCATACGAAATTGCAATGACGACTACCGGTCTTGTTAACAATTGCCTAGGATAATTCCGCACACCGACCCATCATTATTCCACACTCGCTATTTATAATATTTAGTAATATATTCTAAATTTATGGTAACAGCACCTACTTTTATGTTTTAGCTCTCCGATATCATGCAAAGTTATCCTCTTCATACCCACAACGTAGTTTTATTTCTCGTTTCTAGTTGGAAGCAAATGTTCGGTGTACGTAGAGTCGTATCAGTGGCATATATGACTTGAGAGAATATTGATCTTACCTTTAGCTCCTTGTGGGTTCGATACTCCATACTTATCACTTCCACCATTTGGAATTTCTACGATGATTCCCTGCACTTGGGCATTATCAAGCTCTTTTCTAGCGCCGTTGCCGGGGAGCAATAGCGTGGGGTTGGTATTCTCGTGTGTGCTTGTTTGCTTTCTTCACTAAGTAGATTTTGTTTTTCCTTTTTGTTTCTGTTTAGTTGTGAGTGAAACATATAAAAAATTAAAAAGAATGAAAATACAAAAATATTTACTTGCTTCTCATGCCTACAAAAGTTTTTCAATAAGAGAAGTGATTGGAAGGTTATGCATTGGAGAAGTGAGGGTCGACCTTGTACACTTGTGTTCATGCTCATGGAAAAAATGTAAAAAAATTCATGGAAGCTTCTCTGAAAATAATTATCCCCTTGTATATTTCCATTATATTATAAAAATAATGTGCCAAGCTTTGGTTTTAGGATGATTAGATTGCTTGTTTACTATGTGCAATACAAAAACAGAAACTTTGGCTGTAGTGCGTGAATTTACATTTTTTTACTGGAAAGTCAAATGGCTCTGAAACTTTTTGCACATTACCTCTGTACAAATTTTTCAATTTTCATACTTTTTAGAATTTTTTGGAGTTACAGAAGTTTACTAAACTTCCAGATTACTACAGATTGTCCTGTTTTTGACAGATTCTGTTTTATATGTGTTATTCGCTTATTTTGATGAATCTATGGGTAGTATTGGGGGGTATGAACCATGGTGAAGTTGGAATACAGTATATATAGTTCTAATATGAAATTGGAATAAGTTTTCAATAGTACCTAAAGGTAGTGATTTGCATTATTATACTAATGGATCTCACAAAGTTTTTGTTAACGTTTTGTGTGGATGAAGTGTTCGAAGATCGAGGAGCTATCAATGTGAGAAGAATAAAGAGAGGCAAGAGTTCAATCTTGGGGATGCCCAAGGCACACCAAGTAAATATTCCAAGGATACTCAAGCATCTAAGCTTGGGGATGCCCCGGTTGGCATCCCATCTTTCTTCTTCAACAATTATTGGCATACCTTGGTTTTTTTTTTGTTCACATGATTTGTGCCCTTTGTGTTTTTCTTTTTCTTTAAGAACCATGCTAGTATGAGATGTCACTTCATCGATTTATAGAATGATTCATGTGCTTCACTTATATCTTTCGAGTATGACCTTATAGAATGCTCTTTGTGCTTCACTTAAATCTTTTGAGTATGGTTTTATAGAATGCTTTGTGTGCTTCACTTATATATTTTGAGCTTGGATATTGGTTAGTCTATATTAGTTGTAGAATGCTCCATGAACTTCACTTATATATTTTGGATTATGAATAATACTATCATCTAAAGCGGGTTTGGAAGAGTGTCAACTTTAGGAATTAGTGATCCCACTATTCCGAATGAGAAGAATTTTGCTTATGTGGAGAGTAGAAAAATTTCTATGCTTGTAGATCATGAAAAGAATGCTTTATGTGATGGTTATATTGTTGAATTCATTCATGATGCTACTGAAAATTATTATGAGGGAGGAATAGATGCTTGTAGGAGTTGCAATAATATCAAGTTTCCTCTCTATGTGCTTAAAGTTTTGAAGTTATACTTCTTTTGCCTTCCTATGCTAGTTGATTCTTGTTCCTATAAATTATGTGCTCACAAAATCCCTAGGCATAGGAAGTGGGTTAGATTCAATTGTGCTAGTCATATTCTTCATGATGCTCTCCTTATGTTTCAATTCTTTTCTTTTATGTGAGCATCATTGAAATCATCATGCCTAGTAGCTAAAAGGCATTAAAGAAAAGCGCTTGTTGGGAGGCAACCCAATATTTACCCTTACTGTTTTTGTGTGTTTACATGATTAAGCTACTGTAGTAGTCATGTTTTATAGCTTTTGTTTCAATAAAGTGCCAAGTAAGACCTTTGGGAAGACTTGGGTGAAAGTTAATGTGATCTTGCTGTAAAAAACAGAAACTTTGCGCTCACATGATTAGCTGCCATTTTTTTTACAGAAGAGTGATTTTGAGTTGATTCTTTTTGCAAAAGATTAATAGACGAATTCCTCACGTACACCAATTTATTTCATAATTTTTGGAGTAGCATAAGTATGGTTTCTGTTCAGATCATTCCAGACTGTTCTGTTTCTGACAAATTCTGTTTTCATTGCATAGTTTGCTTGTTTTCTAGTTTCTATGGCTTATATTTCTCAATATAAATTGTAGAAATGGTATGGTACAGTAGGAATTTTGTGAGAACAATTATTAACCATGTCTTTGACAGTACAATGTGAATGGTTTACTCTTTATCATACTAACCTATCTCACGAAGTTCCGTTAAGTTTTGTCACTACAAAAAAAAGACACATCCGTGACATTTTGGGCTGAACAAATTTTTTTCTGTCATACATATGACACTTCTATGACGATAATTGTGACAAAACCCGGTATCATCATAGATGTGGTGGGCTCCTACTTCTATGACAAAAAATCATGACAGAAAATGGGCTTTTCGTCCTGGGCGGGCCGGAGACGCAGATGCATGACATTCTTTGGGCCGTCCATGAAGGAAAAAACCGTGGTAGAAGCGAGGGGGAGGAAAATTTCGGGGAGTTCCCGGTTACGGTGGGAGGTCGGGGGCCGAGCGATGCGCGTTTCTCTCATACACGTACGCGCGTGTGTGCGAGGCGTTGGCTCTAACTGAACCTGAGCGAGGCGTTGGGCTCTAACTGAACCCGAGCGATTGCATTGCAGGCTACGCGTTACTGAACCCGAGCGATCGATCGATGGCTGTTAACTGAACCCGATCGAGCGATTCCTTGGCTACTGCTGCTAACTGAAGTCGGTCGATGGGAT
>NC_041382.1:678260979-678290522 GCF_002162155.2 Triticum dicoccoides | reverse complement strand
GCGTTGCCTCTGGATGAACAGGACCCCGTGGTGTGGTGGAGGGTTGGATGAACAGTACACGGTGGAGGGGTGCCCGTGGAGGGGTGGATGAACAGGACCCCGTGGTGTGGAGGGCAGTATGAACAGCAGACGGTGGAGCGGTGCTTGAACAGGACCCCGTGGTGTGGAGGGCTGGATGAATAGTAGATGGTGGAGGGGTGGTTGAACAGTAGCCGGTGGAGTAGCACGTGGTGGAGGCTGGATGAACAGGAGCGCGTGGAGGCTGGAGGAGGTCGACGGTGGAAGAACAGTAGCTCGTGGAGGCTGGAGGGGGTCGACGATGGAGATGAACAGTATTTCGTGGAGTCCCGTTTTGCGGTACGCCACACCCCTCCCGATGAACAGGACCCCCGTTTCGACCGTAGCGCTCGAACACAAGTCTGTTTCCTCCGTTCTGCGGTACGCCACACCCCTCCCGATCAACAGGACCCCCGTTTCAACCGTAGGAGGTCTGTTTCCTCCGTTGTGCGGTACGCCAGGCCTCGTTTCCATCGCCTGTTCCGTCCAAGCCCTCCCGATGAACACGACCACGCATTCCGTTCCGACCCAGCCGCGTTGCCTCCCGATGAACACGACGCATTCTGTTGCCTCCCCATGAACACGACGACGACGCTGTTTCTCCGTTCCGACCCAGCCATGTCAACGAGCCCTCGCCGTACGTATGCGCGAGTAGGCGTTAGAGACCCCGCCCGTATGTACACATACGTGGCCGTATTTTCTTTCTTGCACCCTGGCCGCTGTATGTACGTGTACATGCTACGTGCGCGCCTCTACTACGACACGTACGTGCCTCTACTACGACACGTGCGCGCCTCTACATCGACCAGTATATATGTACGTACACGTTCGCGACCAGAATGACAACGCTACGTACGCTTCGACCAGGTGGGTCCCGACTGTAAGGCACTTCCTTGCGTGCGAAGATGTAGCTAGTGGGTCCCAGCAGTCAGGGGCAAACGTTTTTTTCGTGAAATACGGTGGCCCGTCCGGTGGGTCTCCGCTGTCAGGTGGAGGAATAATTATTTTGCACGTAATAAGGAGGCACTTCCTTGCTGCGGCCGTGGACCCAGCTGTCAGCCTCTCCATGTACAGTCCACGTCTGATGGAAGTCGTTCCTTGACCACATTGACCACGCCGCACCGAGAGCACCAGGGTGGTGGACGACAGCGATGCCTAGGAAGGGGACGACGGGGAGCCGGGGAAGACGCGGCAGTGGAAGCCCCCGCGCGCGCGGAGAGGAGTACGAGGGTTCATTGGTTCGGCTGCGGTGTGAGGCTGCCATCGCCGCAGGGCCTGGCCAGCGGTGGGAATAGTAGGGGCGGTGAGGCCTCCGTGGCAGCACAGCCGGCCACGGGAGGTAGGAGCATGCGGCACGACCGGCGCTGCTTTGGGCGAATGGAGCAAGAAGACAAGAGGTTGAAGAAGCACTACGGCCGTTGGATGGACATCGTACGGTCAGTGGAGCTAGAATCGTTCATATTGACTAAAGTTGACAAAGGCCCCCGTCCCAGTCAACTTAGTAGGCCCACAAGTCAGCCTCCCACCATGGTGGGTCCCGGCTAGCAGGGTAAGTATTCATTTTTTGTCCGTAATAAGGAGGCACTTCCGGTGGGTCCGAGCTGAAAGCGGGGGGAACGTTTTTTTCGCAAAATATGCTGGCCCGTCCGGTGGGTCCGAGCAGTCAGGGGGGAAACCTTTTTTTCGCGAAATAAGGTGGCCCATCCGGTGGGTCCCTGCTGTAAGGTGGAGGAATAATTATTTTGCGCGTAATAAGGAGGCACTTCCTTGCGGCCGCCTGCACCCAGCTTTCAGCCTCTCCATGTACAGTACTCTTCCGATGGAAGTCGGTCGTTGACCACGTTGACCACGCCGCGCCGAGCGCACCAGGGTGGTGGACGACGGCGAGGATGACGCGGAGCCGGGGAAGACGCGGCAGTGGATGCCCACGCGTAGACGAGTACGAGGGTTCACTGGTTCGCTGCGGTGTGAGGCTGCCGTCGCCGCAGAATAACAGGGGGTGTGAGTGAGTAGAGGGATGGCCTGGCCAGCGGTAGGAGTAGTAGGGGGCGGTGAGGCCTCCGCCGCATCACAACCGGCCACGAGAGGCAGGAGCACGAGGCACGACTGGCGCTGGTTTGGGCGGCTGGAGCAAGAAGACCAGAGGTTGAAGAAGCACCACGGCCGTTGGATGGACATCGTACGGTCACTGGAGCTAGAATCGTGCATATTGACTAAGTTTACATAGCCCTCCGTCCCCGTCAACTTAGTAGGCCCACAAGTTAGCCTCCCACCAAGGTGGGTCCCAGCTAGCAGGGGGTATTCATTTTTTTATGCGTAATAAGGAGGCACTTCCTTGCGTGCGAAGATATAGCTGGTGGGTCCGAGCTGTTAGCGGCGGTAACGTTTTTTTCGCGAAATACAGAGGCCGTTTCGGTGGGTCCCAGATGTCAGGTGGAGGAAATCATTATTTTGCGCGTAATAAGGAGGCATTTCCTTGCGTGCGGCCGTGGACCCAGCTGTCAGCCTCTCCACGTATAGTCCACGTCAGATGCATGTCGGTCGTTGACCACGCTGACCACGCCATGCCGAGAGCACTAGGGCGGTGGACGACGGCGAGGCCTAGGAAGGGAACGACACGGAGGCAGGGAAGACTCGGCCGTTGTTTTTGTTTCCCACGCAGAGGGGAGTACGACTGTACGAGGGTTTACTGGTTCGTCTGCCGTCGCCGGAGAATAACAGCAGGTGTGGGTGAGTAAAGGGATGGCTAGGCCAGCAATGGGAGTACGGTGGGGCGGTGAGGCCTGCGCGGCAGCACAGCCGGCCGCGGGGAGGAGGGAGCAGGCAGTCCCACCGGCGCTTGTTTGAGCGGCTGGAGCAGGAAGAGCAGAGATTGAAAAAGCACGACGGCCGTTGGATGGACATCCAACAGTATACAGGTCATCTGTGGAAAGCCTCAAATCTGTGGAAAACAGCATACAACCCATCTGCCATTATTTCAAATAATTTACAGCCCATTTGCTAATTCTTACGTGTTTTTTTGGAGCCCATATTTTTTATGTTAGCATTACAGCCCATATTGTGGCCACGGTTAAAAAATTATACGAAATTTTGCATATGTCGGTGCGGTCTGAACTGTTTTTAATCCCGAAATTTCGAGTCACATTCAGTCTGATTCTAAAAATAAATGTATATCAATATAAAATCCAATAAATTTTCCACGCATAAAAATCAATGCAATTTAAAATCTCGAAATGAAAAAAAGATATTTGAAAATAATTGCCGGTTTGATGTGTTTAAAAAATGTACAGCCCATTTCTCATTACTGATAGGCCACTCTCCTCGTATTGAAAGATTTGCAGCCCAACAGGCCTGATAAATCACAAAAAACTGGGCTAGCCATTTTCAGAAAGAAAAAAAAACTACTGGGCTGGTCTGTGGTAAACATAAAAGAAAAGGCTGTCTAGACAGGCCAGAGTGTCCCGCACAGCCCAGTTGACACCCTGCTTCTGTCTCAAAAACAATTTAGATAAATGCCACTCCAATTATGGCGATTCATAAAAATGCCACTGCAATTTCCAAACTTTGAAAAATGCCACTGCAATTTTTGCAAACTTTGAAAAACGCCACTGCAGTTCGCAAACTTTGAAAAACGCCACTCCGGACTTCGAAAAATGCCCACTAGAAATGGCATGAAATGGCATTTTTCAAAGTTTGGAAATTGCAGTGGCATTTCTCGGATACACCAGATTTGGAGTGGCATTTATCAAATTAACCCAAAACAAAAATAACTGGGCGAGCTGATGGGTCCCTGGTGTCAGCCGCTCGTTGTGCAATTCTCTTGTTTATTGACTACGTTGACAATGGCATGGGACCCAGATGTCAGAAATCCACTAGGAGGAGCCATTTTTTATTGGCTTGAAATAAGGAGGCACTTGCTTGTGTACTGCCATGACCTTGGCGGGTCCCTGCTGTCATCCTCTCCACGTACAATCATCTCCTGATTGTGTACGCGTCAACTTGCTAGGCCCACAAGTCAGCCTCTAAACCGTGGAGGACAAATACAACCTATTTAAAAAATAACAGCCCATTCCATACGTTCAAACGGAAAGTTCAACATTCAGAGCAAAGTAATAGGTCTGATCCACATATAGAGTACTGAACTTCCACGTTGACAACCATCATAGCCAAGTGAACTATCTACTCCCACTAACACTCTAGTAGTAGCGTACAAGTACTAACTTACTCTTAGCTAACTAGACGATGTCGTCCGCCATCTGCTGTCCATGCTAAACACCGACACCGGCGTCCTCCGCCTTGCCTCGGACTTGCCAGAGGTGCGATAGGGCGCGTTGCTCACGCGCGTTGGCCCTTTCCATGCCGGCCTGGTCCACCAAAGCTTCGGCTTCCAAGCGGGAAACCCACTTGACGAAATGGTAGTAAAAATCGGCGTCGCGAACGCGTGCGTGCCCGACAGCCTCCAAGGCTATTTGCCGGGCGCCAGCCTCCATGTAGTCCGCCCAGTTGCGGGCGCTCTGCTCGTAACTCAGAGCGTCGGTGCGCTGCTGCTCCATGTCCTGCTGGCGGCGCAAATCAGCGATACGCTGCTCCTCTGCCAGAAGGTCGCGCTCCAACAACTCCTGCTCCTCCGCCATGCGGTCGCGCTCCAACAACTCCTCGATCTCCGCATTGCCATCTAAAGACAGATAGAATGTCTCCTCCCTCCGTCTGCCTTCCGGTGAAAACCCGAACACTAGTTCCAGAGGTTACCGCCTCCGGCGTCGCCTACCGCGGACGGGCGGGGGCATGGTGGACGTGGCGAGCGACGTCGGGCCGGTGGGGGCTTATGAGGATATGGCGAGTTGGGTCACGGTGGCACCTGAGAAGGCCGGGAAACATTACTTATAGGCGGAAGGTAGCGCGACGGTCATCGGAATTCAATGCATAATGGCTTAGCGCGCCAGCTTGCCGTGGAAAACTAGAGAAACTGAAATTATGAATGTGTCATCTCATCCCGTCTGGGTCGCACGCCGGCATGGCGGTCAAACAAGTGCACTCGAATCATCTCCCTCCTTGTCAATAATGATTCCACGGATTTAAAGCGTATCTTTTTCGCATCAGTTAGCTGCCTTAATTACGGCTGGCTGCATGCAGGCACTCAGAATCGCTCGCAGGCAGTACGTGAAGCAGCATGCAGCCACTTAAATCGCTGGAATTAATTAGGCTTAAACTTCTGCATGCTGAGGGCACGCATGCAGCCACTTGAATCGCTGGAATTTATTAGGCTTAAACTTATGCATGCCGTTAATTATTTCCATGCCTTGGTCTTGCTGCTTTGCTCATGGGACTAATAAATCCCGTACGGAGGGAGTACCTTGGTTGGTGAGAGGTTTGAATTAAGCCCTACAAACCGGAAAGGAGGTACTAGTACGTGTGTGATCCGCTATTTATTCGTGTAGGATCGAGTAGGTCGTTTCTTGAATTGAGCCCTGCAAACCGGAAAGGAGGTAGTACGTGCGTGATCCGCTATTTATCCGTGTAGGATCGATAGTGTAGCTTGTCAGTTTCTTCAGAGGTAGGCATTTTTATCCGTGTAGGGTCGATAGTGTAGCTTGTCAGTTTCTTCAGAGGTAGGCATTTTTATTCAAAAAACCGCCACTTCGCATCTTGCATCGCAAATAAAACTGCCAGGAGCGCATTTGTAGGCTTGCTAGTGATCGATCAGCAACTTGTAAACACTGAGCGAACAGAAATAAGTAACTGTTAATGCATCTCAATGATTCATAGATCATATGCAAATATGTAGCTCCAAAAGAAAAGATCAGCCACTTCGGATCTTGCGTCGCAACTAAAACTAACTAGTACGATTCCCATACATAAGATCAACATATTAATGCATCTCAATGACTCACAAATCATATACAAATATGTAGCTCCAAAAGCAAAGATCTAGAAAAAACATCTGTTCTTCCTACTAACATGGATGCTTCAATTGGCCAACATTCACTACAGACTGAAAGACAAATTTGTTTGTGAAGTCTACAATTCCTCTTGCAAACGTAAATGGTTTCACCAACAGCTGGAACCATGAGAATGAACCAGACATGATGGAGGAACATGCACTGCAATATGATTTGGTCTTCCCTCGATCACACTGCGAGACTATTTTTGGAATACAAACTTTAACTTAGGCAAAATGATGCCCATTGTATAATCAGACCAAAGCAATGAAGCACCTAGTGTTGTCCAATAAATAGTACAGTACTACTTTTCTGCAGTCCATGAAGTGAATATCCAATCTTTCTGTGTCTATTTTCAAATGGCACTGCATGCAGTGACTATACTATTCTCTTGTGCAGTTCAACCAAAATTGCGGGCACTTTGTTTGTTTGCCAAATAGCAACGGGCAGACATCTCCGTCTGCACAAATATCAAGCAGCTAGTAAACATATACCACACCTTGTATTTTCGGTTTAAACATGTCTCTTCCGCTTAGCATCTGTCATGTTCTGCACTGAACAATCTGATATAGTTATGTTTTGCCCTGGACAATTTCGTACTGAATTGATTTGCTGGTTCAGAGCAGAAATATAGCGCCTATTCTTCATCAGACCAAGGATATCCATGTTCGCAGTGATGGAAGAGGTGAAATTGATACAACCGAAATTGAGCATCCAATCATTGAATCATGTCCTGCACCTCCAATGTAGGTCCACCCTGCCAATAAATTCACATGCAAACCACTAGTATTACTATCTAATGACAGTACAAAAAGAGTAGCAAGATAGTAGCAAACCATGTACCTTCGTAATGAACAGCTCATAGTGCCACCAATTGGATATAGAGGTTGGGGAAAAAACATGCTCCTAATGTTGAACCAGTTGGACTTTTTGTGCAGTTCCACTAAAATCGAGCATCCCTATTTGCATAGATATTGAAAGTGTGATTACTCTAAAAGTGGCACTAGTTGAAGCATAGACTCACAAATATAAGCATTCCAATTTCTTAATGGGAAAAGGTAGCAAGACTGTTTCTAACCACCTGTTTGAAGGAATAAATAAAGCAACAGCGGCTGATGTGAGGAAGGCATACATAGTTTTTTCTGGAAAAGTGAGCCATTTCCTGACCTTTCCTCTTCTTTTAAGCAAATTTTGTGCAGTTCTACTAAAATAAAATGCCATCACCGCCTTGACAATTCAGTGACACTGTACAAAAGGAAATGAATTAACATTACATCATGATGTCAGGTATCTAGTCGACAGGCATTAGAGACAAACATACAGACCTCCTCAAGAGAACAGCCGGAGTAGGAGGTGCCAACTCTTGACCTTTCCTCTTGTCTTCATAATTGTCTGTGCAGTTTAACCAAAATAAAATGACATCAGTGCCTTGGCATTTTGGTGACACTATACAAAAAATTAACTTATCTCATGAAAGTGAGGTATGTAATCTATAAGCATTAACAGTGCAAAAATCTGAAGGTAGCAACAAGTTTCATGTTGGTATACTGGCTATGCAACAACATTAGAATGCCTTAGCTGAAAAATCTTTAATACATCCACAATCAACAGCTAACCCTGAAATAATCCAGTGACATTAAATGGCATTGCTTAAATTTATGGGTGGCATTAGACTGAGAGTGACATTAGTTAAATGTGGCATCACTTTAGCAATAGCATTGCTTGACTTGACTGCTGGTGTTATACAAACAGCAAAAAAAAGTGGCAATAAGAGCATGGGAGGCCCATTCGGACAGTGGGCGCACCAGTACGATGTACCTCCACGGACGCAGAGTGGTGAGGGAGGTATGGTTGCCCAGAGCAACAAATATCCAAGCAGCATATGTGGATTACGGTCCCATTTTTGTTCTCTTTAGCCACCTTTTTCCTATGCGAGGATAACAAACCGATCGACCTGGTCATTCTCTATTGCGTTGTCATGCCTTTCTACCCTTCTTCAACCAAGAGACACGAGACTCGTTCCTTAGCTACTGATTTCCCCTTTTCAACCTAGATGCGGGTTCGAGGCCTACTCTCTTGGAGAGTACAGTCTCCCTTCCTTTCCTTATTCAACCCAGACATGGATTAGTCTGCATGAAGTAGGGTTTCCTTTAATAGTGCAAATTATGGTTTTCGTCTGCATGGCCAGCAGAGTAGAGGATAGCAAATTGGGAAGATGGTGGAGTGGAAAAAGATCCACATGCAACGACGTAGCAGATGGGGCAATAGAACAAGGTTATGGCTCGAAAAGAGGTAGCATACCCGAGGGTCGGCGGGAAGTGGCTTCGCTCATGGTCGTCGTCCTCCGCACACACTACGGCAGCGAGCTTGGGGACGGAGGCCATCCCGCGCGGGCGCTAGGTCTGAGAGGACGGCCTTGTCGTCAGTGCGTGACCTCGCTCGCCGACGACGAGTGCGTCAACGCTGCACGTCCTTCTCTTCCCCGGCGGATCTGTGACCACCGGTGAGGAGGGCGAGAGGGGCCATCTTTTTTAGATCTGGAGAGAGGGTGGTAGTGTGAGAAGAAAGTGGGCAGCCCTTAGCAAGAAAGCGCTGAAGCTCCAGCCTATATATCTTTTTTATACTACTAGTACTGGAGGTGGGGTAGTGGTAGAGTAGTTTATATTTTGTCTGTGTACAGTACCAGTTAGTCATGCTTCAAAACTGATCGGCACGCCATTAAAAAATAAAGGTCGATAACTAATGCGACACCTCGGGCCAACGTGGCCAGATCGCATTTTGCACGAGAAATTACACACCATGTTTCGTTGACATGTGGTCTCGTTCCAACATATCAGTGAGACGACGGCGAGTAGTAGGAGTATTTCCGAACGGACGTGTAGGCCGGGGCGCCTCTTCGTGAACCGTGGCAAACTCGCAACCGTCCACCGACTCTTAGCCTTTCCCTCTCGATTTGGAACTGCTGTTGTACACTCTTCCTCTCCCTCCTCCATTTTCCTTCAGCCCTTCACCCTTTCTTCTGCCATTGTTCGATCGTCTTCTCCATGGAGGGAACAGGCCGGAAACGACCCCGTTATTCTTGCCCCGATCTGAAAGATGACGTGGTGGAGGAACTCATTGATCGGTGCGACGTCGTCACCTCGGCTAGCATGGCAGGTTCGTTCAAGCCCATTCTTGACTCAACTAATAACATCATTGCAAGGAACCCAAGGGTCCAGGAGCGGTTTGATCTCCCCTATCTTCTTCTCCATGACCCTGCTCGCTGGCGAGCGGACGACGGAGACCTCACCTTGTGCATGTTGATGCCGCTTGATAATGATACGTGTGATGTCAAGATGCCATCGCTTAAGGGTAAGTCCTGGGCTGGCGCAAATGGAGATTGGGTTGTTTATATTGGGTACAATTGCGAGTGGGAACTTGTGAATGTGTACACTCGTCAGCGGATTCCACTTCCAAAAATCTCCGAGTGCCCTGAGGTTGAGCACACAGATGATCTACCTACGTTCAAATACGATCATGGTGACCGTCGTCTATGGAAGATAGCAATTTGTCGAGTTCCCAATCGCTCTTGGAATTACAAAAACTATGATGTTGTTGCTATCTTCGACAAGCTTGTTGCCGTCCTTGATGGTTTCACTCGATGGATATTGCTCAAAAATCAGTTTCTGTACACAGATGAGTACTGTGATGCAATTCAATACGAGGGCCTTGTGTTTGCTTCCACCACTCGTGGCACTGTTTTTGCATGGCATCCTTGTTGTTTCTGTACATTTGTCTTCCACCGTAATTATAATTGTTTCATCCACATGCATGCGGGTTAGCAAGTTTCCCTTTACCAATTAACCTTCTTCTTGTGTTTCCAAGGTCCTATGAACATCCCACCACCTATACTTGAATATTTTTATAACCAAGGGGGAGATGACGATGGTGATGATCACGAGAATGAGGACGAGCAGCACCGATATACTCTGTGGCGCCTGGCAACTAATTCCAATGGATCACCTCTTCTTGTGTGTATACAGCCCACTGATGATGTTACTGCTAAGGAAGCAGGTGTAGTCTCCCATGGTCGCACTCTCCGGACCTATTCCAACACCCGTTGCATGGTATTCGGGATGGATACTAGTGTCCTAGCGCCAACTCCTTCTCCCTGGCACAGAATTGATAGTCTTGGAGAAAACTCGCTCTTCCTTGGACGAAACTATCCGATGATGGTGAAAGGCGATCTAACCGCTGCTGACACATTTATGAGAAGCAACTGTGTCTATACCTCGGACATTTGTGTGGTTCCCTACCCTGGTACTGATATAGTAGGCCGCTTCACCCTGGATGATCAGTCCTGCGTTGGTCTCCAGATCGACAATGCATGGCCCGTCCCAGATAATCACTTGTGGTTCAAAGCAAGTGTTTCCAACGCCGAGGAATGGTTGAGTTGAAGTTCATTTCATTGCTTGTTATTTGTTGTGTGGTGAAAACTTTAGTATTTATAATGTATCTTCGTTGTCGATGTGGGTTGATGACCTGTTGTTCTATGTAATAAAATGATATGCCTGTGATAAACTTACTAAATTTATGAATGGCTTTCGAGTCGCTTCTCTGAGTGAGTGGTGCGACGAGGCAAAAAAATATTTTTCGAATACATAATTGTACGTGCATTGCAACAGGTTATCACATGAGGCCAATCAACAATAGTAGTACACTATTTGTACTAGCTTCACATGCTTCGCGCGTCAGGCAGGTGTTTTTACTGTAGCCATATGTTAATGTGTTTGTTGTACGTAACCAGCACCTCGAATCCTTGATATACTAGTAGTATAGTATATAGTAGGAGTAAGTAGTAGGAGTAGTAGGGTGGCATGGGTCAGAACAAGCATTCACGTCCAGGAGTATGGCACATGCCACCACCACGACATCCATCTGACACCATATTATTTCTTGGAGTCCGTGCGAGAGCAATCTCTTCAACCTCGTCGTTTCTCTAACTTCAGCCATCGCGCGGCGGGCGAGGTGGGGGTTTGCCGATAGTCGGTTTCCTTAACTGCGGTCCCACTTGTAAGGCCAACTCCAACGCACGACCCCAAATGGACCTCCGTTTTGCACGAACACCAACGATAATTTTGACTAGAAAAGCAAGACCAAAGAAAACAAGAACCACACGAATACATTTTACTACTCCTGTAGTAAGTTGGATTAGTGCCTTCTTGATGCATTCATTATTGATCTGCGGAGGCTCGATCTAGCCTGCTTCTTTCATCTTCGAGTGTAAAGAAGTAGACGTTGCTTCCTCGCATCTAGTCTCATGTCTAGCCTCTATTCTATACTAGCTAAAAGTGATAGAACATCTACTAAATTGCGCTCTATCACTATATGGATGTACTCTTCTTCCCAATACAAAAACTTGCATCCATTCTACTCCCTCCATTGCATAATACATGCCTTCTATTTGTGATAATATATATGTATCTAGACATGTCTTAGTATATAGGTACATCCATTATACTCCCTCCGTTGCACAATACATGCCTTCTATTTGTCAAAATATATATGTATCTAGACATGTCTTAGTATATAGGTACATCCATTTTTGGATAAATGGAAGTCAAGTATTTTGGAATGGAGGGAGTACACAATAAATTTTTTAAGTTAGCACAACTAGTCTAATCCGAGAGCAGAACCGAAGATTTGGTCGGGTTCTTCCTCCTTTTGCCGACACGTGGGACATCCAGCATCCAGGTCGTGTCATGAAAGAAAATAGAGTGGTAGTTGAAGCCACGAGATGTGCATCTTGGGTTAAACTGTAAATAGAATCTTACTACTCTTGAGTAACTCCAAAAGCGGCCACCAAAGATCTTTATTGGATTTGTTTTTCATCACCAGCACGTCGAGGTGAAAGATGTGCAGGTTCAGTGGGTCCTCTTGCGTTTTCACTGACATGTGGGGCCGCATGTGAGCTAATAGACGATGGGCTCCGCGCGTCCGTTGGCTGGCTGAGAAGAGAGATAGAGGAGGGCTGAGCACGGACTGCAGGGAATTTGTTCTACGTACCTCGATATAGGCTCGATATAGTGGGGTGGCATGGGCCATAACTAGCATTCACGCCTAGCAGTACGGCACACGCCACCCACGGCACATGCCACCCACACGAGTCCCATCCGACACCAATTTTCTTGGAGTCCGTGCTACAGCCATCTCTTCTCCCTCCTGTCCTATTTTCCCAGCCATCGCGCGGTGGGCGGGGTGGCGGTTTGCCGATAGTCGGTTTGCTCAACTGCGGTCCCACTTGTAAGTGAAAATGCAACACCGCACACATTCCCGCTTGAGCGGCGTGCCGGACCAACCGTGTGGGGGTGCGACACGAACACGGCAGGCTTTTCCTTTTGAACTCGTAACTTGTAAAATTTGGTTATGCTCCATGGCGCGACCGATAGATTGAAAATAACGATTTTGCCTAGAGTAATGAGAAGTTTATTTCTGGCGCCGTTCATGCATGGAGTACGTACGAAAATTATGAAGTTGATGCGAAAGGTAAGATAATTACTGTAGTATCATATACTACTACATGGATTTGACGGAAAGATAAAAATACATACGGATCCATCAACGTTGAACGACATCCTCACGCCCTAGTGCGCCGGGTCACCAACCGACGTGTGAGGAGCAGTGGCGTTGGCGGCGAGCTCAACGTGCTTCTGAACAGTGCCGTCCAAGGTTGCCCTGCGCTCCAAGAAGGCCAGCGTCCTATCGTCCTCCTCTTGCATGTAGTAGTCCTTGTGGACGATTTGCGCATAGACGTGGGTGATTATGTCGATGGTGTCTTGCTGCGCCAGGCGCTGCGCGGCGAGCGCGACCTCGAGGTGGACATTCTTTGGCGCGACGGCGGGCAGTCGCAGGGCCACCAGTGCATCGAAGAGGTTGTTACCATAGTGGCCGTTGAGGGTGGCGGGCACCACAGAGCCTGGGCGTGTCGGTTGGAGGCTTACGTCAAAGTCGTCCGCAAGCTTCTTAACAACGATGAACTTGTCGAGGAAACCGACGAGGACCTCGTCGAACAAGGAGACGAAGCTGTCATCCAAGCGGCCCCTCGCCCTGGCGGCCTCAAGCAATACTACCTGACGGGCCGCAGGCCGGCGTCGTGGACCATCTAGCACAGCCGGCTGATGCTCGCGCTCATCGCCTCCATGGGTCTAGCGTAGCTTCTAGTCAACTGATCTTGCGATTCGAGTGATCACTCAGCCCTTGGTTAGTGTGCATAGGTGCGTAGGATTTCGTAATACTCCTCGGCCCTCTACTGCACCTGCCTTTGGCTGTATGATAGGTGGGCCAGTCACCCCCTGGGGCCACGTGTCATTCACCCAAAGGTAGTTGCCGTAAGTCAATGAAGCTGCATCGCCCTCTGTGCCGGTGCAGTATAGTCATCTCACCGGACCTCTAGTTGGGGCCAAACGAGAGAAGTTTGATGGTTACTGGTTTATTGGTCCCCTTTGCATTTTGCGCCAAGTTTTGACCTTTGATTTAACTAATAAAATGTTAATGCATGTAAACAAAAATGTTGTGTAAGTCACCTTACAAAAACCAAATAATCCCAAAATACTTAGGCACGGTGCATTAACTCCCTCCTTGTTTCTTATTTCGTGACATATCAACCAATGAGAGATGTGGGCCGTGCATGCTTTCAATGACTTGAGACTAGTACCAAACATGACATGTAGTGTTTAGTTCATTGCATGTAATCCTATTACAGTACTCTAGTTAGCAAAAAAACATTAAGTTCTCTTGCTGATAGGAATAAAACACCATGTATTTATTTACAGAGGGAGTAGTACATTTTTGGTGACATGCATTACTAGATATTGCTAGTAAAATACTAAAATCCAGATGGACGTGGTAGTACTCCTAAATCCAGACGGTGGTGCTACTAGTACTAGTAGTAGTACTACCAATGTAGTAGGAGGAGTACTAGCACTGTACTACCCGTTGTTCAAATTATTACGTGCTGCTCCTCACAGTGAAGTGACAAGACCCTGCGCCGGAGATGACACCTGAGTATAGGTGCTGTGTTCGGCATACCATAGTCAGCCTCACCATCTGCAGTCACTATCATCATGGCACCATCTACAGTCACTATCATCATGGCTGTAGAGCTAGCCTGCTTACAACTAGCCCTGTTCCACATAATTTCACGTGCGTAGATGCCCGTGCATTGCACGGAACACCAAGATTGGGGGTGGATGGCTCCGGCAGCGGCCATCGCGCCAGATTTTTCCACGGCCTTCTACTCCTAGATGTGGTGGGATGTGGTGGGGAGGAGATGACGCTGATTGTGAGAGACAAGGAGTTGTTTGTAAATAGGGAACAAGTGCATGCATCTTTTTGCAAAAATGGAGAAGCTTGGTTTGTATGCGTCAGATCTAGATCCGATGGCTATTGGTGAAAGATGGGAAGCACAACATCATCACCAACTCAGGACCTGTTTGATTCGCAGGATTTTGAAAACGCAGGAATAGGACACGGCAATATTACAAGTTTCAAACTGATATTACAAATGTTAGGAGTAATGCTGCACCTACGAAGAGGGAATTACTAGGAAGTTTACGTAAGAACTTTCGTTACTTTAGGTGGATGCAGCATTATCGTACAAACTAAAATCCACCGCCCTAACAAGTCACTAATGGGCAAATACGTTTTCGAGTCTCTGGCCACTTGATGTTTCAAAAACAAATTCAGCTTCTGCGGAGACTTTGTCATTTAGGCCTAGATGCTTGCGGTGATCATCACGCCATCATTGTTGCGCCAGAGAACGCCAAACCTCATTACCTTGAGCACACTTGCCTCCATAACAAAGAACCTGGCCAATTTAATCTTAGATGTGCTGCCTCGATAGTCGATCAAATCAATTTCTGTAAGATGGAGATCAAGGCATTCGATGAGATTGTTATAGTGTAGCACATTTTTCACTTTCGGGTCTTTTTTTATCTGCAACAGATGAGAACATATTAGAGCAGCTGGCTGCATATGATTGCCGTGTCATCAAAAGGTACCAATATCATTCGCTCATACGATAGGGTTGGCTGGCTAGTGATATTTTTTCACACTCTCTCTCTCTCTCTCTCTCTGTTTCCTCTCATTTAACTAGGAGCATGTGAAGAGCTTGGGCATTTGTTGCCTTCCACTATGTGGCCGATGCCATATTTTGCAAAAGTATGCCACAATAATATGCATCGATGTCAAATCAAAAGATTTTGGCACCGCTGTCGCGATGTGAGAGAGTTGGCACCGCTGTGCACACAGACCCACATGTATAAACAAATCAATCAAACCAACTACACCAGCCTCTCACTCTCCCAAACAAGTGTTTTTTTATTGCCTCAGTCCTCTCTCTCTCTCCCACGCAGTGTTTTTTCATTGCGTGAGTTAATTTGGCACCGGAGCAAAGTAGGTGATCCAGATTGGGACACCAAGTGAGAAATGGAGGGGCATCGATGCCAAATGCGTCAAAAGTGAATTTGGCACATGTTTTGGCCTACATAGCCCACTTTTGTAATACTACCTCGTATTTAGTATAAAATTTTGACCATAGATTTACCTAAGAAAATGCCAATGCATGTCACTAAAAATTACACCATTTGAAATTATGTTCAAATACGAATCCAACGATATAGTTCTTAGTGACATGCATTAACATTTTGTCAGTTAAATCTATGGTCAAATTTTGATACTACAAAATTGGAAGAGTAAACCAGGACGGAGGTAGTACTTGCTCTTAGGGTAACCATAAGTTACTTTCCACTATGACTAGCCTAGGCTACTATAGTAGTACAGCATAAAAACGATGCAGGTGATCACGTGAGAAAAAAATACTAAAAACATTTCTTTCGGTGCAGTGCGTAGATGCAGTTTTGAACACTACACTTGTCATCGTAATTTGGGAAAATTACGAAAAAATTGAGCTACGTTGTGATTACCGTTTACTTATAGGAAAGAAGTTTCACCTCGATGAGTAGCTTCTCCGTGCACGGAAAGCATGTAAGGAATCCAACAACTTGATCCAGATTGGGGCCGATAGATTTTAGTGCTAAGATCTTCACTGTGCGCATGGACTGGGTCAAGCTTGTGGGAATCATTATCTGGAAGATGGTCGTAAATACATCAAGAAGAAACTTAAAAATGTGAATTTCAAGAAGACGGAGAAGAAGATGAGTGTTGTACCTGAACGATTACGGATCCAATAAAGAGTTCGGAGAATTTGGCAGACGTGTACACCAACGCTGTCAATTTCGGCGCGTCAATGACCCTGATTTTTGTTGGACCTTCTAGATCCAATACAAGCAATCTCTCAAGGAAAGGCGCATTCTCAATGACCATAACATGGAACAGCTGGAGTGATCTCTTCCCAATTGATGTCTTGTTGCGGGGCCAGCAAGAGACATAAATTCATCGGAGATTCGTCGAGGCGATGTGGAGGCTAATGAACCCGTGGATCTGTTCAAGACGAAGGTACTCGAGCGTAGTACAGCTGCGGAGCAGGTGCTCCATAGCCTTCTTCGAGATGACAACGTCGAAGAGGTCGAGCTGCTTGAGTTGAGGGAGAAGAAGAGCGGGCGCTGCATTAATCTGGGAAAGATAGCAGGAGCTGAAGCTGGCGCGGCGCAGTGTTGGCGTTAGGCGGAGCGTGGACGGCGGCAGAGAGCGACATCGTCCAGCTTCAAAGCTAAGCTCCTCGAGCTGATCTAGGGCGGGGGATAAGAACCACTCATCGAACTTGGGTTGGACCTTGAAGTTGGTACTAAACATGCGGATGTCAAGGGGTTTGGCTGGCCCAGGGTGCGATGAAAGGATCTTGGAGACTGCGGCCATGCGTTTGCAATCCCCGTCGCAGAGGCAGCTGTCGACGGCGAGGTTGAGGGGGACGCAGCGCCAGAGGGGGCGCCACCGCCGGGAGAGCAGGGCGGTCTGCATGACAGATTTGGTGGGGAGGAGGCCGATGATGACGAGCAGCGTGTCGTCGGGGAGGCTGCTGATGAAGTCCAGGCTCGCTGGATACGGTTTTGGCTCGAGCCGCATCCGCTTGTTGGCTACCTCGCCGTCCATCTCAACCAGCGGCACACCAGTGTACACGTGTGCTGGTGTGTGTTGTGTGCTGGGTGTGCGCGAGTGCGTCCTTCTATGCATACCGCCGCGCAGTGGTGAATTGTGCGCGAGTGCGTCCTTCCTGCGCAAGAAGTTTGTCCTCAATGTGCCCTCAATTTACTAGCGTGCGAGGTGCTACCCCGAGTGGATTCAACTTTGTTTACTTCACCGCGTGTCAGATGGGCCTCTAGTTTACTTATTTTCACGCACTGCCACATGGGCCAGCACATGTAGATACAGAACACGAGCTGACAAGGCAGCATGTGGATTGGTTCACCGGTCAACTAAACAATATACGGAGCTATACGCTGACACAGTGAGCGTATAATCCGTCGGTATAGAGAGTTCGAGTGAGAGGGGAGGCCCGTGAGAGATAGCAGAGAGAGAGAGATAAAGAGCTACTCCCTCCGTTTGATAATATAGTTCCAACATTTTTTTTAAGTCAAACTTTTGAAACTTTGACCAAGTTTATAAAGAAATTACTTATATCTACAATACCAAAGATAAATGATAGTATGAAGTAAGTACATGTTGTGATGAATCTAATGATCGTTCCAGATGTAAATGTTTTTCTCCACATATACCTGGTCAAACTTTTCTGAGGTTTGACTTTTCAAAACATCCATATGCTTATGGACGTGACAGAGTCCCTAACAAGAGAGAGAGAGAGAGAAAGAGAGAGAGAGAGAGAGAGAGAGAGAGAGAGAGTGAAAAAAGTGTGTGTGCGTGTGTGAAAGAGACATGGACAACACACGATAAAAGTAGAGAAAAAGCGTACGTGTCTTATGCAAACATATCACACATGCATCTTCAAAAACGGAGGCAAGGTGAGGAGATAGTATGTGGTTGTTTGGAACCGAGAGAGCAAGACCCCTAGCACGTGGCCAAGAGGGGTCTGACAAACAAGGGAGAGAGGTAGAGAGAGACGTACGGAGAAAATGCAGACATGGGGAGGAGAGAGTGTATGTTTTTCATAGAGAGATCCCCTGGAGATCGTGATGGGACTACATGGGTGGGAGATCGATTGACAAGGTGTGTGCGCGATAGAAGATGCCCCGAGAGATATCGAGATAGACGTATGGATGGAAGGAGACAATACGTGTGTTCCTGATGGCTAGTAAGAGATAATCATACTTAGGATCGAGGGGGGGAGTGCTTGCGCCTATGATGGATTGAGGGATTATGGTACTTAGGGGGGTGTGTGTCACATGGAGAGAGAACAAGGGCGGAGAGTGTTGGATGGGTCTATATGTATAGCGCGAGCGAGACATGTGTATGTGTGAACCAGGGAGATATAAGGCCAGTTTGGCTTGCGTCCTGAGCATCTTTTGCCTGGCCTAGGGTTGTGGCTGGATGTCATGCACGCTTGTTTGGTTGCTACCCTGTGAAAAAGAAAGCTCGCCTGGCCTGGGTTCCCTTGCACTTTAATTAGCCTGGCTAAACTCCAGACACTGCAAGTAGCCTGGCCCAGGCGACCGATTTTGAACGCCTGGTCGTGTGGCCACGTGGCTAACAGCAACATGGATGGATATTAGCATTAAATAATTGATGCATGGATTGATTGATGGGACGTTGATGCTTTGCCTGGCCCAGGCATGAACCAAATGCTTCAGCACCACACAAGCCTGGCCAGGAAGAAATATTTTACATCTCACGTCCACACCAGGCAGTACCCGCCATCAAGGCATGAGGGTCAGGTCATGAACCAAACTGACCCATAAAGTTTGAGAGAGATTGAGGAGCCCCGATAAGGCTGAGTGGTGCGTCAGATAGCTGAGAGGGGGAAAGAGATATTCCATCCGCTCGATAATGCAGTGCATGTAAATTTTTTAGAAGTCAAACTTTGGAAACTTTGATCAGGTTTATGCAAATGTTATTTATATCTACAATACCAAAGATACATCATACAAAACTACATCTCATGGTGAATCTAATGGTATATGTTTGTCGTACTAGATGTAATTCTTTTTCTCCATGTACATGGTCAAACTTTGTGATGTTTGACTTTTCAATAAATATGTATGCTATGGACCGAGGAGAGTGCCTCAGTCGAGACAGATCAAGTGCGTGTGAAGGAGAATGAGTAAGTGTGCAAAAAGAGTATGCGTGTGAAAGAGAAAGTGACAACAAACGATAAATTAGAAAGAGAGAGTGTTTTTTCGTTTCTTATGCGAACATATCACGCATGCATCTCCGAGATGGAAAAGCAAGGCGAGGAGATACACGAAGATAGCTAGTGTGTGATTGTTTGCAACGGAGAGAGACACCCCTGTAGCACATGTCCAATAGAGGTGTGGCCAACAAGGAACAAAGGTCGAGAGGGACACATGGATGGCATGGACGCATGGGGAGGGAGAGAGGGTGTGCTTGTGATAGAGAGATCCCATCGAGATCGTGAGGGGACTATATGGGTGGGAGATCGAGGGAGTGCGTGCGCGATAGAAAGATGCCCCGAGAGAAATCGAGATAGACCATGCACATGTTTGTGATGGAGACTAAGATCAACTAGTCATATACATATAGGGGGGGACTGTGTGTGCCTACAATTGAGTGAGAGACCATCATACTTGGCTAGCTGGGCATGAGATTGTGTGTGTGCGTGTGTGATATGGAGAGAGAACGAGGGGGAGAGATAGAGTTTTAGATGGGCCTATCGAGTGCGAGGGAGATATGCATGTGTATGTGTGACCCAGGTGGATGGAGAGTTTGGGAGAGGGGGGAAGAGCTCCGAGATGACATAGTGGTCCGTGAGAGAGTTACAGGCAAAGAGCCAAGGAATTTGTGTGCGTACAATGAGTGCACCCAAGATATCTAGCTTGGACTAGCTAGAGTATCATACATAGTGTGCGAGAGAGACCTATAGAAGGTGTATATATGCATGCGAACTAGAAAGACCCCCCCCCCACACACACACAAAGAGAGAGAGAGAGAGAGAGAGAGAGAGAGAGAGAGAGAGGGAGAGAAAGGGAGAGGGAACAACAAGGTTTTTGTGTCGGATGCGTGCGACGGAATTGAAGATTGTCGGCGAGAGAGAGAGAGAGAGAGAGAACATGAGTCCAGGAGAGGGGGAGGTCGCGTTTTATGCATCAAAGACTGATATAAACCATGTTTCGATATAAACTTGCATTCAAATATTTAAATTGGAGAACATGTTGTCTGCAATCCACACATGAATGGATATATGCGTATATCAAACAAGTTCATTAATTTGACTTTCAACATGTTCATGGAGTACTATAATACTGTACAACATGCTACTCGATTGAGGTGTTCAATTTTGGATTTAGTTCACTATTTTGACCTACTGAACGAGCTATTTCATTGAATCAAGATATTTCATTTTGGGTTTGATTCGCGTTTTTTGAGTGGTTCAACTATTTGTCATATAGTAAATCGCTAGCAACGAGCATGTAAAAACACATTACTCCCGAGCATCATCTCTCCATCTAAAAAAGAAGTGGCAAGCTAATATTTCAAAATTTGATCCGAATCGACTTGGTAAGGTAGACGTGGATGCTCGTTCTCCCAAAATTTGAACGAACCGTTAAACATCCTCTCTGCTCGGTGGAATTCGCCCGAGCAAATAAATGGGAGATGCGAAATGTCACATCCTAGTTAGCCATGCATTAGAGTGTTGCATCATGTTTTCCTTTTCATCAGAAACTTGAAATGGGGATGACAGAACCCCCAGTCCCCTCTGAAACCAACTAGGGTTTACTAAAAACTTTTTCAATGAACCTGAAATGCCCTTCTAAAATGCCCATCATTTTTGTCTTGGTTCAGAACCTCTGCCAAAAGTGGTGCACATTTTCCTAGGCCATCTTAGGGTTTTTGAATTAAATCATAAATATTTGAATTTGGGCATTTAAAATTATATAAAATATTTAAATGCTCAAATATCTCCAAACTAAAATGTTTCATGTTGGAAATAATCCAACTATGGACCAGGAGTAATTTGGTGATTTTAGGAGTTGCCTAAGTATTTTATTTAATTCAACAAAGTTGCAGAAGTATTAAAAAAACAGAAACAGAAAGAAAAAGGGAAAACTTACCTGGCGCCACCACAGGCCCACCAGCCAGCCCACCTGGCCGGCCCAGCCCGGCCACCGCTCCAGCGAGCTGCTTGGCTTGCCAGGCAGGCAGCCAAGGTGCTCGGCGGCGGCACCGCAGCTCGCCACGCAGCTGCACGCCGCCCTGCCTCCCCCTCTCGCCGCCCTGATGGCCTGGACGAGCTCCACGTCGCGCCCCGACCCTCCTGGACACCTCCATTCGCCCCCAGTTCCTCTCCCTCGCGCTCCCACGCCATGGCCGACGCCACCGTCGCCGCACCGCCGCCGTAGCCGTGCTCCCCGTCGTCTCCACGCCGCGCCACCGTGTCCAGAAGCTCCGCCGTCCTCTACTTCTTCGAGCTAGCCGAGCCCCGAGCGCTCACGTGCCCCGAAGCCGCCGCACCAACCTCGCCCGAACCGCCATCGCCGGAGATCCCCTTCGCCGTCGCCGCCGCAGCAGCTCGTCCCCGACCACGCCGTCCTTTCCATCAAGACCGCAGTGAGCTGGCCTAACTTCCCCTTCCTCTCTTTCTCTCTCTCGTGCACCACAGCGAGCACACTAAGCTCACCCGCACGCGCCGTCGCGGACCTCTTCGCCGACGTGCTCCCGGCCATCCTCCGGCCACCTCGCCTTGTCCATCGCACTCACCACGCCGCGTTGGGGCTAACCATGCACTCCCCGCACCTCACCGCACACTCTAGCCACGAGTTCGTCTTCAACCGAACTCCGGCGGCCGCCAAAGTCGCCGCCGGCGCCAACTCCGGCCACCCCGAGCCCAACCACCACCACCAATAGTCGCGGCTCAACCTCAGCAACACGTAGATGCCTTCCGCCGTCCATTTGGTTGCCGGAATGGCAAAAAGCACTTTCGCCGCCGCGTCGGGCTCGCCGGCGGCTAGACGCCGGCGTGTTTGACTCTGACTTTGACCACGGGTGGGCCCCGGTTGACCCCCTGGGTCTATGACATGTGGGGCCCCCTCTGTTAATTAATCCAGTTAGTTTAAATCTAATTTAGTTAAACTAATTGAATACTGACATGCGGGACCCACTGGTCAGTTTGACCTGGACCAGCCCGTTGACCACTGACGTCATCATGACGTAGTGCTGACGCAGTAATTTAATTACTGGAATTATTTTTACAGATGAAATTCCAGAATATTATTTAAACTTCAAAAATTCATAACTTTTATTCTGTAACTCCAAATTAGACAAATTATATATGAAAAATGATCAGAAAAATCCAATCTATCCATCTGTACTATTTTCATGCATGTTTAAACAAGCTAACCTGCTGTTTATCACAGAACAAGATAAAACACCTTAAATGGCAACTTATGAGTTTGAACTTTGAATCAATGGTTCAAATTAGTTCAAACCCATCTGTTCTTAGTTGCATTAGCCCAATACACTCATTTTGCCATGTCTCATGCATGCATCATATTGTTGCATACTGTTTGGTAATGTTTGTGTATCGGTGCTCTCTGCGGCAGGTTCTGCCCCCGAGGAGTACCGTGATAACCCCGACGAAGAGCAATACCAGTGCACCGACCCGTCAGGCAAGCAACCAACCATTTGATCATATCGATACAATCCCATGTTCTCGCTCCTGCTCTCTTTTACTGCATTAAGACAACACGTTTCAAACTGCTGTGTGCTACGGTAGTTGAACCCATTTCCTCTGCATGACCTGTCATTGCCACAGTAACTAGATGAAACCCACTAGCATGTGTAGGAGTTGATTGAGCCATATGTATGTGTTGTTCCTACCTTGCTATGCCTGCTATGCTTAGAGTCGTGTCAGGTCTGGTTCATCTGGGTGATGGCTAGAGTGAAATGATTATGTCGGTAATGAAAGTGGTGTGGTGAACACGATTTGGTAAAGGTATCGATGAGAGGCCATGTAGGAGTACATGGTGGGTTGTTTCATTGAAGCCGACCTTAAGCACTGAGATCTGTATGTGTGATTTAAGATACAGCTACTACCATGCATTGGGCCCTGAAATATGACCCCGCTCGACTTCTTATTCACCCTAGCTCTCTGTCCAAGAGTTGCAAGTAGTTTCTGGTGTTTGTAGCCTACTGGAGGCCGTGGACAGCGCTGACCATAGGGGTGGGCTGTGATGCGGTAGGTACGTGGCCGGGTGTACCGAATACCCGTTAGGTATCTCGGGAACCCTGTTCACATCGTTCTGGGCCGTATGGGAAACCTCGGCCGGACTCCCTGCGGATGGAACCCGAATAGGCGATAAACCTGGACTAGAGGCTTAAGTGTTTAGGTAGGTCGTGGTCTACACCCACGTCGGCTTTCGCTTGAAGTCTGCCGAGCACATGTCGTGTGCAGACGCTAAGTGGTGGAAATATGTATGAAGAAGTACACCCCTGCAGGGTTATCATAATCTATTCGAATAGCCGCGTCCGCGGTAAAGGACTACTTGGTTGCCTATACAGTTCATAGACAAGTAAATGGAAACTGCTAAAAGCCTCAAGATAAGTGTGAGTGCCGAGGATGGCTCTTCCGTAGGAAGACGGAGGCGGATCCTCGGTAGTGTATTGAATTGGTGAGTAGTGGACTCGTGTGCGCAAAACCATTTCAAGTTGAAGTATCGTAGGATAGTCTAGCCAAGAGTCAAAGCTGGCTTGCTGCAATAACTCCACCAACCCTTCTTGAGAACATGCATGTATGTAGGATCTGATGTAAGTCTTGCTGAGTACCTTTGTACTCATGTTGCTATAATCTACATTTTTACAGAAGACGCTGCAACCCCTTCTGATGGGTTCTATGTAGACGTTGACATCAACGAGTAGGCTAAAGACCCAGGTGGTGACCCTGAGCTTGTGAAGGACCACGTAGTATAGTTAGGCTTTCCAAGCCTCTTTTATTTTACTAGTTGTCTGTACTCAGACAAGTTACTTCCGCTGCTGGTTTGTATGACTGTATGACTTGTATGTTGGGTCGTGAGACCCGTACCTTTGTGTATGTTATGTATGGCTCCCTGAGCCTTAAATAAAGTACTTGTGTCGTAGAGTCATGTTGTGATGCTTCGTTGTATTTGCACATATCGAGCATAGTGTGTGTATGATTGAAATGCTTGGTATGTGTGGGATCTGACTATCTAGTTGTTTATCTTTAGTAGCCTCTCTTACCGGGAAATGTCTCCTAGTGTTACCGCTGAGCCATGGTAGCTTACTACTGCTCTGGAACACTTAGGCTGGCCGGCATGTGTCCTTCTTCGTTCCTGTGTCTGTCCCTTCGGGGAAATGTCACGCTTTGAGTACCGGAGTCCTGCTAGCCCGCTACAGCCCGGTTTACCGGAGTCCTGCTAGCCCAGTGCTACAGCCCGGACCCACTTGCTGATGACCGACACGTTCGAAGCTGGGTCATGGATGCCTGTCCCTGTAAGTCTGTGCCAC
Organism: Triticum dicoccoides; assembly: GCF_002162155.2. Lineage (NCBI taxonomy): Eukaryota > Viridiplantae > Streptophyta > Magnoliopsida > Poales > Poaceae > Triticum > Triticum dicoccoides. The sequence continues at coordinate 678,265,938 of NC_041382.1, read as the reverse complement.
TTTGGGTTTACGACTAGTCATGTCAGCCCGGGCTCTTTATCATATGGATGCTAGCGACACTATCATATACGTGAGCCAAAAGGCGCAAACGGTCCCGGGCAAAGGTAAGGCGACACCCGTGGGGATACCGTGCGTGAGGCCGCAAAGTGATATGAGGTCTTACCGGCTAGATCGATGTGACATCGAGTCGGGGTCCTGACAGCGTTGGCATCAGAGCCGGACTGCCTGTAGGTTCTCCAAGCCAAACTGGTCGATGTTGAGTCTAGAAATTCTTTAGTTATATGTTGGGGAATTGATTGTGGGATGGAACGTAAGGCTCTTTTTACTCCTTTATCTCATGACATTCTGATCTGAGTCAGTCCATTCTTCCACCGGGGGTTAAGGAATTAGGATCTATTCTCTCTATCAGGATCACGTGTTACCAATCAGTAGTACCTTATAAGTTTGATGGATACAAGCCTAGTTCAGTTCTACTACCACATTATGTTGTTAGAATGGATTCAGAACTTTGATATGATGATGTTGAGTGTGTACGAAATCCTTTGTCAAATGTCTCAAAATCCTTCTTGAGCATTTACAGCTGTTATGCTGCCGAAATTTTGCTAGAAATTCTAATGCCTTTGCATTATGATTGTGCTTTCAGATGGCCACTTGCGACCCCAATCAAGTGGTTCGCCTGACTCGATGCCTAGATGTACCCGGCCATACTGCCAAGTTGGTCAGGGTAATGACTGAGGCTGGATACCGCTGGTATCCTGAGTACACGGTCGAAGAGCAATTCCGAGACTTTAATCAAAGCCAGTATCTCTGCACTGTCAGGATATTTCCATCTTATCCTGGATCCACCGAGCCTCTTCACTGCTCCTATGGACTCGGGGTTACTATTGAGATGGCTGTGCAGGACGCCGCCTACTCTATGATGACCATTATGCGAGTCAGATCTGGTCTATTTCGGGACTCTGATTTCCGGTATATGCCAGGATCACTTCCGGGGGCACAAGGGTATCTCCAGGCTATCTATGCTGACCCCACTCAGGAGGATTCACGGACTCGCACCACTGCTGAGATGCTCGAGGATAAGGACCGTGAAAATCGGGCCTTGAGGTTAGAGCTCTTCAATACCCGTGCTGACCACTGGGCCACATTGACTCGGTTCGCACTGGCGGTGCAAACTGGATTCTCAGATATGCGCGATCTCTATCCTGTGAGGTCTGCTCTGCCAGACGTGATGGTTTGGCGTGATGTAGGAGGCATCACCCCACCTCGCGGTCCCCGCAGGCCACCGTCTGTTGGTCCAAGGCCTCATCCTAGCCCCTATGGTCCACAAGCTCCGCGAGACCGTCTGTTTCCGGATGATCATGTCGAGCTTCCAGGCTATGGAGGTGACTTCTACGAGGACTACTACGGGTCGGTCTGAGTTAGTGGTAGTATCACTAGTTCGCACTAGCTGTGTCGTCTATCGTCCCGCGTGACTCATGGGATATGACCTAGTTTGTACTCTTTCCGGAGGTGTAGAAAAATAATGTATAGGAGCTTGGAATGCCTCCGATGAGATGTAATCCTCCTTTCACCGTAATAGTACTTTGTTTGGTCTTGTACTAAACCCTGTATGGTGTGTATGATGATGGAATAAAGAAGCAGTTTCTGTATCTACCATGTCATACGGATGATCATCTTGCATTTCGAGTTATTCCTTACATTTTTATCCTATGTCGGAATTTTATCATCCTGACTAAATCATTGTCTTGTTTACCTAGGATGGTACGGACCGGATGGTTGTAGATTACCGACCTGTCAATTTGGTCACAATCAAGAACAAATATCCGCTTCCCAGGATCAACGACCTGTACGATCAGCTCGCTGGATCCTCAGTCTTCTCCAAGATGGATTTGAGGTTGGGCTACCATCAAATCAAAATCAGGAACGGGGACATCCCTAAAACGGCCTTTGTTACTCGTTACGATCAATACGAGTACACCGTCATGTCCTTCTGTTTAACCAACGCTCCAGCCACTTTTTCTCGGTTAATGAACTCAATCTTCATGGAGTATTTGGACAAATTCGTCGTAGTTTATCTCGATGATATACTCATCTACTCCAAGAACGAGGAAGAACATGCCGAACATCTACGGCTAGTGTTGCAGAAACTCGAGAGCATCGCCTTTATGCCAAATTTTCTAAATGTGAATTCTGGTTGCCAGAAGTGACCTATCTGGGTCATGTAATATCTGGTAAAGGTATTGCTGTTAACCCTAAGCGAGTTCAAGCCGTCCTTAATTGGACTCCACCTGAATCGGTCAAGCAAGTTCGGAGCTTTCTGGGCTTAGCGAGCTATTGTCGTCGCTTTGTCGAGAACTTCTCCAAAGTTGCTAAACCGCTAACCGAACTCCTCAAGAAAGATAAGAAGTTCGAGTGGACTCCACAATGTGAGCACAACTTTCAGGAACTGAAAAGACGCCTGACTTCTGCTCCCGTACTGGTACCGCCAGACTTCTCCAAGGACTTTGTTATCTACTGCGACGCCTCGCGACAAGGACTAGGTTGCATTCTCATGCAAGATCGACACGTAATTGCCTACGCTTCACGGCAATTGCACCCACATGAGGAGAATTATCCTACTCATGATCTAGAGCTTGCAGCCGTAGTCTATGCACTTAAAACCTGGCGACATTACCTCCTCGGTAATCGTTGCGAAATATTCACTGATCACCAGAGTTTGAAGTACATCTTCACCCAACCGGATCTGAACCTCAGGCAAAGACGTTGGGTCGAGTTGATCACAGATTTCGACTTAGGAATAACCTACACCCCAGGGAAAGCCAACGTCATGGCTGATGCGCTAAGTCGTAAATCTTATTGTAACAACCTGATGTTACAACAAAGTCAACCGCTTCTCCATGAGGAATTTCGGAAGCTTAACCTTCACATTGTTCCTCAAGGATTTCTTTCCACCTTGGTGGCGAAACCTACTCTTACGAATCAAATCATTGCTGCCCAGAAGCGAGATAAGGGAATAGCTAAGATCAAGGAGAACATTGCTAGCGGAGGTGCTAGTTGTTTCTCCACAAATGATCATGGTGTTGTGTACTTTGACAACCGTCTAGTGGTTCCCAAGAACCAGCATCTACGGCAGTTGATCCTTAAGGAGGCTCATGAATCTCCTCTCACCATTCATCCCGGTAGTACTAAGATGTATCAGGATCTACGCCAGAGGTTCTGGTGGACTAGGATGAAGAGAGAAATTGCTCAGTATATTGCAAATTGCGACGTCTGTCGTCGTGTTAAAGCAGAGCACCAACGGCCTGCTGGCACCCTTCAACCCTTAGCTATTCCTGAATGGAAATGGGATAAAATTGGTATGGATTTCATTACCGGTTTTCCCAGGACCAAGAGAGGGAATAATGCTATCTTCGTCGTTGTCGATCGTCTTTCCAAAGTAGCCCATTTCTTACCTGTTCGTGAGAGTATAACCGCTAGTCAGCTGGCAGACTTATACATCTCCCGAATAGTGTCTCTCCATGCTGTTCCTTTGGAAATTAACTCGGATCGAGGAAGTCTCTTCACCTCTCGATTTTGGGAAAGTTTCCAAAATGCTATGGGAACCCGTCTCTCCTTTAGCACCGCCTTCCACCCTCAGTCGAGTGGTCAAGTGGAACGCGTCAACCAGATTCTAGAAGACATGCTTCGAGCCTCTGTTATCTCATTCGGGATGGACTGGGAGAAGTGCCTTCCATTTGCCGAATTCGCTTATAACAACAGCTATCAGTCTAGCTTGGGTAAAGCCCCTTTTGAAGTTCTCTATGGACGACGGTGTCGAACACCCCTTAACTGGTCAGAGACCGGGGAAAGACAATTCTTTGGCCCGGACATGATTCAGGAAGCAGAAGAACAAGTTCGTATCGTTCGTGAAAAGTTGAAAACAGCCCAATCCCGTCAAAAGAGTCAATATGACCGAAAGCATAAGGCTATGACTTTCGAGGTTGACGAGAAGGCTTATCTTCGGGTCACCCCTCTGAAGGGAACCCATCGTTTCGGTATCAAAGGCAAATTGGCTCCTCGTTACATTGGACCTTTTAGCATTCTCGCCAAACGAGGAGAAGTTGCCTACCAGCTGGAACTACCTCCGCATCTCTCCAGAGTCCACGATGTCTTCCACGTTTCTCAACTCAGGCGTTGCTTCTCGGATCCTATCCGTGGAGTAGACTACGAAACGCTTGATCTCCAAGATAATCTTACATACCGAGAGTACCCCATTCGTATCCTCGATCGGGCCGAGCGTACCACTCGACGTCATAATATCAAGTTTCTCAAGGTTCAATGGTCGCACCATTCTGAGGATGAAGCAACTTGGGAAAGGGAGGATCGTCTTCGACTCGAGTACCCCGCCTTCTTCCCGGAGGAACCCAAATCTCGGAACGAGATTCTTTTGAGTGGGGGTGAGTTGTCACATCCTAGTTAGCCATGCATTAGAGTGTTGCATCATGTTTTCCTTTTCATCAGAAACTTGAAATGGGGATGACAGAACCCCCAGCCCCCTCTGAAACCAACTAGGGTTTACTAAAAACTTTTTCAATGAACCTGAAATGCCCTTCTAAAATGCCCATCATTTTTGTCTTGGTTCAGAACCTCTGCCAAAAGTGGTGCACATTTTCCTAGGCCATCTTAGGGTTTTTGAATTAAATCATAAATATTTGAATTTGGGCATTTAAAATTATATAAAATATTTAAATGCTCAAATATCTCCAAACTAAAATGTTTCATGTTGGAAATAATCCAACTATGGACCAGGAGTAATTTGGTGATTTTAGGAGTTGCCTAAGTATTTTATTTAATTCAACAAAGTTGCAGAAGTATTAAAAAAACAGAAACAGAAAGAAAATGGGAAAAGCTTACCTGGCGCCTGCTCCCGGCCCACCTGCCGGCCCAGCCCAGCACCGCTCCAGCGAGCTGCTTGCCGGC
>NC_041382.1:678249682-678260787 GCF_002162155.2 Triticum dicoccoides | reverse complement strand
ACCCCCTCTCCTCTCCAGCTCCTCCCCCTCGCGCTCCCCCGCCATGGCCGACGCCACCATCGCCGTGCCTTCGTCGTAGCCGTGCTCTCCGTCGTCTCCACGCCGCGCCACCCTGTCCAGGAGCTCCGCCGCTGTCCACTTCATCGAGCAGCCGAGCCCCGAGCGCTCGCAACGCCCGAGTCCACCGCAACGACCTCGCCCAAACCATCGTCGCCGGAGATCCCCTTCAACGCCGTCGTCGCTCCGGTCCATCTCCGGCCGCACCAAGGACTCCGTCGCACTCACTGTGAGCTTGGCCATCTTCCCCTCCCTTCCGTTCTTGCTCCCGAGCCGTGTAGCAACCTCCCGGAGCTCAACCGCACCCACCGCCGTGGAGCTCGTCGCCGACGTGCTCCCGGTCATCCTCCGGCCACAAACTGGTGTCCATCATGCTCACCGTGTCACTTAGCATCTAGCTAGCCACTCCCCGAGCCTCACCGACCCCTCTAGCGTCAAGTTCGTCTTCGGCCGAACCCCGGTGGCCGCCAAAGTCGTCGCCGGCGCAAACTCCGGCCACCCCGACCCCAACGGATTCCGCCAAGAGCTGCGGTTTGTCCTCAGCTCCACTCCGGTGGTCTCCGCGGCCCATTTGGTGGCCGAAATGGCCAAAACCACTCCCGCCGCCGCGTCGGGCTCGCCGGCGGCTAAACGCCGGCATCGCTGGCTTTGACTTTGACCACGGGTGGGCCCTGGTTGACTCCCCTGAGTCGATGACAGGTGGGGCCCAGCCTGTTAATTAAACAGGATTAGTTTTAATTAAATTTTAATTAAAATAATCACCCTGACATGCGGGACCCACTGTCAGGTTTGACCCAGACCTGTTCCGTTGACCTGCTGACGTCACACTGACGTCAGGCTGACGCAGTAATTGATTTTCTGGATTTAATTTAAATCAGGAAATTCTAGAATATAATTTAAACTTCAAAAATTCATAACTTTTATTCTGTAACTCCAAATTGGACAAATTATATATGAAAAATGATCAGAAAAATCCAATCTATCCATCTGTACTATTTTCATGCATGATCAAACAAGTTAAATTGATGTTTTAAACAGAACAAGGAAAAGCACTTTAAAAGGCCATGTTTGAGTTTGAAATTTGAATCTTTGATTCAAATTTGTTCAAACCCTTCTGGTTTTAGTTGCATTAGCCCAACACACTCATATTGCCATGTTTCATGCATGCATCATATTGTTGCACATTGTTTGGTGATGGTTGTGTATCGGTGTCCTTGCGACAGGTTCTGCCTCCGAGGAGTACCGTGATTACCCTAACGAAGAACCGTATCAGTGCATCGAACCATCAGGCAAGCAACCAACCATTTGATCATATCGATACAATCCCATGTTCTCGCTCCTGCTCTCTTTTACTGCATTAAGACAACGCGTTTCAAACTGCTGTGTGCTACGGTAGTTGAACCCATTTCCTCTGCATGACCTGTCATTGCCACAGTAACTAGATGAAACCCACTAGCATGTGAGCCATATGTATGTGTTGTTCCTACCTTGCTATGCCTGCTATGCTTAGAGTCGTGTCAGGTCTGGTTCATCTGGGTGATGGCTAGAGTGAAATGATTATGTCGGTAATGAAAGTGGTGTGGTGAACACGATTTGGTAAAGGTATCGATGAGAGGCCATGTAGGAGTACATGGTGGGTTGTTTCATTGAAGCCGACCTTAAGCACTGAGATCTGTATGTGTGATTTAAGATACAGCTACTACCATGCATTGGGCCCTGAAATATGACCCCGCTCGACTTCTTATTCACCCTAGCTCTCTGTCCAGGAGTTGCAAGTAGTTTCTGGTGTTTGTAGCCTACTGGAGGCCGTGGACAGCGCTGACCATAGGGGTGGGCTGTGATGCGGTAGGTACGTGGCCGGGTGTACCGAATACCCGTTGGGTATCTCGGGAACCCTGTTCACATCGTTCGGGGCCGTATGGGAAACCTCGGCCGGACTCCCTGCGGATGGAACCTGAATAGGCGATAAACCTGGACTAGAGGCTTAAGTGTTTAGGTAGGTCGTGGTCTACACCCACGTCGGCTTTCGCTTGAAGTCTGCCGAGCACATGTCGTGTGCAGACGCTAAGTGGTGGAAACATGTATGAAGAAGTACACCCCTGCAGGGTTATCATAATCTATTCGAATAGCCGCGTCCGCGGTAAAGGACTACTTGGTTGCCTATACAGTTCATAGACAAGTAAATGGAAACTGCTAAAAGCCTCAAGATAAGTGTGAGTGCCGAGGATGGCTCTTCCGTAGGAAGACGGAGGCGGATCCTCGGTAGTGTATTGAATTGGTGAGTAGTGGACTCGTGTGCGCAAAACCATTTCAAGTTGAGGTATCGTAGGATAGTCTAGCCAAGAGTCAAAGCTGGCTTGCTGCAATAACTCCACCAACCCTTCTTGAGAACATGCATGTATGTAGGATCTGATGTAAGTCTTGCTGAGTACCTTTGTACTCATGTTGCTATAATCTACATTTTTACAGAAGACGCTGCAACCCCTTCTGATGGGTTCTATGTAGACGTTGACATCAACGAGTAGGCTAAAGACCCAGGTGGTGACCCTGAGCTTGTGAAGGACCACGTAGTATAGTTAGGCTTTCCAAGCCTCTTTTATTTTACTAGTTGTCTGTACTCAGACAAGTTACTTCCGCTGCTGGTTTGTATGACTGTATGACTTGTATGTTGGGTTGTGAGACCCGTACCTTTGTGTATGTTATGTATGGCTCCCTGAGCCTTAAATAAAGTACTTGTGTCGTAGAGTCATGTTGTGATGCTTCGTTGTATTTGCACATATCGAGCATATTGTGTGTATGATTGAAATGCTTGGTATGTGTGGGATCTGACTATCTAGTTGTTTATCTTTAGTAGCCTCTCTTACCGGGAAATGTCTCCTAGTGTTACCGCTGAGCCATGGTAGCTTGCTACTGCTCTGTAACACTTAGGCTGGCCGGCATGTGTCCTTCTTCGTTCCTGTGTCTGTCCCTTCGGGGAAATGTCACGCTTTGAGTACCGGAGTCCTGTTAGCCCGCTACAGCCCGGTTTACCGGAGTCCTGCTAGCCCAGTGCTACAGCCCGGACCCACTTGCTGATGACCGACACGTTCAAAGCTGGGTCATGGATGCCTGTCCCTGTAAGTCTGTGCCACTTTGGGTTTACGACTAGTCATGTCAGCCCGGGCTCTTTATCATATGGATGCTAGCGACACCATCATATACGTGAGCCAAAAGGCGCAAACGGTCCCGGGCAGAGGTAAGGCGACACCCGTGGGGATACCGTGCGTGAGGCCGCAAAGTGATATGAGGTGTTACCGGCTAGATCGATGTGACATCGAGTCGGGGTCCTGACACGAAATTACCGTCCTATGTGGGACACGCATCAATTGGCCCATTGTACATCGAGGGTAGGTTCGTAACTTCATCCAAGCGCGCCTTCTCCTCGGCCGAAATGACATGTGCCGAATAATTCATAAACCATGGTCCGCAAAACACGCTCTCCTCGCCCGAAATAGCTCGCGCCCACTATTTCAAAACACGCTCTCCTCGCCCGAAATCGCTCGCGCCCACTATAGTTGAAAACACGCCCTCCTCGCCCGAAATCGCTCCCGCCCACTATTTGGGGAGAAGCAAAGTTACTCTACTATCCCCGACCCTCAGTACACAGACCCAAGCCGAGAATCCTATAGGCAAGGGTAGAACTGTAACTCCCCCTCACATTTCAGACAAATGCGTCCGTAAGACATGGTTCCACTCCCCTCCCAATCCCCCCCCACCCGCCCCCATTCATACCTCGTGGGCGCCAAATCACCTTCTCCCGGGAAGCTCCCTTCTCCTGAGCCGCGAAACCTCAGCCCCACCTCCATGGCGCCCCCACCGCACCAATTTCACAGCCACCCTCCTCCCTAATGCCGGAGACGTTGTCCATTTGCCGTCATGCACTGGGTCATGTGCCTCTTACTTCGTGCTGCTGGTGCTGCCTCGACGACGGTCGCGTGAACCATAACGGAGCCGATTCACCCCCGCCGTTGTTCATGGCGCCGGAGCGGCTCCAACTTCAGATCCATCCAGAGTCCTGGCGCTGCTCCGGTGTAGCCGTCGACCGTCACGACATCGCTCTTTCCCTGCCGCCGGTCGCCACCGCTACCGCGCCGGCCTCACTGACTCGGCAGCTGGACCTGCCTACTTCACCATGCCGCCAGATAGGTCGCAACCTCATCTCAAATCACTTTATTTAGGCATCAGTTGTCTGAATTTTTATTCTGGGCCAATCGATTTGCAACGGGAAGCAGCACCCCTCGAGGTGGCGGAGCTCCTAGGCTGCCGGTTGGCTGGTGTATAACGTAAGGGTGCGGGGCCGCAAGTTCGCCGCGGAAGCAGCACTTAGATGGCTATCTTTTAGAGTTGCGTGGGTTGAAGGTACTGCCGCCGCCGGATCTGGATGACGGGGAGTCTTTGTGGATTGGCCCGGGGGCGGTGCAACCACGGCAGTGCGGTGGGGCGGGGAGCGGGGTTTTGGCCGGGGCCATGGACGGCGGAGGCAGGTTGCTCTGCCGTTGGTCGCTGGCTCTTCGGGGAAGATTCCAAACAGTGTCAGCCGGGAGGCACAAGACGGCCAGCCATCCAGCGTAGATCGGATAGTACCAAAATAAAATAAAATCGTGTGACCCCAATTTAGTCTTTAGTCAACAGACGTGTGACCACTCTCATACCTTGCTGTTGATCTCTTAGTGTATTTCTTCAGATCAAAGAGATATGTCGTTCTTAACATTATGCGTTATCTGCATCTTCAGACACACCGTCTTCCGACTCACCGCAACTGCTCCAACAAGGGAAGCATACACCAGAAGGGAGCTATAGTCCCCACTCAACAGTTCCCTACATCGAATGCGCGTGCCCGACATGCACAGCCACAACAACTGCAGGGCCATCGACAAGTCAGCACATGATGCTCACTCCTATGGATGGCAGCCTGATAGGTTGTACCCTCATCTTACTTGTGTGCAACATTTATGGCTTTGTTATTCACCTAAGCATGGAAAATAGATCATCACATTCCACTGTGTATTCATGCTGATCTCTTACGGGTCTTGTTCAGGAGTTAACAATGTTCCATAGTTCAGCTAAGATACTTGTTCTTTAGGTAACACTGTTCCATAGTTATCATCCATCAGCCAATGCTATCCCACAGGCTGGTGATTATAGTATTATACCACTTCTAGTATTTCCTATGTTGTTCTTTAATACTTTTGTGTGCCATCTAGTTAATCTCGAGTACAAACTATACATATTCTGTAGCTTTCATCTGTGTTCTCCCTTTAGTTTATGAGACCTGTTGCTGCTAGTTAACCCCAGTCCTACTATTTATGTCGTCTCCTATAGGCACTCATTACATAAATCTAACTACTAGTTGTCTTCCATGCATGTCAGATATAATTGCACACACTGATATATCCACAAGAACCTCACGGAGCAATGTAAAGGCCAATAAACTTGATGTCAATGATACCCAATACGATGGAACATGTAAAGGCAGTTCTTCAGAAGACTTGCAGAAAGATGATGAATCCTCTTCACCCCATAAGGTCCTTGCTCTAACTTGGCCTGTGATATGGGTACAACATGCATATAATGTCCTAGAGTGTATCTACTCCGTTGCAATGCCATGTGCTTAGCATGCTGATCATGCATGTAAATATGTCATGCCTTCCTATTTTTCAGTACCTATTCCATTCATGATAACATGTTTTCAAATTTAAGTAATTTCATTCTACTCTATCGCAATACCATCTGCTTAATTTGGACATCATGCTTCTGAATATCTTATGCATTGTTATTCATCAGTATGTACTTCATCTATCTACCATACCATGTTTTTTTACATTGAAGTGCTGTTCTAGTACTCTGTTGCAATGCCATCTTATTTTCCCAATCATACACGTGTATGTTGCCTTAGTTATTTTTGTACGTATTCCGCTAGCATACAGTTTTACATTCAACTAATGTTTTTTTGCTGTGTTGTCCTGTCGTATCCCTAGCTCTTACACCATACTCCCTCCTTCCGGATTACATGTTGCCGAAATGGATAAAAAAGGATGTATCTAGAACTGAAATATGCCTAGACCCATCCATTTTTTCCAGATGGAGGGAATACATGTCAATATGTCATGCCTTTCTATTCTTCAGTACCTATTCCATCTCTCTGCTACCGCATCTTTTATAGTTAAAGCACCATTCTTCTATACAAGGCATGCAAGGGGAAGACGACTATGTTAGAATCTGAAGGGTTACAAACAAGGCCTTTGCAAAAGAACCAAATGCCAGGAGATAATAAACCAACTCCAGTTTTTATAGATACTGCTCCAGCATAGAGAAACCCAACTCCTACTGATAATAAGCAGATTCCAGTGGCCAAAGAACTAGTCCGCTCCAGTCCAGCAAAAATATGTCAACTCAATTCTAAGAAGCGTGTGCGTATCCTTGCATCATGAAATTTTATAGCATGCTAATCATATTTTTTACATGTTTCTTACCCATCTCTCTTTTAGAAAATAAGCTTAAAAGATAGAAGATTTTCTGCAATGGTATCGTTTATGAGGAAAGATTCTTGCAGGAATTCTCTGTGCTCCAATGTAGATGTAAGTACCTGTTGTATATCACTATATTTTTACATCAGCATGTATTTTGTTAATCGGCGTGAATCCAACCTTTATCTGATCTAAATTTAGTTGTAGCAAAATGTATGATTAAAGGCCACAATGTTGATTTTTGCAAGGAAAACTGCCTGGTAGTTTTGCATCCTGAGCTGCATGAGTGTACTATCTCATATCAGTGGGTTTGAATACTTTGGTTCTACAGTGGGTTTTTTAGTGTTTTTTACTGTGTTGTCCTATTGTATCCCTAGCTCTTACATCATACTCCCTCCGTCCGGATTAAATGTCACAGAAATGGATAAAACTGGATGTATCTAGAACTGAAATACGCCTAGACCCATCCATTTATTTCCGGATGGAGTGAATACATGTCAATATGCCATGCCTTTCTATTCTTCAGTACCTATTCCATCTCTGCTGTAGCATGTTTTATAACTGAATCACCATTCTTCTATACAAGGAATGCAAGGGGAAGACGGCTATGTTAGAATCTCAAGGGTTACAAACCAGTTCTTTGCAAAAGATCCAAATGCCAGGAGATAATAAACCAACTCCATTTTTCATAGATACTGCTCCAGCACAGAGAAACCCAACTCCCACTGATAATAAGCAGATTCCAGTGGCCAAAGAACTAGTCCGCTCCAGTCCAGCAAAAGAATGTCAACTCCATTCTAAGAAGCGTGTGTGTATCCTCGCATCATGAAATTTTATAGCATTCTGATCATATCTTCTACATGTTTCTTACTCGTCTCTCTTTTAGAAAATAAGGTTAAACGATACAAGACTTCCTCCATTGGGATCGTATTCGAGGAAAATATCTTGCGGGAATTCTCTGTGCTCCAGTGCTGATGTAAGTACCTGTTGTATATCACTATATTTTTACATTAGCATGTATTTTGTTAATCAGCGTGAATCTAACCTTTATCTGATCTAAAATTAGTTGTAGCAAAATGTTAAAGGCGCCAATGTTGATTTTTGTAAGGAAAACTGCCTGGTAGTTTCGCGTACTGAGCTGCATGAATGTGCTATCTCATATCACGCACATTACTGAATTGTAGTGCTTCTCTGGTTGCCCATTCATTCATTGTGTCAATGTTGCTTTCGTATTACCTTACCTGGCTGATGATAGTTGTGCCATATTGTGTTAATTTAGTGTAGGCTAGTTGCCCAAACGTTCGTTGTGTCAAAGTTGCTTTCCTATTATCTGACTTGGCCAATGATAGCAATGCTAGTGTGTTAATTTTGTGCAGGCTGCTGAAGATAAGAAGACAAACTCTGAAAACAACAAGGCAACCCCATTGTTTCTTTCCAGTAAATCTAGGCCAGGTAATATGGCAATAACTCATGACTAATCTGTTTGGTTCCCGTCCTAATTTACGTTATGATGCAGTGGTCAAGACACTCTCCACTATCGATAATACAAGCCTGCCAAAATTGCCATCTGAATCTGTTCAGTATCCTCTGTCTCGAATGCAACGGAATAAATGTATGTTTGTGAACCAATTAATGGCTGAAGCAATGATGGAAATGGTGGATGAATCAGAGGTGCAGAGTCGTGCGACACAACAACTGATCACTGTTTTCAGAGACAGTGTGGCAAAGCAGCAAGAACTTGCCCACATGCTTATGGGCATCATCTATGCTGAGGTTGTAGATTGTGACATTGTAGATGGTTAGGTTCTGCTCATTTATTTGCACTGGCATCAATCTTTGATTGCCCAGTGGATGTAATTTCCTGTAATATATTCTGGATGTGCAACGTTATTCCCTGTATGCCGTACCTTTGCTCGTCGTAATGGGCTCAAATTATCTAATTTGGCCTAAAGACATCAACGAACTTTAGTGGGCCCATTGAGTTAATGGGCCATTACTAGGCCGAAAGTTAATGGTCGGCCCTCTTACCTCCCGGGTCGTTAACAGACCGACATCGAAGCGGGACACAGGTGGCCCCAATTTATTTCATGGGCCGTTAACAGGCCGTTACTAAGTTTGGGCTACATATGGCCCAACTATACTGTAGGCCTTTAGCAGGCCGAAAGAGACAGCAGGCTTGTATTGGACCATGAAGAGCATGGGCCGCTAAGAGGCCGAAAGTCAGGTCGTATTGTAAACAGCCCAACTGTGTTGTGGGCCTTTAGCAGGCCGAAAGAGAAACCGGGCTGGTATTGGACCATGAAGGGCATGGGCCGTTAAGAGGCCAAAACTAAGGTCCGACTACAAATGGCCCAACTCATTTATGGTCCGTTAACAGGCCGAAAGGCACACAGGGCCGAGAATTGGCCCAAAACTTAAATGGGTCGCTAAAAGGCCAAAACTCAGGTCCGACTACAATTGGCCCAACTGATTTATGGGCCGTCAACAGGCTGAAAGTGACACTGGGCCAGAAATTGGCCCAGCACTTAAATGGGCAACTAAAAGGCCAAAACTCAGGTCCAACTACAAATGGCCCATCAGATTTATGGGCCGTCAACAGGCTGAAAGACACACCGGGCCGGAAATTAGCCCAACATTTAAATGGGTCGCTAAAAGGCCGAAAGATGTACATCCTGAAAATTGGCCCATCCATTAAATGGACCGTTACAGGCCGAAATCTCATCGGGCCGATATTGAGCCCAAGTATATAGCGGGCTGTTAACGGGCTCGAACTGACGATGGGCTGCAATGGTGTCAAATCTTTAATGGGCCGAATTGGCACATCTCGTATGGGCCGTGGGCTTAAATGGACCTGACACAAGTAGGCCTTATATGTGCCGGCCTGCTAATTTTTACTGGGCCGACCTTTTTCACCAGAATGGGCCACTATTGGGCCGTGCCACGTGTCGACATATCATAGGCACCTATCTGACCCACTGACGAGCTGACACGTGTTTCGTCCGGCCAATAAGAATTTTACACGTGGAAATTTCCCATTGGCCAGGGCTGTTAACGGGTTATCGGATCCAAAACCCGACCCGATAGCTTAACGGCGTTCCATTACGGTGGATGCCACGTGTCGGTCACCCTTGACGAAAGCACTTCTGTGACGCGCGATTTATCGTCATGGAAGTGGACACTTCTGTGATGATAATTTTGGTAATGTCATGGAACACTTCTATGACAGCACAGGTATGACTATCTTGATTCTGTCATAAATTTGTCATGGATGTACATGCATGGCAAAAAAAGCGACCTACTATGACAAACACGTATCATCACGGAAGTGTATTTTTTTTGTAGTGTGTGTGATTGAAGTTTTCAAGCTTTGGGTGAGATATCGATATGAGGAGAATAAGGAGTGGAAAGACCCTAAGCTTGGGGATGCCCAAGGCACCCCAAGGTAATATTCAAGGAAGACTCAAGCGCCTAAGCTTGGGGATGCCCCGGAAGGCATCCCCTCTTTTGTCTTCAAAACTATCGGTATACCTTACTCGGAGCTATATTTTTATTCGTCACATGATATGTGTTTTGCTTGGAGTGTATTTTCATTTTACTTGCTGTTTGAATAAAATCATTGGATCTGAAATCTCGAATGAAAAAGAATCCTCCCATGGCTACTTAATTATTTGACTACTCAGTGCTCTTCACTTATATCTTTTGGAGTAGTTTGTCATTTACTCACGTGCTTCATGTATATCCTATGAGTAAATGGTTGAATGAATTGAATATCATAAATCTGAATTTATATATGTTTCATATGCTTATACCATGGGGAGTAATGACTTCACATAGAATAAGTATAGGTAGTAAACTTATTGAAAGTTAGCAAATGCAGAATTTTCACTTGAACAATTCATGAAAGAATATTGAAGGAAGAGAGATTTCACATATAAATATACTATCTTGGACATCTTTTGTAATTGTGAGCACTCATTAAAATATGACATGCCAAAAGGTTGATGTTGGACAAGGAAGACAACTTAATGGGTTATGTTTTCCTATATCTGAAATGTTATATTGTCTTGGATCATCCAACATGTTGAGCTTGCCTTCCCTCTCATGCTAGCCAAATTCTTTGCACCAAGTAGAAATACTACTTGTGCTTCCAAACATCCCTTAAACCAGTTTTGCCATGAGAGTCCACCATACCTACCTATGGATTGAGTAAGATCCTTCAAGTAAGTTGTCATCTGTGCATGCAATAAAAATTGCTCTCTAAATATGTATGATCTATTAGTGGGAAGAAAATAAGCTTTATACGAACTTGTTATAGGGAAGAAATAAAAGCGACAGACTCCATAATAAATGTCTTTATCACAACCGGCAATATAAAGTGACATTCTTTTGCATTAAGATTTTGTGCATCCAACCATAAAAGCGCATGACAACCTCTGCTTCCCTCTGCGAAGGGCCTATCTTTTACTTTTATCTTCTGCCCCTATACAAGAGTCATGGTGATCATCACTTTTCCTTTTTACACTTTTTCCTTTGGCAAGCACT
>NC_041382.1:678243362-678249490 GCF_002162155.2 Triticum dicoccoides | reverse complement strand
ATGTAGCTTTTCATAAATTATTATTGTTGACATTACCCTTGACGTAAAAGGTTGGGAGGCAAAACTATAAGCCCCTATCTTTCTCTTTGTCCGATTAAAACTTTCAACCCATAAATATCACATGAGTGTTAGCAATTGTGAAAGATTAAATGATAGTTGAGTATGTGGAGTTTGCTAAATCAAAGCTCTTACATAGACCCTTCCCGGAAATAAGATGAATTGCAATTGTTTGATGACTAAGAACACGGTTTGTTAGTTTTCAAGAAAGTTTATGATCTATACTTTAACATGTGAATAGCTTGTTACTTGATCATGAGAAGTTTTATGAGTTGAGCTACGGTTATGATATATAATGATGCTAGAAAAGTGATTGGAACTATCATTGATCAAACTTATGCACTTGCTAGCATTCACACTTCATAAATTATTTCTTTTATCATTTACCTACTCGAGGACGAGCAGGAATTAAGCTTGGGGATGCTGATACGTCTCCAACGTATCTATAATTTATGAAGTATTCATGCCATGTTGACAATAGTTTTATATGATTTTGGTAAGATGTGATTAGAACTAACCCGGACTGACGCTGTTTTCAGCAGAACTACCGTTGTGTTGTTTTTGTGCAGAAATAAAAGTTCTCAGAATGCGATGAAAATCAATGGAGAATTTTTCTGGAAAATATAAAAAATACTGGAACAAAGAGTTACCAGAGGGGAGGCCCGTGGGCCCCACGAGGGTGGAGGGCACGCCCCTGTGCCTCGTGGACTACCCATGGGGCCCACTGACTTGTTCTCGACGCCAACCTATCCTATAAATGCCCAAACCTGAAGAAAATAACCTAGATCAGAAGTTCCGCCGCAGCAAGCCTCTATAGCCACGAGAAATCAATCTAGGCCCTCTCTGGCACCCTGCCGGAGGGGGCCATCATCACCGAAGGCCATGGGGGAGGATCCCGGAGGGGCCATCATTCCCATGAAGGCCAAGGACCAGAGGGAGAACCTCTCCCCATCCAGGGGGAGGCCATGGAGGAGGAAGCACAAGGGGGGAGAACCTCTTCTCCTCTCTCTCGATGGCGCCGGAGTGCCATCGGGAGGGGAATCATCGCCGCGGTGATCGTCTTCATCAACATCACCATCATCATCACCATCCTCATCTCTTTTACACGGTCCACTCTCCCGCACCCCGCTGTAATCCCTACTTGAACATGGTGCTTTATGCCACATATTATGATCCAATGATGTGTTGCCATCCTATGATGTTTTGAGTAGATATCCTTTGTCTTTGGGTTGATTGATGATATAGATTGGTATGAGTTGTATGTTTTATTTTGGTGTTGTCCTATTGTGCCCTCCGTGTCGCGCAAGCGTGAGGGATTCCCTCTATAGGGTGTTGCAATACGTTCATGATTCGCTTATAGTGGGTTGCTTGAGTGACAGAAGCATAAACCCGAGTAAGGGGGTTGTTGCGTATGGGATAAAGGGGACTTGATGCTTTAATGCTATGGTTGGGTTTTACCTTAATGATCTTTAGTAGTTGCGGATGCTTGCTAGAGTTCCAATCATAAGTGCATATGATCCAAGAAGAGAAAGTATGTTAGCTTATGCCCCTCCCTCATATGAAATTGCAATGACGACTATCGGTCTTGTTAACAATTGCCTAGGATAATTTTGCACACCGGCCCATCATTACTCCACACTCGCTATTTATAATATTTAGTAATATATTCTAACTTTATGATAACAGCACCTACTTTTATGTTTTAGCTCTCCGATATCATGCAAAGTTATCCTCTTCATACCCACAACGTATTTTTATTTCTTGTTTCTAGTTGGAAGCAAACGTTCGGTGTACGTAGAGTTGTATCGGTGGCGGATAGGACTTGAGAGAATATTGATCCTACCTTTAGCTCCTTGTGGGTTCGACACTCCATACTTATCACTTCCACCATTGGAAATTTCTACGATGATTCCCTGCACTTGGGGATTATCAGTGCCTGGTAAATCAGCATACCCAGTGGGCAAGATAGCTTTGGAAGTGGCTTTTGGTGATGATCATGATTCCAGAGTTGAGACCTTGACCTTTGAGGTGGTTAAGATTAAGAGCCCTTATCATGCTTTGTTTGGGCAGCCGACTTATGCCAAGTTTATGGTGAGGCCTTGTTATGTTTATCTGCATCTCAAGATGCCGAGTCACAAGGGCACTATCACTGTGCATGGCAACAGGAAGATAGCCTTGGAATGTGAAGAAGGCGACGTTGCCTATGCTGAGTCTGTTTGTGCAACTAAGGAGTTGAAGTTTTACAAAGACAATGTTGATCCGGCGGATATGACACCTTTGAAGAAGCCCACTACAGAGCATGATCCTCTGTTGAAATTTAAGTCGGCAGATGACACTAAAATGGTTGATTTCATTCCTAGCAATTCATCCAAGCAGTTCAACATCAGTGCTAATATGGATCCAAAATAGGAAAGCGCGCTCATCGAGTTCATCCGTGAGAATCGGGACATCTTTGCATGGAAGCCTTCAGACATGCCAGGTGTATCAAGGGAACTCGCTGAGCACACTCTCAATATTGATCCGAAGTTTAAAACGGTCAAGAAATTCCTTCGTTGCTTTAATGAGGAGAGGCGTAAGGCCATTGGTGAAGAAGTGGCCCAGCTCTTGGCAGCTGGGTTCATTGTCGAAGTTTTTCATCCTGAATGGTTGGCAAACCCGGTGTTGGTACTTAAGAAAAATGGTACTTGGCACATGTGTGTGGATTACGCAGACCTTAATAAGGCCTACCCAGCTGATCCTTTTGCTCTCCCTCGTATTGATAAGATTATTGATGTTACGGCGGGTTGTGAGCGCTTGAGTTTTTTGGATGCTTATTCTGGGTATCATCAAATCAAGATGGCAGTTAAGGAGCACGAGAAGACAGCCTTCATCACTCCTTTCGAAGCCTTATATTATGTGTCTATGCCTTTTGGGCTCAAGAGTGCCCAGGCGACTTACCAGCGGTGTGTTTGAAATTGCCTTCATGATCAGATTGGACGCAATGTTCATGCTTATGTTGATGATATTGTTGTGAAGTCCAGGAAGAACGAAACCTTGATAGATGATTTGAAAGAAACCTTTGACAATCTCCGGGTTTATAAGATGATGCTTAACCCGGCCAAATGTGTCTTTGGCATACCAGCAGGCAAGCTCTTGGGTTTTTTGGTATCTAAAAGAGGCATTGAGGCTAACCAAGAAAAGGTCAAGGCTATTACTTCCTTGGCTAAACCGGCTTGTATCAATGACGTTCAGGTCTGTCGGGTCGTATAGTGGCTTAAGCCGGTTGGGAGAAAAAGCTATCCCTCTGTACCAGATGATGAAGAAAACAGATCACTTTGTCTGGAGTGATGCTGCTAATCAGGCGTTTGAAGCCTTGAAGAAACAGTTAGCTGAGCCGCCAATCCTTGCTGCCCCTATTGATAAGGAGCCCTTGCTATTATATGTGGCTGCCAATAGCCGAGCTGTCAGCATGGCAATTGTTGTGGAAAGGAAAGAATCAGGCAAGGAATATCCGGTTCAGCGGCCGGTTTATTACATTAGTGAGGTGCTCATTGAATCCAAGGAGAGATATCCGCATTGGCAGAAGCTGGTATATGGGGTATTCATGGCTAGTCGAAAGCTCAAGCAATATTTCCTTGGTCATCCCATCATTGTGGTTAGTTCTGCTCCTTTAGGGGATATTATTCAGAACAGAGAGGCCACAGGTCGGGTAGCCAAATGGGCCATTGAGCTCGGACCCCATGGGTTGAAGTATATGCCTCGGACGGCTATTAAGTCTCAAGCACTGGTGGATTTTATCAATGACTGGACTGAGTTGTAGATGCCTAAGGAGAAGCCAAATAGCACATATTGGACTTTCACTTCGATGGATCCAGGCAATTGGAGGGCTCGGGGGCTGGAGTTGTCTTGACTTCCCCATGAGGTGATAAATTTTGTTATGTTTTAAGGTTGATGTTCCCTTGTACTAACAATGCAACTATGTATGAAGCCTTACTCCATGGTCTTCGGATGGCTAAAGAGATGAATCTAAGCCAGGTGAGGTGTTTTGGCGACTTAGATTTGGTGGCTCAGCAAGTTTCAGGCACTTGGGATTCTAAGGACCCACTCATGGCAGCTTATCGCCGCAAGGTTGATGCTATTGCCGGTCATTTCAAAGGTTATCAAGTGGAACATGTTGACCGAAGGAAGAATGAGGCGGCTGATGCTTTGAGACGGTTAGGGTCCCAGTGTAAGCCGGTGCCACCTAACGTTTTCCTTGATATTTTGCATAACCCTTCAGTTAAGCTGCCTACAGAGGAAGATCTGGTTATTCCTGATCTGGAGGCACAATTGGTGGCGGCTCTTCATGTTATTCCTGATTGGACAGTTCCATATTTGGCTTATATGACCCGGGGCGAGTTACCTGAAGATGAAACTTTGGCCAGGCAGATAACCCGATGCTCTAAGTCAATGACTATTGTCAATGGAGAGTTGCATCATTGTAGTGTTTCAGGGGCGTTTCAACGTTGTGTTTCTCCTGAAGAAGGCCGTGAGATCCTACGAGAGATTCACGAAGGAGACTGTGGTCAACATGCTGGCTCTAAGTCTCTTGTAGCCAAGGCTTTCCATCATGGGCTTTATTGGCTGATGGCTCATGCTGATGCAGAGGAGTTGGTCAGTAAATGTGATGGTTGTCAGAAATTTTCATGGCGAGCTCATGTGCTGGCTCAAGAGTTGAGGATGATTCCAATCACCTGGCCGTTTGCAGTCTGGGGGCTTGATATGGTTGGGCCTTTCAAAAGGTCCAAAGATAAAAAAGACTCACCTTTTGGTGGCGGTTGACAAGTTCACAAAATGGGTTGAGGCAGAGCCGGTCAGTAAGTGTGACGCGGCAACGGCGGTTCAATTCATCAAAAAGGTGATTTTCCGGTTTGGCTTTTCCCACAGCATTATAACTGATAATGGCACTAATATGTCCAAGGGTGTTATGAAAGAATTCTGTCAACAAGAGCATATTCATCTTGATGTATCATCAGTGGCTCACTGTAACACCCTCGATGCGACTATAGCTCCCACGTGTCAAGGCACGACTTAGAGACATAATCGCATTGAAGGCAGATGTCGCAAGTGAGGTAATCTTCACACAACCCATGTAATACATAAGGGAAAGAGATACATAGTTGCTTACAATCGCCACTTCACACAATTACATGAATAAAGCATTACATCATCCAAATACAATCAAGGCCCGACTACGGAGCCAAAATAAAAGAAGAACCCCAAATGCGACACGGTCCCCGATCGACCCCAACTGGGCCCCACTACTGATCAACTAGAACGAAACAACACAAAGGGAAAGATCTTCATCGAGCTCCTCCTGAGCTTGGTTGCGTCACCTGCACGGACTCATCGGCACCTGCAAACTAGTTTTGGAAGTATCTGTGAGCCACGGGGACTCAGCAATCTCGCACCCTCGCGATCAAGACTATTTAAGCTTATGGGAAAGGTAAAGGTATGAGGTGGAGCTGCAGCAAGCGACTATCATATATGGTGGCTAACATACGCAAATGAGAGCGAGAAGAGAAGGCAAAGCACGGTCGATAAAAGTATGATCAAGAAGTGATCCTAGACTACCTACATCAAGCATAACTCCAACAACCGTGTTCACTTCCCGGACTCCGCCGGAAAGAGACCATCACGGTTACACATGCGGTTGATTCATTTTAATTAAGGTCAACTTCAGATTTTCTACAACCGGACGTTAACAAATTCCCATCTGCCCATAACCGCGGGCACGGCTTTCGAAAGTTCAAATCCCTGCAGGGGTGTCCCAACTTAGCCCATCACAAGCTCTCACGGTCAACGAAGGAATAGACCTCCTCCCGAGACATTCCGATCAGACTCGGTATCCCGGTACAACAAGACATTTCGACAGGGTAAAACTAAACCAGCAACACCGCCCGAATGTGCCGACAAATCCCGATAGGAGCTGCACATATCTCTTTCTCAGGGCACACTCAAATGAGCAATCCGTACAACTAAAACCAAACCTCGAGTTTCCCCGAGGGGGCGCTGCATAGGGCTCTAGTTCGGACCAACACTCAGAGGAGCAC
>NC_041382.1:678196222-678243152 GCF_002162155.2 Triticum dicoccoides | reverse complement strand
AACCCAAGGGAAGGTGGTAGGTTGTTAGTGCAAATGGTAAAACCAATGTTGGGCATTGCTGGAAGAGCTTTACTTAAGGCGAACTGTCAAGGGGTTCCCATTATAGCCCAACCGCGTAAGGAACGCAAAATCCGGGAACATAACACCGATATGACGGAAACTAGGGCGGCAAGAGTGGAACAAAACACCAGGCATAAGGCCGAGCCTTCCACCCTTTACCAAGTATATAGATGCATTAATTAAATAAGATATATTGTGATATCCCAACAAGTAAACATGTTCCAACAAGGAACGATCATCATGTTCCAACAAGGAACAAACTTCAATCTTCACCTGCAACTAACAACGCTATAAGAGGGGCTGAGCAAAGCGGTAACATAGCCAATCAACGGTTTGCTAGGACAAGGTGGGTTAGAGGCTTGGTTCAACAATATGGGAGGCATGACAAGCAAGTGGTAGGTATCGCAGCATAGGCATAGAAAAAGAGAGAGCATCTATCATAGCAAAGATAGTAGTGATTTTGAGGGTATGATCATCTTGCCTGAAATCCCGCAAGGAAGAAGAACGAGTCCATGAAGAAGACAAACGAACGTGGTCAAACGGGTCCTCACAACACAACGTTATCGGAACCAACCCAAAGAAGCAACACCGGAAAGAAGCAAACAACATAGTAAACAACCAACACATCAATATGGCATGATGCACAATCGAGTATGATGCATGTCCGGTTTAATGTAGCATGACATGGCAAAGAGCACAAAACAACACTACAACTTAAGTGGAGCTCAATATGCAACGAGTTGCATATTGACGGAGCACCACATCAATTATTTAGTTCGATCTCGTTTATGTACCCAACAATATTAAATGTTGTTAAACATGGCAAGAGAGTGAAGCAAATGAAAAACTACCCATCTAGTCAAATTTAAATGAGGCCGGAAGCAACGAACAACATTTCCGGTAAATCCCCATATGCATATTTTAGGTTTGGTACTGTTCTGCCCTAAACACAATTTTAGAGTTGTTAAGCATGCAAAATGAATCCACCATGTTAAAGTAGGCATTTTTCTACCCCATTTACATATAAAGTTTGTTAAAAACGGAGCTACGGTTATTTAGTTATGAATTAAATCATTTTAACATGGCAATAGGCAAATATAAGCAAACCTCATTTAAAACATTTTAAACATGGATGAAAGTTGCACAATATTAATCTACACAAAATTCTAAGCAACTTTCATATATAAATCATTTTAATCCGATGCACGGTTAGTGAGATATTAAATGAATGAACATGGAGGGTTTTTCTGTAAAACTGCAATCCCTGGAAATAATAGCTAAAATCGCAGCAGAGGGAAAAAACATGCATCGGGCCGAAATGGACTAGCCCAACAGCAGGGGAAAAAAGGTGGGTGCTGGGGGTGTGCTCACATTGGGCCTAGGCCCAACTGGAGAAGGAGGCCGGGCAGCTGGGCTGGATCGGGCGAAGGGGAGGCGGCCCGCGCGAGGGGGATCTCGTCCCCGACCTCCCGCCGAGGCCGAGGCGAGCCATGGTGGCGGCGGCAGGAACCGGTGGTGGCCTGAGGCGGCGGGGCGAGGCGGTACCGGCAGGAATGGACAGATCCGGGACTGGGGAAGCCGGATCCGGTGTCGAGGGTGGTCGACGGCGCTCGGGGATGCGGGATCCAGCGGGGTGGATTTGGCAGCAATGGCCTCACCTGCGAGAGAGAGAACGAGAGGTGAGCGCTGGGAGGAGAAGAAAGAGAGAAGAGAGAGGGATGGCGGACCTCTGGCCTCAGGTGGAGGTCGCCGGCGGCAGCACTCCGGTGGCCGGAAGAAGGAGGCGAAGCGCAAGGCGGCACGGGGCTCCAGCGGGAGGAGGCATACGAGCGGCTACGGGCGAGCGTGCTCGGGCGCACAGCGGCAGGGCGATTCGGGCCCGAGCGGCCCGGAGCGGGCCTCCCATGGGCTCTGAGGGCCGCGGCGAAGTGGGGCGCGGGGGAGGACACGCGGCGATGCGGGAGTGGGTGCAGGGGCAGCGCGGTTGACGTGGCGGCGGCGGCGGGTGGCTTTGGCGGCGACAAGTGGCGGTGGGTTGCTGGTTGGGCGCTGAAAGCGAGGAAGGAGGGGGGTTGGCTGCGGCAGGAGGTAGGGGAGGGGGTCTAGGTTGCCCAAAATGGACTAGGGGTGTCCTTATATAGCAAATTTTGCTAGGGTTAGGGGGTTAGGAGGGGTTTTTCGAGCCGTACGATCGCGATCGGACGACCCGGAGTGGAGGGGGTTAGATAGGTGGGCTAGTGGGCTGTGAAGAGAGGTTGGGCTGAGATGAGAGGAGAGAAGTGCAGCCCGGCAACTGTATCCGGAGACCGAAAGCGTCCGGCGATAGACCGGCTATACTGCCGCTATAGTTATCCGTTGGGGCGTCAAACGGACTCTGAATGCGATGAAACTTGGCAGGTGGTCTACTGACAACAAAACAACACCGCACGCCAACTTTCATCCCCTTCCGAGGACATTTTCCGGCCACTTATAAAATACTATTTCGGACATGCCGCGGGCGCGTGCAAGTGTGGTTGGGCTCAGAACGGACAACGGAGAGAACTCGGAGAACCCGGACGAATGCAAGTTTTGAAAAACATGATGATGCTATGCAAATGATGACACGATAAAATGCAACACGCAAGCAAATGACAAGGCAACAACAACGAATAACTGAACGACACCTGGCACATCGGTCTCGGGGTGTTACACTCACCCCCAGTCTAATGGCCAAGCTGAAAGAGCCAATTGAGAGATTTTGAGAGGCATCAAGCCCCCGCTTATGGTCCCTTTGCACAGGACACCGGGTTGTTGGGTGGAGGAATTACCCTCAGTGTTATGGAGTATCAATACTACCCCCAACAGATCTATGGGTTACACGCCTTTCTTCATGGTCTACGGAGCAGAGTCGGTTCTCCCTAGTGACATCTGTCATGACTCGCCCCGTGTGGCGACTTATGTTGAAGCAGATAATGAAAAGGCATGTCAGGATGCTCTTGACCTGTTGGATGAGGAGCGTGACCGTGCGGCAGCTCGTTCGGCGATTTACCAGCCAGATCTGCGTCGTTATCACAGCTGTCGTGTTAAAACCAGAACCTTTCAAGAAGGTGATTTGGTGCTCCGGCTTATCCAGGATCAAACTGATATGCACAAGCTATCCCCACGCTGGGAAGGACCCTTTGTGGTTAGAAAAAATCTGAACAATGGGTCATACTATCTTATCGATGTTCGAGACCACAAGGACTCACGCACGTCAGAGGAGGAGACCCACCGGCCATGGAATATTGCTCATCTTCGGCCTTATTATACTTGAGCCACTGGCTCTTATGATGTACATATTTCTATCAATGTATATATTATGATGAATATAATAAAGCCGGTATCCCTGATAATTCAGGGCCTCTATCGTTTCATTCCTAAGAATAATGATCACTTGGGGGCTTCCTGCTCATTGAGCATAGCTATGACTACCCTCTTGATCCGGCTTGTACGCCATGATTATCAAATACTTGGGGGCTTCCTGCTCATTGAGCATAGCTATGACTACCCTATTGATTCGTCTTATACGCCTGGAATCACATATTACTTGGGGCCTCCTTGTTAATGAACAAGAGCTTTGTTGACCCTTGTAATAGGCTTGGACGCCAGGTGTATTCACCAAAAAAATCCGGGTTATCCTGCCTTTGTTTGCCTGCCACTCGGACCAGGCAATCCTGGAATGACTCGTTGTACTCTTGACAATCAATCTTCTAAGAAGACCCTGAGTTTGTCAAAGTTTAAATGGTGATTGGTCATGTGAGGTCCGGCTTACGGGTTTGAATTAAGGTTTAACTCAGAGGCTGCGTGGCCCTTGAATAACGCTTGATATGCAGGCTTGGCAGCCTTTGAATGCTTTCTTTTCTATTTTTTCTGGTTTTTATTTGTTTTTTGAGATTAATCTTTGGTCCCATATTGATACATGGTTTAAAACTGATAAAGGCCATGTTTGCCCACTGGTTCATATATGAATCTATCCGGAGTTTTTAGTAACCCGACCCGGTTTTGGTCTTTAAGTCGCCAGTGTATGATGATTATGTGCTTGGAGTACTGGC
Organism: Triticum dicoccoides; assembly: GCF_002162155.2. Classification (NCBI taxonomy): domain Eukaryota; kingdom Viridiplantae; phylum Streptophyta; class Magnoliopsida; order Poales; family Poaceae; genus Triticum; species Triticum dicoccoides. The sequence continues at coordinate 678,239,022 of NC_041382.1, read as the reverse complement.
TCTAAGCTTTGGGATGTTACCCCTTGCTGCCTTCGGCATTTTAAGCCAGCGGTATAAACAAATTGAACAGGGCGTGGTGTTCTCAATTTTTGGGTTGTAACCCTTACTGCACGATGCTCAATTTTTGGGTTGTAACCCTAACTGGGATGGAAGTTAGGCGTAGCCCAGTTGATACTGGTCAACGCTCTAAACACAACTTCATCATCAATAAGGTTGTATGGATCAATCTCAGGAGCGAAGGTATGCTTACGAGTCGGCGAGATGAGATCCGTCTCCTAATGAACTGACGCTTTCACTTTCTTGTTCTCAGCGTCGTTAGCCGCCTGGTATGTGGATAGATTGGTTTCTTCAGCTAGCTTACTGACTAACGGATGCATTGCTCTTGCTATTTCCGCAAAGTCATCAGCACTAAAGGGAGAACCGTCCTCTTTAACACTCGGGCAACCATTGGCCAAGTCTTCTGGATCCAGATATGCTTGCCACGCCTTTGCCTGGCTCAAAACAGTCAAAGTGTCGGCTCTGGCAGATGCTCGCTTTAAATCGTCGATCCTTTGGGGCAGTACTGATAACCTCTCTAATGTATCCTTGATGAGAGTGGGTGGATGTTTCTTATGCATAGCAGCAGTAATGGTCCGTTGGGCGCCAGTGTATAGCTGTTCTACAAGAGTATAAACAGCCTTCAGCTTGATGCGCATGTCTGAGCCCAATTTGACGCTCCGGGAGCCTGCATTAGTAAAATTGATTGGTAAACCGGCAGATGGTTATAAAATGCCTGCTCGTGTAAAGGAATCATTTTATCACTTACCAAAGATGGCTGATGTCATGCTATTGATCTGATGTGTTAAGCCGGATAACTCTTTAGTCACCGGCTTAAGGGATGCTTCAGCATCCTCTTCTCCCTTTAATAGAGCCGCCTTCTCGGTCTCCCAGCCGGTTTTATCATTGCTGAAGCTTTGTTTCAACTGTTCAATGTTTTCCAGTACTGTCTTCAGCTCTGACTTGGCCTTGGATGTCTCAGATTGTTGAGTGTTAATGTTGGCCTTCAGATCATTGATTTTTGAATCCTTCTCGGTTAGTTCAGCGTGTGACATGAATAAACATGGAAGATATTAGGATCATGATTATTTTTGAAGTCCCAAGCACAATACAAGTATTTTCCTTGGCACTTGGGGGCTAATTGCTATTGCTCTTTTCAAAGACAAGTTTATCTGATGACCCGGGTACAATGATAGGATCCGCTTTACCAAGGTTACATATTGAGGCATTGGTTTCAGCAATGCTGGTTAGTCCCGAATTAACTATACCAATTAAATCGACCCTTGGGGGCTACGGATGTGAAGTTGATTACTGCTACTTAAAGTACCAGTTTAACTTGATAGTTTTAAGCCGGCCCTTGAGGGCTACTAGTGAGGATGTTCAGTTATTTATGGCTATTGGAAAGACTATAGCATATTCAATTCTATCATATTCTATAGACTTGGCGGCTGATAGACATGTAATTATGAAGAGAATTGTGTCGGATTACCTTATAGCATTCCTTCATCAAGTTGACTAAGCCGGCTTCAAAATCACGGCTGGTGTATAGACGGTTCAAATAACCAGAATGAATTTCTTGGGCACTGAACTAGGAGTAGCTTTCTAAGTCTACTTTCCACTTGCCTTTACGAGTAGCAGAAAATTCTTCCTTGGCGTTGTGCTTCGATAAAGCAGTGGGGTTAGCCGACGCTGTATAACCAAGCCCGATGATGATGACATCGTCGGCCTTATCTTCAATGGGCTTGATGGGGCTCGGCGGCTTAGAGATGACCGGCTCAACGTCTATATGATCTATGGTGACGTCGTGCTCTTCTGGTGGTGGGTCATCAATGGTAGCCTCAGCGGTTGGATGAGACGCTTCTGGCATTTGCTTTTCCGGCTCAGAAGGGTTGGAATCTTCGGCTGGCTTGTTCAGTTTTGCCTTCTTGCTGGGCTTGTCCATGCCACTGAAAATAAGAAATACAAAGATGTCAGAATATCGATCAGGCATGAAGTTTTGAAAGATGGAATACGCCCTTACCCAGGCACGGTCTTGAAGGCTGGGATTTGAGTTCCCGTTGAGTCGCCGGAGGAGGAATGAGACGTTCCCTGGTAGTTCGAATTGGACGGGTTAAGAGGTTGTCGAAAAAGACCCGCCATGGGATAAGATGAGTCAGAAATATTTAAAACCTCTGGTCGACGTTTGCGAGGTGCTAGGGTGTTTGGTAAGCCGGAGGATAACACTTCACCGCTGCTATTCCGGGTTGTACGGCAAGCTTCATGTTGCTGCTTCTTCAAAAGAAAGTTGGGATCCAAGTGAGCTAAAGGGTGAGAAAATCTTACTTTCCAGCTTGCTTGTCAAGGTTTCTGGGTTGGCAGAGATTCTGAGCCGGAGGAAAGAGTAATTTTCTGCATCATCTGCATGGCTGGCCTCCGCTTCATCCTAATAATAGTCATTGTCAATAAGATGCACAAAAAACGAGCCAAGGGAATCAAGTTCTACCTCTGACTCGTCATCATCATCTTTATCATCCAAATTGAATAAACCAGCAGGGTTTGTCTTCTTTTTAGCAGGCTTTTTGACAGCCTTGCTCTTCGTCCGGGGTTTTCTGGCCAACTTATCCTGCAGCTTCTTGGTCCAGAAAGGTGAATCGGCGTGTGAAAATTGAATGGATGTGAGCAGACAGTACCAATGGAAACATGATTAGTCAAAATTACAGTTGGCAGTTTATTAAGGGCGCGGAAGGGATTCAGTCCGACTTGACTGTAGTCTTCCAAGCTCTCATTCAACAGAGTTTTTGTCATATTATTAATATCTTCGTTAGTTATTTGAATCTGACAATGGAGTTGTGGATCTATTAACGCACCGGTATAATCGTACATTAAGTCGGGCCGGCGGCTCAGAGGCAAGATTCTCCAGGCGACCCAGCATCGAACCAGATCAATCCCGGTCAAGCCTTTGGCCATCAAAGCCCGGATCTTTGAAAAAACTGGCATGTATTTCTTCCGCTCTGTTGTGCTGATGCGATCCGGAAGATGATGTCTGTTGCTAAACCAGCTGGCGTGATAACCCGGCAAGGGGTTTTCCCCTTCTGGGAAAGTATCTTGGCAGTAAAACCAAGTCTGGTTCCAGTCTTTGGGGTGACTGGGAAGAGTGGCAGCTGGGAAGGTGGCTTCTTTCCGGTGCTGAATAGAAATGCCGCCTAGCTCTAAGCTAGGCCCATCTGTGAACTCGTTCTGCCGGTTTAAGTAGTAGAACTCCTTGAATAGTTCTGCGGTGGGCTCCTGCTTAAGGTACACCTCGCAGAAGACTTGGAAGTTACATATGTTTGAAACAAAGTTGGGTCCAATATTTTGCGGATGAAGTTTGAAAAAATTCAGCACATCACGGAAGAATTTTGAGCCGGGGTGGCTGAAGCTCCGGTCCATATGATCAGTAAAAACAATCACTTCACCGTCCTTAGGCTCAAGATGAGTTTCATTGTCGGGAACCCTCCAATGGATGACATCTTTTTTGGCTAAGACGCCAGTCTGAACATATTCGTTAAAATCCTCCTCGGTGACCCGGGAAATGACCCAGTTGCAGGCGGTGACAGTCTTGACCATTTTCAAGGAAAGAAGGCCTAGCAGAAGGAAACATTACCAGCTTAATATCATGTTATTAAACCGATTCAAAGGTAAAATGCTATCAACGGCTGATATAATAAACCGGAGGATGAACGTTTGAAGTACAAAGGTATTCACATTGGTGGCTTAAGAGGGGACTAATGGTACCTACTGGGTTAAGGATTCTGCGGTTAAGTTGGATGGAGTTTAAAATTCAAGCATGCTGTATAGAGCCAAATTATAAAGAGGAATAAGCAAGCATGGTTAAACCGGTGAAATATTGTCGGGTCATGCAAGTTATGAAGTATATGGTGGATCACGGTTTACGGTATAAGCCGCCGTGGCAGTTATGGTACTTCAGATTTTACTAAGTGTTGGATAAACATATTTTGCAAGATGGAGCAATAATTTTGGATCTACCACGGTCCAGGAAAAGCAAGAAAATTCTAAACCTAAGGTGGCGGCAGCAGAAGAATTGGATGCTCTGGTTATATATTCTATGAGGATATGCTATTCTGATAATGAAATTGAATATTAAAACTACTTCCGCACAAGGTTTATAACTTATCCAGATTAAAGCTATCAGAGTTGAAGGAAACGACGAAGAACGGCAAGAACGCCGACGAACTGCCCAAACCCTAATGCAGATCTAAGGTAAAAGGAAAGGTGCACTTATAGGTGATGAGGAGCAGCGGTGGCGTGCCGGAGTTCTCTGGTCCGGTCAAGTTGATACAGCGGCCTTAGTTGATGCAGCGGTTGGAGGTCGTGGTGGCGGAGCTCAGGCGTCAGAGCAGATGTGAGAGGAAGATGAAGGCAAGGAGGCAGGGGGAAATGGTAAACACCCCCGCCCCTATTTATAAGGGTATGGATGCAAGGCATGCGCGGGAATCGAGGAGGCCGAAATCATCATCTGGCTATATAGATGCCTCGATTTTTGGGATAATTATTAAGATAAGGATCGGTTAAGATGTTCCGGGCCTTGTGCAAAATTAATGCGGAATGACGTCATGGCGGTTTAAGAAGATTCTGCGAGCTGACTGTCGGTGTCAAAACCGGCCGATCTTGGGTAGGGGGTCCCGAACTGTGCGTCTGAGGATCAAAGGTAATAGGAGACAAGGGACACGATGTTTACCCAGGTTTGGGCCCTCTTAATGGAGGTAATACCCTACTTCCTGCTTGATTGACTTTGATGAGTATAGGGGTTACAAGAGTTGATCTACCTCGAGATCGTAATGGCTAAATCCTAAATGTCTAGCATATATGATTATGATTGCCTCTACGGACTAAACCCTCCGGTTTATATAGACACCGGAGGGGCCTAGGATCGTACAGAGTCAGTTTACAAAGAAAGGAAACTACACATCCGATCGCCAAACTTGCCGTCTACGCAAAGGAGAGTTCCATCCGGACACGGGGTGTCGTGGATTTGTCACGGCAAATGTCCTAGCGAAAGGACTTAGTCGTGGAGCCATCACTACGAGTTTACTTGAAGGGGTTAAAGCGGACACAAAGACACGAGGGTTTTATACTAGTTCGGCCCCTTCGATGAAGGTAGAAGCCTACGTCTAGTTGCGATGGAATTGATGTGGTCTCGATGGCTAGGGAGAAAACAAGCTTCGCCTAGACTCGAGTTGTTGTTTTATCCCCTGAACCGCCGCCGGGTCGTCCCCTTATATACACGGGTGACGCCCGTCGGTCCATAGAGTCCCAACCAGTCCATACTCGTATCCCGGTTGGTATCTCTCTGTTCCTAACTTACAATACAAATTACACATCAGGCCAGTTTACGGCTACAGGTTCTAAACCGGCTACAGGCCTTGGGCCTTCATCTGTTTATACCACTAATGAAGTTATCCCGGCCCAAGCAGGCCGGTTCACGCCTAGTGATAATATCCCCAACATTAGGCCCCAGATTGATTTGAACTGGTTCATGTCAATCCCTCACAAAATTTGGTGTCTTGGACATCTTCGGGTAATTGGTAAACCGCCGTGTCGTCATCATTTCTGGTTGCTGTAAGCCGGCATGACGTCATCATGAAATTTTATCATTTATAACGCCCTCTTTTAACAATAGCTCCTGGATCCGCGTGCTTGACCTAGCTCTGTTGCCTTATAAATAAGACCGAAGGGTCATTTCTTTCCCTTTCCCTTCGTCCCTTCTTCTTCGTCTTCCTCGCGTCGCCAGCCTTGGAGCTCCGCCACCGCCGTCGACCTCTGCCTCGTCTTGGGCCGCTGCATCAACCTGAACGTACCAGAGCATTGCGGCATCTTTCCGCATCTTCTCCGTTCCCGGTAAGCTTTCTCCTCTTCTTGACCTAGATCTGTTCTTAGGGTTCCATGTTCGTGCTGTGTTCGTCGCATGCTCATACCTGTTTTCTGACCTTGAATGAATCTGTGAATCCCTGCTGCGTTTAGTAGTAGTCTTTAAGCATCCACCTGTAGTTTCTCATCTAAGTCCATATATCTCTCGCACATACCCGCTCAATGGTTCACTTCTGTTTCTGCCTTACTCTTCAGAATATTTTCTGTTTTTGTGAGCTCGCTGTAGATCCGCGGCTGTGATAAGATCATCTGAAACTTGTTTCTGCATACCTAGTTATCCATAGCTTCAATTTCTTCCGATGCTTAGGTCAGGCGGTTTAACTTATCATAGAAAAAAGTTACTAAACCGGTATATACCATTAGTCCCCTGGTTGAACCGCCAGAATCCACATGATGCCGCATTGTGGAAGACCGGTTTATAGGTACTGCCTCCGGTTTATCGTAGTTTAGATCAACACCTTCTTTTACCCAGCGTGTTCTTGAACCGGATCACCTATTTCTTGTAGATCTCGCCATGGCCAAACAAGTGTATGAGTGCAATTGGGTTCCTTCTCGCGTCACGGAATCACAGTTGGACGATCTAGTCTTGATCGGCGCTTTAGACAGTAAAGATATGATCCACTGGAGGGTTCCTGGAAATGAATATCCTCCCAACCCCCAGGAAGGAGAGGTTGTGGTCTTCGCAGATCACTTGGCCCGGGGCTTCAAACCGCCCGGCTCTAAATTTTACCGGGATGTGTTAGCCAATTTTCAGCTCCGTCCACAGGATATTGGCCCCAACTCTGTTACCAATCTATGCCATTTTCAAGTGCTCTCTGAGGTATACCTTCAAGAGGAGCCTTCAGTTGAGTTGTTTAGAGACCTCTTCCATTTAAACTGTCACACTGAATTCACCGATGGCCCCAACACTGAATTGGGCGGTATGGCCATTCAGAAGAGGAAGGAGATCACTTATCCCCACGTCAAACTCCATTCTCACCCCAAGGAGTGGAATGCAACTTGGTTTTATTGCAAGGATACCTCCCCTGACAATGAAAATCCCTTGCCTGGCTTCCGTCCGGAACGGCTCAGCAACACGCACCCTTTTCCACAAAGACTAAGCGCCAAGGAAAGAATTAAATACGCTTCGCAACTGTCCAAGCTCCGAGCTTTTATGGCCAACGGCTTAACGGGAATAGATCTTGCACGCTGTTGGATATCATGGAGCATACTGCCTCTGAGCCGGCGCTCCAGTTTGATGTGCAAATATACTGATAGTGTCGATGACCCACTCCGACACACTAAAATCCAACTCCCCGATGATGAAGTCACAGAATCTGTAAAAAAGATGCTGAATGAACCGGAGCACCTTTGTGCTCAAACCGGTCTGCCTCCTTACTGCACCACCAACAAACCGCCAGCGGTAAGATTTTAATTGCTCTATTGTTGAACCGGTTACTGCTTTATCTGTTTGACATTTAATTACTGCTGATCCAGGGCGATAATCCGTTTTGGAGCAAGAAGCTTTCGCAAGACAAAACGGAGAAGGCAGGGCGGCCAATCCGGCCGACCAAGGTTATCAAGAAGCCAGCTCACAAGAGAAAAACCACCGCTTCATCTGATCCAGCTATTGATGACGATGTGGGTAACCCGGACCTTGAGGTAGAACTTGACTCTCTTGGCTTATTTTTTACACGCCTTATTGATGATGATGCTTGTCAGGACGACGCTGAAGCCAGCAATGCGGAATTCGTTGAGGTAACTATTCTCTCTTCCGATTCAGAAATCTTGCCTTTGCCAAAATTTCGACAGGCAAACCGGAAAGTTAAATTTTCTCATCCTCTTGCTTATTTGGATCCTAAATTTCTTATGAAGACTCAGCAACATGAAGCTCGTCGCACAACCCGGCACAGTGGCCAGGTAGTTACCTCCACCGGTTTACCAAACAGTCCGGTTCAAAAACGCCGCTCCGAGGTCTCTGACCTTTTTATTGATTTAAATCCTAAAGCGGGTTTCTTCCGTCAACCTCTTAACCCATCCGACTCCGATTATCAGGTTACTTCTCATTCATCTTCTGGTGAATCGTCGGCCACTCAGCTGCCACCGTTAAGAACGGTTCTTGGGTAAGCTAAGCTGAACATATGCTTCCAGTACACTATGTAATGGCTTATGCTTTTCCTTGACTCTTTGATTTTCTTTCAGGGCCAAACCTAAACCGAGCAAGAAAGCCCGCCTGGATAAAGCGGCTGAAGAAGATGTAGCCCCAGAACATGACAAAACGCTAGATCTTGAAGCATTTGCTCCTGAGGATATTCCCAATGATCCTCCTTTACAAGACGATGCTATTCCCGAAGAGAGGCCTATTAATACTTCAGTCTTTGCTGACCCGCCTGTCAGCTCCGTCCGGATTGAGAAATCCCACAATCCTGCTGACAAACCGATCACACTAACACAAACCGGCGAGTCCAAAGATGATGATGTTGTGATTACCGGTGTAGGCCGCTTTGAACCCGGGAATCCTGTCACCTTAACCAAGCATACCATAAAAGAGGATTTTTCCGCTCTGAATAAAGAAAAATGGGATGTTGAACTGGAGACATATGCTGCTCTGAGTGCCCAAGATCTTCATTCCGGCTATCTAAACTGGCTTTATACTAGCCGTGACTGTGAAGCTGGTCTGGTAAAAATGATGAGGGATAAATTTGAGGTAACTTACTTCTTTACTGACTGCCTTTGCATCAATCCTCCTAGCCCCCAAGGGTCGGTTTGTAGCCTTCGTCAAACCGGGACTTGAATATGATCCTCAACACTTTTGAAATCCATTAATATAGCCCCCAAGGGCCGGTTTAACTTAGCAGAATTAGACCGGGGCTCCAACAGAAAACTACCCTTAGAACATAATTTGAGCAAATAGCCATTAGCCCCCAAGTGCCAAGTTGAATACCTGTATTGAGCTTGGGACTTTGCAATCTAGTAACTTTTGAAAACTGAAGGTTCATTAGCCCCCAAGTATCAGGCGTATAACTTTGTTATGTGGTTGATACTTCAATTTCTTGGACCGCTTGTTTAAAGCTAAATGCTGTCTGTATGCAGGCTGAGTTGAGAATCAAGGAGGACCGGATTGCTGATTTGCAGGAGGCCTTGAAAACTCAACAAGCTGAAACAGACAAGGCAAAGGAAGAATTAACCAGCGCCTTGAGCACCGATGAACAGCTGAAGGAAGGCTTCAAGAAAGAGCGGGCTGATTGGGCCACTGAGAAGGCCGCTTTAACCAAAAGAGCGGAAACTACTGAAGCTGCCCTTAAACCGGTGGCGGATGAACTGACGTCCGTAAAGCGGCAAATACACTCCATGACCGCTGCGATCTTTGGTAAGCTCCTTTTAACTTTTGTGATAATTTGAACCTGCTGCAGCGTAAATCCGGTTTGAAACCGTCCCTATATTGTTGTAGGCACACGCATCGGGCACTTAGGAAACGATGTGCGGAAGAAACTGAAGGCTGCCTACACCTTAGTGGAACAATTATATACCGGAGCCCAGCGGATCATCACCACAGCCTCTCATAACAACCCGGCACCTTCTTTAATCCAGGACACTCTTAACATGTTGTCGATGCTTCCGGCCCGGATGGAGGAGCTGAAGAAATCTGCTGCTCGAACCGGAGCTATTAACGCCTTGATCCGGGCAAAGGCATGGGTGCCAGATTTCGACCCTGTGGAAGCATCTCAAGGCTATCCCAGCCTGAAGGAAGATGGCTCTGAATTCAACGAAGAAGATTTAAGGGCAATAAACCGTGCAGTGCACCCTCTGGCTTGTCAGCTAGCTGAAGAGGCAGACTTGACGCATTATCAAGCACAACACAATGACCAGAACAAGCGAGTGCCTGCCCCAACTCTTGAAGCGGAGAATCTGATCCCTCCAATCCGTAAGCACACTTACGCTCCTGATATTGAACCGTCTTCCCTGATACATGAAGAGGCTGTTTTCCAAGCTTTAATGGGAATCGACTGGACCACTGTTGATTTCTAGCCAATGGGTAGGGACGAAGAAGCTGAAGCGGATGATGACGAGGAGCAGGCCTAAACTGGGAGCCGGTTTGTATAGTTGTCCTTGGAATCTTTCCAAAATAACAAATGATCTTTATTCGGGCACCGTGTTGCCTTGTAACAGGATAGTTAATACTTCTATCTTGGATATGCCTTCGTGCATAAGTACTGAAGCTTTTGTTCGAAAAAAAAACCTCCATTCATATTTCCTGCAATCAGAAAAATTTGAACTTCGGTGGCGGTTATACCGCCAGCCGGTTTACGATCTTGATATGTGTATCAGTAATGTAACAAAATAGGTGATACAAAATACCTGCCATGTCTTGGCATGAAGCTGGTTTAGCCAAGCTTTGAAGCGGAGGTTTTATAAACCATTACCGTCAACAAGGGGGGAGAAAACAGCTCCTGTATAGACCGTACTGGGTCAATATAAACCCCCTTGTTACTCCATGATGTTAAAAGGAATCCAACAAAAAACCAAGAACAAACAAGCCATGAAAATACCATGGAAACCAAGGCAATGATAAAAACCGTTTGCAAAAATATGCTATACTGAGCTGATCATATGGTATTACCATGGTCGGACAGGACCAAGCCCCCAATAGGAGTGACAATGATTCAAGTCAGCCAGGTCTCCAAATGATTCGTGGCATATATGCCAGATCAAGAGGCGTGGCAATGGTTCGGGTTCGACCAAGCCCCCAAGTGATTTTGTGGCCTTAGGCCGACCAAGAGGCGTGACTGGTTCAGACTTGACCATGTCCCCAAGTGATCTGGTGGCTGTCGCCTATCAAAAGGTGTCGCGTTGGTTCGGACACGACCAAGGCCCCCAGTGATGTATAAAAAGCAAATGTCAAGGGGTAAACCGGAGTCCGCTTTAAAAACAGAGCCACTCCATGTAACCACGCATGATAAGAAAGACAGAGACCCCGCTTTAGCTGAGGCTCCGGTTTTATTATATCAAAGATAATATATACATTGTCATGATATGTACATAGACAGAGTCGATGGCTCAAGTGTAGTAAGGCCGAAGATGAGCTATATTCCACAGCCTGTTGGTCTCCTCCTCTGATGTACGTGAGTGTTTATGCTCTCGAATATCAATCAGATAGTACGACCCATTGTGCAGATTCTTGCTGACCACGAAAGGTCCCTCCCAAGGTGGGGATAACTTGTGCATATCTGTTTGGTCTTGGATGAGCCGAAGCACCAAATCTCCTTCTTGAAAAGTTCTGGTTCTAACCCGGCGACTGTGATAGCGACGAAGATCTTGTTGGTAAATCGCCGAACGGGCAGCTGCTATATCACGCTCCTCGTCCAATAGGTCCAAAGCGTCTTGCCGTGCTGTCTCATTGTCCGCTTCGACATAAGCTGCCACCCAAGGTGAATCATGCCGGATATCACTAGGGAGAACTGCCTCTGCTCCGTAGACCATGAAAAATGGCGTGTATCCTGTGGATCGGTTTGGCGTAGTATTGATACTCCATAGCACAGATGGTAGCTCTTCAACCCAACATCCTGGTGTTCTTTGCAATGGGACCATAAGCCGGGGTTTGATGCCTCACAAGATTTCTTGATTAGCTCGTTCTGCCTGTCCATTGGACTGGGGGTGTGCCACTGACGACACGTCAAGCCGGATATGCTCACGTTCACAGAACTCTTTCATAGCGCCCTTAGATAAATTGGTACCATTGTCAGTAATGATACTGTGTGGAAAGCCAAACCGGAAAATCACCTTTTTGATGAACTGCACCGCTGTTGCTGCATCACACTTGCTGACAGGCTCCGCTTCAACCCACTTGGTAAATTTGTCAACTACCACCAAAAGGTGGGTTTTCTTATCCTTGGATCTTTTAAAAGGTCCGACCATATCCAGCCCCCAAGTTGCAAATGGCCACGTTATTGGGATCATCCTCAATTCTTGAGCCGGCACATGAGCACGCCTTGAAAATTTCTGACATCCATCACACTGTTTAACCAAGTCCTCCGCATCAGCATGCGCTGTCAACCAGTAGAACCCGTGACGAAACGCCTTTGCCACCAGAGACTTTGAACCGGCGTGGTGTCCACAATCCCCTTCATGGATTTCTCTTAAGATTTCACAGCCTTCCTCAGGAGAAACACAACGTTGAAACGGCCCTGATACACTGCGACGATGCAATTCACCATTGACAATCGTCATAGACTTGGATCGCCGGACTATCTGCCTGGCTAGAATCTCATCCTCTGGTAACTCCCCCCGGTTCATGTATATAAGATAAGGAACTGTCCAATCCGGAATAGCATGCAATGCTGCCACCAATTGAGCCTCCGGATCAGGAATAGCCAAATCCGCTTCACCTGGGAGCTTGACTGACGGGTTGTGCAGCACGTCCAGAAAGATATTAGGCGGGACCGGTTTGCGCTGAGAGCCCAACCGGCTTAAAGCGTCCGCCGCTTCATTCTTCCGATGGTCCACATGATCCACTTGATAACCCTGGAAGCAACCCGCAATATTATCCACTTCCCGATGATATGCAGTCATGAGCGGGTCCCTAGAATCCCAAGTGCCAGACACCTGTTGAACCACGAGATCCGAGTCACCTAAGCACTTAACCCGGCTTAAGTTCATCTCTTTAGCCATCCGGAGACCATGGAGCAAGGCTTCATACTCAGCTGCATTATTAGTGCAAGGGAACATTAAGCGGAGAACGTAACAAAACTTATCGCCTAGTGGGGAAGTTAACACGACTCCAGCCCCCGAGCCTTCCAGTTGCCTGGATCCATCAAAATGAATAGTCCAGTATGTGTGATCCGGCTTCTCCTCTGGTGCTTGTAACTCCATCCAGTCATTGATGAAATCAACAAGTGCTTGAGATTTCACCGCCGTCCGAGGCACATACTTCAGTCCGTGTGGCCCAAGCTCTATAGCCCACTTGGCAATCCGGTCAGTCGCCTCCCGGTTCTGTATGATATCACCCAAGGGAGCTGAACTGACCACTGTGATGGGGTGCCCTTGAAAATACTGCTTCAACTTCCGACTGGCCATGAAAACACCATAGACCAGCTTCTGCCAATGCGGATACCTTTGCTTGGATTCAATAAGCACCTCGCTGATATAATAAACCGGCCGCTGAACCGGATATTCCTTGCCTGCCTCCTTGCGTTCCACCACAATAGCCATGCTAACTGCCCGAGCATTGGCTGCTACGTATAATAATAGTGGCTCCTTGTCGACCGGAGCTGCAAGAACAGGCGGATTGACTAACTGCCGCTTCAAGTCCTCAAATGCTTCATCAGCAGCCGGACTCCAAATGAAATGGTCTGTCTTCCTCAGCATTTGGTACAAAGGAATGGCCTTCTCTCCGAGGCGGCTGATAAACCGGCTTAGTGCGGCGATTCGGCCCGCCAAACGCTGAACATCATTGATGCACTTCGGTTTAGCCAGGGAGGTGATAGCTGTAATCTTCTCCGGATTAGCCTCAATTCCTCTATTAGACACCAGGAAACCCAGTAACTTGTCTGCCGGAACACCAAAGACACACTTGGCCGGATTAAGCATCATCTTGTAAACCCGCAAGTTGTCAAAGGTTTCCTTCAAGTCATCCACCAGCTTCTCCTTCTGCCTTGACTTTACTACAATATCATCCACATAGGCGTGCACATTGCGGCCGATCTGTTTATGCAGGCAATTCTGTACACACCGTTGATAGGTGGCTTGGGAACTCTTGAGTCCGAAGGGCATAGATACATAGCAGAAGGCTCCAAAGGGAGTAATAAACGTTGTTTTCTCCTAGTCCTCAACCGCCATTTTGATCTGATGATATCCAGAGTATGCATCCAAAAAACTCAAACGCTCACAACCCGCCGTGGCATCAATGATCTGGTCAATGCGGGGGAGGGCAAAAGGATCCGCTGGACAGGCCCTGCTAAGATCTGTGTAATCCACACACATACGCCAACTGCCATTTTTCTTAAGAACCAGCACCGGATTAGCAAGCCACTCTGGATGGAACACCTCAATGATAAAGCCAGCTGCCAAAAGCCTGGCCACTTCCTCTCCAATGGCCTTTCGCCTTTCTTCGTTAAACCGGCGGAGGAATTGTTTCACCGGTTTATACTTAGGATCCACATTAAGAGTGTGCTTAGCGAGTTCCCTCGGTACACCTGGCATGTTGGATGGTTTCCATGCGAAGATGTCCCGATTCTCACGGATGAACTCGATGAGCGCGCTTTCCTATTTTGGATCCAAATTGGCACTGACAGTGAACTGCTTGGATGAATCGCCGGGCACGAAGTCAACAAGCTTGGTCTCAGCTGCCGATTTGAACTTCAGATCTTAATCATGCTCTGTAGTTGGCTTCTTCAAAGAAGTCATATCCGCCGGATCAACATTGTCCTTATAGTACTTCAACTCCTCCGTGGCACAGACCGACTCTGCATAAGCCGCATCACCTTCCTCACATTCCAAAGTGACCCTACGGCTCCCATGAACCGTTATTTTCCCCTTGTAACCCGGCATCTTGAGCTACAAGTAGATATAACAAGGCCGCGCCATGAACTTGGCGTAAGCCGGCCGGCCAAACAAGGCATGATACGGGCTCCGGATCTTCACCACCTCAAATGTTAGTTTTTCCGACCGGGAGTCGTGCTCGTCCCCAAAAGCCACATCCAGGGCTATCTTACCAACAGGATATGCAGATTTGCCAGGCACCACACCATGGAACACCGTATTAGACGGTCTGAGATCTTTGTCTGTTAAACCCATGCGGCGGAATGTCTCATAGTACAGTATGTTAATACTGCTTCCTCCATCCATGAGTACCTTGGTGAATTTATAACCCCCCACCTGAGGGTCTACCACTAATGCTAGCTGGCCCGGATTATCAACCCGGGGCGGGTGATCCTCTCTGCTCCACACGATAGGCTGCTCCGACCAGCGCAAGTAACGTGGTAAGGCCGGTTCAACAGAATTCACCGCTCGCTTGTGGAGTTTTCGGTCGCGTTTATCCAAACTAGTTGTGAAAACATGATATTGCCCATTGTTCAACTGTTTTGGCTGGCTCTGATAACCCGACTGTTGCTGCTGCTGCTGCTGGCCATTCTGATTATTCTGGTGATTGTGACCGCCCTGATTGCGACCTGAACCGGAAGCTCCATTGTGATCTGGCCCATGAAAACCGGATCCTAAACCGCCACCTGACCCGTGATCATACCGGAAGGCATTAGAGTTTTTAAACTCCTGCATGATATAACAATCCTTCCAAAGATGGTTAGCCGGTGCCTCCTTCGTCCTGTGCTTCGGGCAAGGCTGATTCAGCAAATAATTCAAGCGGCTTGCGTTAGGATTGGGAGCCCCATTACGATTTGCCGCTTTACCTCTGCGCCGCTGCCCCCTGCCCTGTGCATTAGTGTTGGCCACAAAGTCCATGCTGCCATCCGCCTTGCGCTTGCCTCCATTTCCATGACCCACCGGTTTGTACTGCTGCTGTTTGGAGTTGCTATTCTTCCTTCCCTTCCCTGCTTCATCATCATCAGTCTCGGGATCCTTGGTACTGTCCGAATCAGCATACTTCACTAGAGCGGCCATGAGGGTTCCCATGTCATTACAGAACCGCTTCATGCTCCCAATTTCAATTTTAAAGGCTCAAACCGGCAGTTGCCTTCCAGGGTTAAGATCGCAAAATCAGCATTAATCCTGTCAGACGAGTGCAAAATTTCCGAAACGTGGCGCACCCAATGGGTCGTTGATTCTCCTTCCCCCTGGACACAAGCCGCCAGGTCTACTATGGACTTGGGTTGCTTACACGTATCCTTAAAATTCTGGATAAACCGGGCCCGCAACTGGGCCCATGAGCTGACAGAATTGGGCGGTAGGCTCTTCAACCAGGTACGAGCCGTGCCTTCAAGCATCATGGTGAAGTATTTTGCACACGCGGTCTCATCCACGTCTAACATCTCCATGGCCATCTCATAACTCTCTATCCACGCTTCAGGGGATAAATAAGCGGTGTAATTCGGCACCTTGCGTGGACCCTTGAAATCTTTGGGCAGGCGCACATTGCGTAAAGCGGGGATTAAACAAGGCACTCCCAAAGCGGATGCGACTCCTGGTCCAGCGAAGGTGGTAGGGCGAACCGGTGTAAGTTGACCCGCATCATCCTGTGCTGCTAACTCGGCCTCCCTTCGTGCCCGGGCCCGGTCCACCACATCCTGAGCATCGCGAACACCACCTGCCGGGTTATTGCCACGGGCCGCTTCACGGCCTCGCGCATTGCTCAATATGGCCGGTTCATCCAAGCGCCTGCTATAGCTCCGGCTTGGACGGGGCGTAGAGTGAATCCGATCACGGCTGTATGAATATGCTTCCTGCTGAATCAGCGCGGTCCGGAGAAGCTCCTTAACCCGGCGCGTCTCTATCGCTTGCGGAGAGTCCCCTTCAACTGGGATAGCCTCTAATCGTGCAGCAGCTGCAACAAGGTTGTCCATAGGATTAGAATAATGACCTGGGGGTGTCTAGACCGGCGGAAGGATCACAATGTTCTGTTGAGGAGGTTCCATCAGGCGAGGTTGGACCGTCCCCCCTGGTCCTGGTGCCTCAATCCGGTTTGTCTCCAGGTGCTGCGGTGGATTACTGGGTCCAGCTCCTGGAGTGTGAAAGAGATTCCGGGGATCAAACCCTAACGGCAGGCGTGATCTGTGCTTCCGCTTTAAGACCTCCTGTGATGCGTTCTGGTCAAGCATGAGCTTATAAGCCTGCGCGTCCAAAGCGGCCCGCTCTGTGGCCATCCTGTCTTTTTCTGCTGCCAGATCCGCTTTGGCTTGCACGATCTGCTCTCTCACCTTTGCAATTTCTGCATTATGAGCCTCCTGATCCGTCGGATTGTCCTCTGCCATAAGCGCGGCTAGTGCATCAAACAGATCAGATAGAACTTGAACCGGCGGGCGCACAAGGCCTCCTGCCCCTGCTGCTGCTGCCGCTGCTGATCCGGAGAGCATCGCTGCGGGGGTCGAAGAGTGATTTGCCGCTGCTGATCAGGACGACGCTGAAGCATCATCATCAATAAGGCGTGTAAAAAATAAGCCAAGAGAGTCAAGTTCTACCTCAAGGTCCGAGTTACCCACATCGTCATCAATAGCTGGATCAGATGAAGCGGTGGTTTTTCTCTTGTGAGCTGGCTTCTTGATAACCTTGGTCTTGGGCCGGATTGGCCACCCTGCCTTCTCTGTTTTGTCTTGCGAAAGCTTCTTGCTCCAAAACGGATTATTGCCCTGGATCAGCAGTAATTAAATGTCAAACAGATAAAGCAGTAACCGGTTCAAGAATAGAGCAATTAAAATCTTACCGCTGGCGGTTTGTTGGTGGTGTAGTAAGGAGGCAGACCGGTTTGAGCACAAAGGTGCTCCGGTTCATTCAGCATCTTTTTTACAGATTCTGTGACTTCATCATCGGGGAGTTGGATTTTAGTGTGTCGGAGTGGGTCATCGACACTATCAGTATATTTGCACATCAAACTGGAGCGCTGGCTTAGAGGCAGTATGCTCCATGATATCCAACAGCGTGCAAGATCTATTCCCGTTAAGCCGTTGGCCATAAAAGCTCGGAGCTTGGACAGTTGCGGAGCGTATTTAATTCTTTCCTTGGCGCTTAGTCTTTGTGGAAAAGGGTGCATGTTGCTGAGCCGTTCCGGACGGAAGCCAGACAAGGGATTTTCATTGTCAGGGGAGGTATCCTTGCAATAAAACCAAGTTGCATTCCACTCCTTGGGGTGAGAATGGAGTTTGACATGGGGATAAGTGATCTCCTTCCTCTTCTGAATGGCCATACCGCCCAATTCAGTGTTGGGGCCATCGGTGAATTCAGTGCGACAGTTTAAATGGAAGAGGTCTCTAAACAACTCAACTGAAGGCTCCTCTTGAAGGTATACCTCAGAGAGCACTTGAAAATGGCATAGATTGGTAACAGAGTTGGGGCCAATATCCTGTGGACGGAGCTGAAAATTGGCTAACACATCCCGGTAAAATTTAGAGCCGGGCGGTTTGAAGCCCCGGGCCAAGTGATCTGCGAAGACCACAACCTCTCCTTCCTGGGGGGTGGGAGGACATTCATTCCAGGAACCCTCCAATGGATCATATCTTTACTATCTAAAGCGCCGATCAAGACTAGATCGTCCAACTGTGATTCCGTGACGCGAGAAGGAACCCAATTGCACTCATACACTTGTTTGGCCATGGCGAGATCTACAAGAAATAGGTGATCCGGTTCAAGAACACGCTGGGTAAAAGAAGGTGTTGATCTAAACTACGATAAACCGGAGGCAGTACCTATAAACCGGTCTTCCACAATGCGGCATCATGTGGATTCTGGCGGTTCAACCAGGGGACTAATGGTATATACCGGTTTAGTAACTTTTTTCTATGATAAGTTAAACCGCCTGACCTAAGCATCGGAAGAAATTGAAGCTATGGATAACTAGGTATGCAGAAACAAGTTTCACATGATCTTATCACAGCCGCGGATCTACAGCGAGCTCACAAAAACAGAAAATATTCCGAAGAGTAAGGCAGAAACAGAAGTGAACCATTGAGCGGGTATGTGCGAGAGATATATGGACTTAGATGAGAAACTACAGGTGGATGCTTAAAGACTACTACTAAATGCAGCAGGGATTCACAGATTCATTCAAGGTTAGAAAACAGGTATGAGCATGCGACGAACACAGCACGAACATGGAACCCTAAGAACAGATCTAGGTCAAGAAGAGGAGAAAGCTTACCGGGAACGGAGAAGATGCGGAAAGATGCCGCAATGCTCTGGTACGTTCAGGTTGATGCAGCGGCCCAAGACAAGGCAGAGGTCGACGGCGGTGGCGGAGCTCCAAGGCTGGCGACGCGAGGAAGACGAAGAAGAAGGGACGAAGGGAAAGGGAAAGAAATGACCCTTCGGTCTTATTTATAAGGCAACAGAGCTAGGTCAAGCGCGCAGATCCAGGAGCTATTGTTAAAAGAGGGCGTTATAAATGATAAAATTTCATGATGACGTCATGCCGGCTTACAGCAACCAGAAATGATGATGACACGGCGGTTTACCAATTACCTGAAGATGTCCAAGACACCAGATTTTGTGAGGGATTGACATGAACCAGTTCAAATCAATCTGGGGCCTTATGTTGGGGATATTACCACTAGGCGTGAACCGGCCTGCTTGGGCCGGGATAACTTCATTAGTGGTATAAACAGATGAAGGCCCAAGGCCTGTAGCCGGTTTAGAACCTGTAGCCGTAAACCGGCCTAATGTGTAACTTGTATTGTAAGTTAGGAACAAAGAGATACCAACCGGGATACGAGTATGGACCGGTTGGGACTCTATGGACCGACGGGCGTCACCCATGTATATATGGGGACGACCCGGCGGCGGTTCAGGGGATAAAACGACAACTCGAGTCTAGGCGAAGCTTGTTTGCTCCCTAGCCATCGAGACCACATCAATTCCATCGCAACTAGATGTAGGCTTCTACCTTCATCGAAGGGGCCGAACTAGTATAAAACCCTCGTGTCTTTGTGTCCGCTTTAACCCCTTCAAGTAAACTCGTAGCGATGGCTCCACGACTAAGTCCTTTCGCTAGGACATCTGCCGTGACAAATCCACGACACGGGGGAAGGCCTTTGATGACCCACAAGCGTAGGGGATCTATCATAGTCCTTTCGATAAGTAAGAGTGTCGAACCCAATGAGGAGCAGAAGGAAATGACAAACAGTTTTCAGTAAGGTATTCTCTGCAAGCACTGAAATTATCGGTAACAGATAGTTCTGTGATAAGGTAATTTGTAACGGGCAACAAGTAATGAAAGTAAATAAGGTGCAGCAAGATGGCCCAATCCTTTTTGTAGCAAAGGACAAGCCTGGACAAACTCTTATATGAAGGAAAACGCTCCCGAGGACACATGGGAATTATCGTCAAGCTAGTTTTCATCACACTCATATGATTCGCGTTCATTACTTTGATAATTTGATATGTGGGTGGACCGGTGCTTGGGTACTTCCCTTCATTGGACAAGCACCCCACTTATGATTAACCCATATTGCAAGCATCCGCAACTACAAAAGAAGTATTAAGGTAAACCTAACCATAGCATGAAACATGTGGATCCAAATCAGCCCCTTAAGAAGCAACGCATAAACTAGGGTTTAAGCTTCTATCACTCTAGCAACCCATCATCTACTTATTACTTCCCAATGCCTTCCTCTAGGCCCAAACAATGGTGAAGTGTCATGTAGTCGACGTTCACGTAACACCACTAGAGGAGAGACAACATGCATCTCATCAAAATATCGAACGAATACCAAATTCACATAACTACTTATAGCAAGACTTCTCCCATGTCCTCAGGAACAAACGTAACTACTCACAAATCATATTCATGTTCATAATCAGAGGGGTATCCATATGCATAAAGGATCTAAACATATGATCTTCCACCAAATAAACCAACTAGCATCAACTACAAGGAGTAATCAACACTACTAGCAACCCACAGGTACCAATCTAAGGTTTTGAGACAAAGATTGGATACAAGAGATGAACTAGGGTTTGAGAGGAGATGGTGCTGGTGAAGATGTTGATGAAGATTGACCCCCTCCCGCTGAGAGGATCGATGGTGATGACTGCTACCTCTTGAGCACTGCGTTGGTTTTCCCTTGAAGAGGAAAGGGTGATGCAGTAAAGTAGCATAAGTATTTCCCTCGGTTTTTTAGAACCAAGGTATCAATCCAGTAGGAGATCACGCTCGAGTCCCACGCACCTACACAAACAAATAAGAACCTCGCAACCAACACGATAAAGAGGTTGTCAATCCCTTCACGGTCACTTACGAGAGTGAGATATGATAGATATGATAAGATAATATTTTTGGTATTTTTATGATAAATATACAAAGTAAAATAAATGGCAATAGAAATAGCTAAGTACTGGAAGATTAATATGATGGAAAATAGACCCCGGGGGCATAGTTTTCACTAGTGCCTTCTCTCAAGAGCATAAGTATTACGGTGGGTGAACAAATTACTGTCGAGCAATTGATAAAATTGAGCATAGTTATGAGAATACCTAGGTATGATCATGTATATAGGCATCATGTCCGTGAAAAGTGGACCGACTCCTGCCTGCATCTACTATTATTACTCCACACATCGACCGCTATCCAGCATGCATCTAGAGTATTAAGTTCATAAGAACGGAGTAACGCTTTAAGTAAGATGACATGATGTAGAGGGATAAACTCATGCAATATGATATAAACCCCATCTTTTTATCCTCGATGGCAACAATACAATACTTGTCGTTTCCTTTCTGTCACTGGGATCAAGCACCGCAAGATTGAACCCAAAGCTAAGCACTTCTCCCATTGCAAGAAAGATCAATCTAGTAGGCCAAACCAAACTGATAATTCGAAGAGACTTGCAAAGATAACCAATCATACATAAAAGAATTCAGAGGAGATTCAAATATTGTTCATAGATAAACTTGATCATAAACCCACAATTCATTGGATCTCGACAAACACACCGCAAAAGAAGATTACATAGAATAGATCTCCAAGAGAATCGAGGAGAACTTTGTATTGAGATCCAAAGAGAGAGAAGAAGCCATCTAGCTAATATCTATGGACCCGAAGGTCTGAGGTAAACTACTCACACATCATCGGAGAGGCTATGGTGTTGATGTAGAAGCCCTCCGTGATCAATGCTCCCTCCGGCGGAGCGCCGGAAAAGGCCCCAAGATGGGATCTCACGGGTACAGAAGGTTGCGGCGATCGAATTAGGTTTTCGTGGATGCCCCTGATGGTTTCGGGGTACGTAGGTATATATAGGAGGAAGAAGTACGTCGGTGGAGCAACGTGGGCCCCATGAGGGTGGAGGGCGCGCCTGGGGGGTAGGCGCGCTCCCCTGCCTCGTGCTCTCCTCGTTGATTTCTTTACGTGGACTCCAAGTCCTCTGGATCACGTTTGTTCCGAAAATCACGTTCCCGAAGGTTTCATTCCGTTTGATATTCTTTTTCTGCGAAACACTGAAATAGGCAAAAAACAACAATTTGGGTTGGGCCTCCGGTTAATAGGTTAGTCCCAAAAATAATATAAAAGTGTATAATAAAGCCCACTAAACATCCAAAACAGAATATAATATAGCATGGAACAATAAAAAATTATAGATACGTTGGAGACGTATCAAGCATCCCCAAGCATAATTCTTGCTCATCCTCGAGTAGGTAAATGATAAAAACAGAATTTTTGATGTGGAATGCTACTTGGCATAATTTTCAATGTAATTCTCTTAATTGTAGTATGAATGTTCAGATCCAAATGATTCAAGATAAAAGTTTAATATTGACATAAAAATAATAATAATTCAAGCATACTAACTAAGCAATTATGTCTTTTCAAAATAACATGGCCAAAGAAAGGTATCCCTACAAAATCATATAGTCTGTCTATGCTCTATCTTCATCACACAAAGTATTTAATCATGCACAACCCTGATGACAAGCCAACCAATTGTTTCATACTTTTGTTGTTCTCAAACTTTTCAATCTTCACGCAATACATGAGCGTGAGCCATGGACATAGCACTATATGTGGAATAGAATGGTGGTTGTGGAGAAGACAAAAAAGGAGAAGATAGTATCACATCAATTAGGCGTATCAACGGGATATGGAGATGCCCATTAATAGATATCAATGTGAGTGAGTAGGGATTGCCATGCAACGGATGCACTAGAGCTATAAGTATATGAAAGCTCAACAAAAGAAACTAAGTGGGTGTGCATCCAACTCGCTTGCTAACGAAGACCTAGGGCATTTTGAGGAAGCCCATCATTGGAATATACAAGCCAAGTTCTATAATGTAAAATTCCCACTAGTATATGAAAATGATATCATAGGAGACTCTCTATCATGAAGATCATGGTGCTACTTTGAAGCACAAGTGTGGTAAAAGGATAGTAGCATTGTCCCTTCTCTCTTTTTCTCTCATTTTTTTATTTAGGCCTTTTCTCTTTTTTTATGGCCTCTTTTTTCTCTCTTTTTTTATTTAGTCCGGAGTCTCATCCCGACTTATGGGGGAATCATAGTCACCATCATCCTTTCCTCACTTGGCACAATGCTCTAATAATGATCATCACACTTTTATTTTCTTTAAAACTCAAGAATTACAACTCAAAACTTAGAACAAAATATGACTCTATGTGGATGCCTTCGGCGGTGTACCGGGATATGCAATGAATCAAGAGTGACATGTATGAAAGAATTATGAATGGTGGCTTTGCCACAAATATGATGTCAACTACATGATCATGCAAAGAAATATGACAATGATGAAGCGTGTCATAGTAAATGGAACGGTGGTAAGTTGCATGGCAATATATCTCGGAATGGCTATGGAAATGCCATGATAGGTAGGTATGGTGGCTGTTTTGAGGAAGGTATATGGTGGGTGTATGATACTGGCGAAAAGTGTGCGGTATTAGAGAGGCTAGCAATGGTGGAAGGATGAGAGTGTGTATAATCCATGGACTCAACATTAGTCATAAAGAACTCATATACTTGTTGCAAAAATCTATAAGTTATCAAAGAAAAGTATTACGCGCATGCTCCTAGCGGGATAGATAGGTAGGAAAAGACCATCGCTCGTCCCCGACCACCACTCATAAGGAAGACAATCAATAAATAAATCATGCTCCGACTTCATCACATAACGGTTCACCATACGTGCATGCTACGGGAATCAAAAACTTTAACACAAGTATTTCTCAAATTCACAACTACTCAACTAGCATGACTCTAATATCACCATCTTCATATCTCAAAACAATTTTCAAGCATCAAACTTCTCATAGTATTCAACACACTCATAAGAGTTTTTTTTACCAATCTTGGATGCCTATCATAATTAAAGAAAATTACCATGCTGTTTTGTAGGAATCTCAAAATAATATAAGTGAAGCATGAGAGAACAATAGTTTCTATAAAACAAATCCACCACTGTGCTCTAAAAGATATAAGTGAAGCACTAGAGCAAAAACTATATAGCTCAAAAGATATAAGTGAAGCACATAGAGTATTCTAATAAATTCCGAATCATGTGTGTCTCTCTCAAAAGGTGTGTACAGCAAGGATGATTGTGTTAAACTAAAAAGAAAAGAATCAAATTATACAAGACGCTCCAAGAAAAACACATATCATGTGGTGAATAAAAATATAGCTCCAAGTAAAGTTACCGATGGACGAAGACGAAAGAGGGGATGCCTTCCGGGGCATCCCCAAGCTTTGGCTTTTTTGGTGTCCTTATATTATATTGGGGTTCCATGGGCATCCCCAAGCTTAGGCTCTTGCCACTCCTTGTTCCATAATCCATCAAATCTTTTACCCAAAACTTGGAAACTTCACAACACAAAACTTAGCAGAAAATCTCGTGAGCTCCTTTAGCAAAATAAAGCAAAACACCACTTCAAGGTACTGTAATGAACTCATTCTTTATTTATATTGGTGTTAAACCTACTGTATTACAACTTCTCTATGGTTCATAAACTATTTTACTAGCCATAGATTCATCAAAATAAGCAAACAACACACGAAAAACAGAATCTGTCAAAAACAGAACAGTCTGTAGTAATCTGTAACTGTTGGATGTGGGGTTCCGGCAAACCCTTAAGGTTTGAACACTGGGGTGCGCGCGAAGTCTTTCTCTCCCACCTATCCACGCTCAATCTCGCTAATATCTTGCGGACGAACTCGACGAACTCACAACACAGAAAGAGACACGAGGTTTATACTGGTTCGGGCCACCGTTGTGGTGTAATACCCTACTCCAGTGTGGTGGTGGATGGATTGCCTCTTGGGCTGATGAAGAACAGTACAAGGGAAGAACAGCCTCCTGAGGTTGAGGTGTTCTTGTGAGTAGGCTCTCGATCGGGTTGGATCAAGCTAAGATGAGATGCCTCTATTATGGTGGCTAGCTCTACTTATATAGGCCCTGGTCCTCTTCCCAAATGCTGAG
Source organism: Triticum dicoccoides (assembly GCF_002162155.2). NCBI lineage: Eukaryota > Viridiplantae > Streptophyta > Magnoliopsida > Poales > Poaceae > Triticum > Triticum dicoccoides. The sequence continues at coordinate 678,214,024 of NC_041382.1, read as the reverse complement.
CGGGAAGAGAGCCAACAACGGCGGGAAAATTTGAAGGGGGACAGCTAGTACAAGCTATCCTGACAAAAGTGGTCTTCGCCTGCGAAAATCCCTGGGGTGACGCCGTCTTGGGCTCCACGATGACCTCCGCCTTGCCGTCCTCCTGGTCTTGGTCTTGTTGCACCAATATGGCAATCTTTGCCTGATGCCTCGGTACTCTTCGTCTACGCTTGCCTCCTTAGCACGAAAGAAGAAACAAGGACTCTGCGCGCACCGGCGCCCGCCTGGCACCCGCCTGGCGCCGTTCGTCATGGCTCACGTCACGAGTCCCTCGTGAGGTTTGCCCCGCCTTGATATCTCCGCTCCTCGTGAGCCTCCCTGGCTAGGCCACTCCAAAGAAAGTCTTGCGTCGTCTGCCTCGCGAGGCTCGGACCCTCGCGAAGGTCTTGTGTGCCTTGTTGATGAAGATGGCCCGTACGGCCCACTGCTTAGCAACGCCTTAGGCCGCAGGCAGGCAAGTCTAGGGACCCCCGTTCCCAGAACACCGACAGTAACTAACACAAACTTTTGGAACTCAAAAAAACCCTACCAAAATAGGACGACCTAGACAATTTGTTTATTGATCTACTGCAATTGGAATCAGTATTTTATCATGTTTTGGTGATTTTTAACAATTGTTTTCGTGAACAGAAAGTTTCTGGAATTTTCAGCAAGATCAAATAACTATCATCCAAGAAGATCATATAGGTTTAACTTGGCAAAAACACTAATTAAAACATAAAAACAAATCTAACCAGAGGCTAGATCAAAAATTTATTCCTAAACAGAAGCAAAAAGCAAAAAAAACTAAAATAAAATTGGGTTGCCTCCCAAGAAGCGCTATCGTTTAACGCCCCTAGCTAGGCATAAAAGCAAGGATAGATCTAAGTATTGCCATCTTTGGTAGGCAATTCTTCAATAAGACACTTATAACCTTTAGGAGTTCCTTTCTTTCTATTAATTATCAAACTTTTAGGAACGAAATCGAAAAAATTATTTGTAGCAAATTGTTCCTTAAGGATAGCAAAAAGATTGGGATGAACACTTATTGATTTGAGATCCGCAGTTTCCTTACTAGAGGAGTCACCCTTATTTTTAGGAACATACATAAGCTTGGCAATTTTGGTAGGAGGATTGGAAGTGTTCTTTACGGAAGAAAAGGCGGTCCCCAAGTTGGTAATGATACCCTCAAAGTTTATCGATTCTAGTAGAATCTTGAATTATTCTTTCATTAACTATGGGTTCCTTCTCTGTAAAATTTTTAAAAGTGACTCCTACCTTAGATCCATATTGAGTAATTTGATTATGGATCTTTTTATCCAAATTCTCAATCAATTCCGTAGTGGCAACTTTATTTTCAATAATTTCAAGCCTTTGCATCACATGTTCCAAAGTTAACATAGTTCCATTAACCAAAAGAGGTGGTGAGCCAAACAAATCTATCATAGCATTATAAGAATCAAAAGTATGGCTACCCAAGAAATTCCCTCCGGTAATGGTATCAAGAATATATCTATTCCAAGGAGTGACACCTACTTAAAAATTGCGAAGAAGAATGGTAGTAGATTGCTTTCCGGTAGATCTATTTTGAGCATTGCAGATTCTATACCAAGCATCTTTTAGATTTTCTCCCTCCCTTTGTTTAAAATTAAGAACTTCATTCTCGGGAGATAAAGGAGTAGATAAAGGACTAGCCATAATGACAAAGCAAGCGAGAAAGAGGTGAACGGAAAAGAGGGGGCGAATAAAACGGCAAGGGTGAAGTGGGGGAGAGGAAAACGAGAGGCAAATGGCAAATAATGTAATGCGAGGGATAAGAGTTTGTGATGGGTACTTGGTATGTCTTGACTTGACTTGACTTGGCGCGAATCTCCCCGGCAACGGCGCCAGAAATCCTTCTTGCTACCTCTTGAGCACTGCGTTGGTTTTCCCTTGAAGAGGAAAGGGTGATGCAGTAAAGTGGCGTAAGTATTTCCCTCAGTTTTTGAGAACCAAGGTATCAATCCAGTAGGAGATCACGCTCGAGTCCCATGCACCTACACAAACAAATAAGAACCTTGCAACCAACGCAATAAAGGGGTTGGCAATCCCTTCACGGTCACTTACGAGAGTGAGATCTGATAGATATGATAAGATAATATTTTTGGTATTTTTATGATAAAGATGCAAAGTAAAATAAACGGCATAGGTTTCACTAGTGCCTTCTCTCAAGAGCATAAGTATTACGGTGGGTGAACAAATTACTATCGAGCAATTGATAAAATTGAGCATAGTTATGAGAATACCTAGGTATGATCATGTATATAGGCATCATGTCCGTGAAAAGTGGACCGACTCCTGCCTGCATCTACTACTATTACTCCACACATCGACCGCTATCCAGCATGCATCTAGAGTATTAAGTTCATAAGAACGGAGTAACGCTTTAAGTAAGATGACATGATGTAGAGGGATAAACTCATGCAATATGATATAAACCCCATCTTTTTATCCTCGATGGCAACAATACAATATGTGTCATTTCCCTTTCTGTCACTGGGATCGAGCACTGCAAGATTGAACCCAAAGCTAAGCACTTCTCCCATTGCAAGAAAGATCAATCTAGTAGGCCAAACCAAACTGATAATTCAAAGAGACTTGTAAAGATAACCAATCATACGTAAAAGAATTCATAGGACATTCAAATATTGTTCATAGATAAACTTGATCATAAACCCACAATTCATCAGATCTCGACAAACACACAGCAAAAGAAGATTACATCGAATAGATCTCCAAGAGAATCGAGGAGAACTTTGTATTGAGATTCAAAGAGAGAGAAGAAGCCATCTAGCTAATAACTATGGACCCGAAGGTCTGAGGTAAACTACCCACAAATCATCAGAGAGGCTATGGTGTTGATGTAGAAGCCCTCCGTGATCAATGCCCCCTCCGGCGGAGCACCGGAAAAGGCCCCAAGATGGGATCTCACGGGTACAGAAGGTTGCGGTGGTGGAATTAGGTTTTCATGGATGCCCCTGATGGTTTGGGGGTATGTAGGTATATATAGGAGGAAGAAGTACGTCGGTGGAGCAACATGGGCCCCACGAGGGCAGAGGGCACGCCTGGGGGGTAGGCGCGCCCCCCTGCCTCGTGCTCTCCTCATTGATTTCTTTACGTGGACTCCAAGTCCTCTGGATCACGTTTGTTTCGAAGATCACATTCCCGAAGGTTTCATTCCGTTTGGACTCCGTTTGATATTCTTTTTCTGCGAAACACTGAAATAGGCAAAAACAACAATTTGGGTTGGGCCTCCGGTTAATAGGTTAGTCCCAAAAATAATATAAAAGTGTATAATAAAGCCCATTAAACATCCAAAATAGAATATAATATAGCATGGGACAATAAAAAATTATAGATACCTTGGAGACGTATCAATGACGATGGTGATGATTTCCCCCTCCCGGAGGGATGTTTCCCTGGCAGAACAGCTCCCCCGGAGCCCTAGATTGGTTCCGCCAAGGTTCCTCCTCGTGGCGGCGGTGTTTCGTCGCGAAAGCTGCCTTCTGATTTTTTCCAGGGTGAAAGACTTCATATAGCAGAAGATGGGCACTAGAGGCCTGCCAGGGGGCCCACGAGGCAGGGGGTGCGCCCAGGGGGGTAGGCGCGCCCCCACCCTCGTGGATGGTGGGTGGCCCCCCTCTGGTTGATTCTTTCGCCAGTATTTTTTATTAATTCCAAAAACTGCCTTCGTGAAGTTTCAGGACTTTTGGAGTTGTGTAGAATAGGTCTCTAATATTTGCTCCTTTTCCAGCCCACAATTCCAGCTGCCAACATTCTCCCTCTTCATGTAAACCTTGTAAAATAAGAGAGAATAGGCATAAGTATTGTGACATAATGTGTAATAACAGCCCATAATGTAATAAATATTGATATAGAAGCATGATGCAAAATGGACGTATCAACTCCCCCAAGCTTAGACATCGCTTGTCCTCAGGCGGAAGCCGATATCGAAAAATATGTCCACATGATTAAAGATAGAGGTGTCAATAAAATAAAATACGGACATGAGGGCATCATGATCATTCTTATAACAGCAACACATATATATTGTCATATGATTTCTTATGCTCAAGTAATAATCTATTCACAATATCAAGTATGAATCAGAAACTTCATTGAGAACTAACAAGCTATGATCTTGGTCACTGAAGCAATTGCAATTTATCATAACATCGGAAAGAGTCAATATAAGAGCTTTTCAGCAAGTCCACATACTCAACTATCATTTAGTCTTTCACAATTGCTAGCACTCATGCAATACTTATGGTTATGGAGTTTTAATCGGACACAGAGAAAGATAGGGGCTTATAGTGTTGCCTCCCAACCTTTTACCTCAAGGGTAATGTCAACAATAATAGCTCATGCTAATTTACATCCAAATGGATATATATATATCAGGATCTTTCCAACACAATGTGCTTGCCAAAGGATAAAATGTAAAAAGGAAAGGTGAAGATCACCATGACTCTTGTATAAGGTATAAGACAAAAGTAAAAGATAGGCCCTTCGCAGAGGGAAGCAGAGGTTGTCATGTGTTTTTGTGGTTGGATGCACAAAATCTTAATGCGAAAGAACGTCACTTTATATTGCCACTTGTGATATGGACCTTTGTCGCTTTTATTGCTTCCACATCACAAGATCGTATAAAGCTTATTTTCTCCACACTAATAAATCATACATATTTAGAGAGCAATTTTTATTGCATGCAACAATCACAACTTACTTGAAGGATCTTACTCAATCCATAGGTAGGTATGGTGGACTCTCATGGCAAAATCGGGTTTAAGGATATTTGGAGGCACAAGTAGTATCTCTACTTGGTGCAAAGAATTTGGCTAGAACGAGGGGGAAAGGCAAGCTCAACATGTTGGATGATCCATGACAATATACTTTATTTCAGATATAAGAAAACATAACCCATTACGTTGTCTTCCTTGTGCAACATCAACTCTTTAGCATGTCATATTTTAATGAGTGCCCACAATCATAAAATATGTCCAAGATAGTATATTTATATGTGAAAACCTCTCTTTCTTTATTACTTCCTATTAATTGCAATGATGACCAAAACTATGTTTGTCAACTCTCAATAACTTTTATTCATCATACTCTTTTATATGTGAAGTCATTACTCTTCATAAGATCATTATGATCTCTTTAATTCTTTTTTATTTTTCTTCTTCTTTTATTCCCTCTAGATCATAGCAAGATAACCAAGCCCTTGATTCAAAACTAATCTTTATTATATATAGCTCACAGACTCGATTACATAGAAGGATCATAAAGAAAAACTCAAGACTAGATCATACTAAAACTTTATTCTACTAGATCAAGATATTACTAGAAGGATTGAACTAAGAAAAAACGGTAAAGATAGGAGTGTGATGGTAATACGATACCGGGGCACCTCCCCCAAGCTTGGCAGTTGCCAAGGGGAGTGCCCATACCCGATACTCTGTTCTCCTTCTTCGGAGGTGGTGATGATGTAGTTAATTCTGCCTTCAACTTTTTCATATTGTATTTGAGAAGAGCAATTTCCTCCTTTAAATCATCGACCTCTGATTCCAGCTTCAAGATCTTGTCACATAAATCTCCTTTGCTTTTCTGCCGAAAACGAGAAGGAATAGATCGGTTGTTAGACAATTTAGCCCTCTTAGTAAGACTAGACTTCTTGAACTTCACGTGCATATCCCCAGGTTGAGGTAGAGGGACATCCTCCTCCTCCGAACTTGAATCATTGATCCTCATCCAATGAGCATCCTCTTCATCATCCGTAGTTCGACCACTAGGATATAGATCCCCATAGGTCTTTGGGTCAGCAACGAGATGTGAGACATAGCTCTCTCCGTCAGAATCCTAAGATGACATCTTGCTCCAAACCTGCTACAGAAACAGCTCGAAACAAAAACAAAGGATATATGCGTGGTATGGTGGTCAAAACCTTCGGGAGATTATATAATGAAATTTTACCGACCAAAGAAGTATCGTGCAAGAAAACGGAGTCCGGAGGGCACACGAGGTGCCCACGAGGCAGGGGGTGCGCCCAAGGGGGTGGGGTGCGCCCTCCACCCTCGTGGCTGCCTCGTGTCCCTTTCGGACTACTTCTTATTTTCTTATTTTCTTAAATATTCCAAAACGAAGAAAAACTGCCATTAGAACTATTTTGGAGTCGGTTTACTTACCGTACCACATACCTATTCATTTTCGAAGTCTGAAGCGTTCTGGAAAGTGTCCCTTATATATTCCTCCGGGGTTACGGTTTCAATAACATTAGTTTCAACATTTATAGGATTACCTGAGATATAACGTTTGATTCTTTGACTGTTCACCACCTTTGGATTTGTGCCTTCGAAGTTGTTGACTTTTATGGCACCGGAATGATAGACCTCCTCGATAACGTAAGGACCTTCCCATTTAGAGAAATTTTCCTGCAAAAAATCTTAAACGAGAGTTGAATAGCAACACATAATCACCTACATTAAACTCATGCTTTTGTATCCTTTTGTCATGCCATCTTTTAACTTCTCCTTTAAACAATTTGGCATTCTCATAAGCCTGGGTTCTCCATTCATCAAGGGAGCTAATGTCAAATAGCCTATTCTCACCGGCAAGTTTGAAATCATAATTGAGCTCTTTAATGGCCCAATATGCCTTATGTTCTAGTTCGGGAGGTAAGTGACTTGCTTTTCCATAAACCATTTTATACGGAGACATACCCATAGGATTTTTATATTATATGCCCATAATGCATCATCAAGTTTCTTGGACCAATTCTTTCTAGATCTATTAACAGTCGTTTGCAAAATTAATTTGAGCTCTCTATTACTAAGTTCTACTTGACCACTAGACTGCGGGTGATATGGAGATGCAATTCTATGATTCATGTCATACTTAGCAAGCATCTTACGAAAAGCACCATGAATAAAATGTGAACCACCATCAGTCATTAAATATCTAGGAACTCCAAACCTCGGGAACTTCTTTAAGCATCTTAATAGAGGTGTTATGATCAGCACTACTAGTTGTAATAGCTTCTACCCACTTAGTAACGTAATCAACAGCAACTAAAATATGTGTATACCCATTAGAGGAAGGAAACGGTCCCAAATAATCAAAGCCCCAAACATCAAATGGTTCAATAACAAGTGAATAGTTCATAGGCATTTCTTGATGTCTACTAATATTACCAATTCTTTGACATTCATCACAAGACAAGACAAACTTACGGACATCTTTGAAGAGAGTAGGCCAATAAAAACTGGACTACAATACCTTATGCGCAGTTCTATCTCCAACGTGGTGTCCTCCATAAGCTTCGGAGTGACACTTGCGTAGGATCTGTTCCTGTTCATGCTCAGGTACACAATGTCTAATGACACCATCTACTCCTTCTTTATAAAGGTGTGGGTCATCCCAGAAGTAATGTCTTAAATCATAGAAAAACTTTTTATTTTGCTGGTATGTGAAACTAGGTGGTATAAATTTAGCAGCAATGTAATTAGCATCATCAGCATACCATGGAGCAGTACGAGAAGCATTTATGACAGCTAATTGTTCATCAGGAAAGCTATCATCAATAGGTAGTGGGTCATCAAGAACATTCTCTAACCTAGACAAGTTGTCTGCAACGGGGTTCTCGGCCCCCTTTCTATCAATAATATGCAAATCAAATTCTTGTAGCAAGAGAACCCATCTAATAAGTCTAGGTTTAGCATTTGTTTTCCATAAGGTATTTAATAGCAGCATGATCAGTGTGAACAGTTACTTTAGAGTCAACAATATAAGGTCTGAACTTATCACAAGCAAATACAACTGCTAAAAATTATTTTTCAGTAGTAGCATAATTTCTCTGGGCACTGTCTAGAGTTTTACTAGCATATTGAATAACATTTAATTTCTTATCAACTCTTTGTCCTAGAACAACACCTACAGCATAATCACTAGCATCACACATAATTTCAAAGGGTAAATTCCAATCAGGAGGCTGAACAATAGGTGCGGAAATCAAAGCTTCTTTAAGTATTTCAAACGCTTCTACACAATCATCATCAAAGACAAAAGGAACATCTTTTTGTAAGAGATTAGTCAGAGGCCTGGAAATTTTTGAGAAGTCTTTAATGAACCTCCTATAAAAACTAGCATGACCAAGGAAACTTCTTATACCTTTAACGTCCTTAGGACACGACATCTTTTCAATAGCATCAACTTTAGCTTTGTCAACTTCAATACCTCTTTCAGAAATTTATGCCCCAAGACAATACCTTCATTAACCATAAAGTGACACTTTTCCCAATTCAAGACAAGATTAGTTTCTTCACATCTCTGCAAAACTCGATCAAGGTTGCTCAAGCAATCATAAAAAGAAGTTCCATATATGGAGAAATCATCCATGAAAACCTCAACAATCTTTTCACAAAAGTCAGAGAATATAGCCATCATGCATCTTTGAAAGGTAGCAGATGCATTGCATAAACCAAAAGGCATACGTCTATAAGCAAAGGTACCGAAAGGGCAAGTAAAAGTGGTCTTTTCTTGATCCTCTTTGGACACATGTATTTGAGAGAAACCAGAATAACCATCTAGAAAGAAAAAATGTGCATGTTTGGATAATCTTTCTAGCATTTGATCAATAAAAGGTAAAGGGTAATGATCCTTTTTAGTAGCTTTATTTAATTTGCGGAAATCAATTACCATTCTATAACCTATAACAATTCTTTGTGGTATCAATTCATCTTTATCATTAGGAACAACAGTAATGCCTCCCTTCTTAGGGACACCATGGACAGGACTTACCCACTGACTATCAGCAATGGGATAAATTATACCTGCCTCCAGAAGCTTTAGTATTTCTTTTCTTACCACTTCTTTCATCTTAGGATTTAACCGTCGTTGGTGATCAACAACTGTTTTAGCGTCTTTCTCCAATTTTATTTTGTGTTGGCATAGAGTGGGACTAATGCCTTTAAGATCACCAAGAGTATATCCAATAGCAGCACGGTGCTTCTTCAGAGTTTTCAATAATTTCTTTTCTTCATGCTCTGAAAGGTTAACACTAATAATAACAGGATATATCTTTTTCTCATTAAGATAAACATATTTGAGAGTATCAGGTAATGGTTTAAGCTCAAACACGGGATCACCCTTGGGTGGAGGAGGATCCCCTAGGATTTCAACAGGCAAGTTGTGTTTCAAAATAGGAACCTGTTTAAAGAATACTTCATCTATTTCCCTTCTTTCATTCATAAACATATCATTTTCATGGTCGAGCAATATTGTTCTAAAGGATCATTAGGAGGCATGGCAATAGAAGCAAGACCAATAATTTCATCTTTACTAGGAAATTCTTTATCATGGGGTTGTCTACGAAATTTAGCAAAATTAAACTCATGAGACATATCCCCCAAACCAGTAGTAACAACATCCTTTTTGCAATCTATCCTAGCATTAACAGTATTCAAGAAGGGTCTACCAAATATGATGGGACAAAAGTTATCTTGTGGGGAACCAAGAACAAGAAAATCAGCAGGATATTTAACTTTCCCACACAAGACTTCAACATCTCTAACAATTCCAACTGGTGAAATAGTGTCTCTATTGGAAAGCTTAATTGTAACATCAATTTCCTCTATCTCAACAGGTGCAATATCATGCATAATTTCTTTGTATAAGGAATGAGGTATTGCACTTGCACTAGCACCCATATCACATAAGCCATGATAACAATGATATCCTATTTTAACAGAAATAACAGGCATGCCTACAACAGGTCTATGTTTATTTTTAGTATCAGGTCTAGCAATTCTAGCAGCTTCATCACAGAAGTAAATAACATGCCCATCAATATTATCAGCAAAGAGATCTTTAACCATAGCAATACTAGGTTCAACTTTAATTTGCTCAGGGGGTATAGGTGTTCTAGTGTTACTCTTACGAACCACAGTTGAAGCTTTAGCATGATCCTTTATTCTAACAGGGAAAGGTGGTTTCTCAATATAAGCAGTAGGAACAAAAGGATCAACATTATAAGTGATAGTCTTTTCTTCAACTTTGATAGGTGCAACTGCTTTTACTTCAATGGGAGGATTATATTTAAACCACTTCTGCTTAGGGAGATCAACATGAGTAGCAAAGGATTCACAGAAAGAAGCTACTATCTCAGAGTCAAGTCCATATTTAGTGCTAAATTCACAGAAAACATCGGTGTCCATAAAAGATTTAACACAATCAAATTTAGGTGTTATACCTGACTCCTTACCTTCGTCGAGATCCCAATATTCAGAGTTGCGTTTAATTCTTTCCAATAAATCCCATTTGAATTCAATAGTCTTCATCATAAAAGAACCAGTACAAGAAGTATCGAGCATGGAGCGATTATTGAGAGAAAGCTGAGCATAAAATTTTTGTATAATAATTTCTCTTGAGATATCATGATTGGGGCATGAATATAACATTGACTTAAGCCTCCCCCAAGCTTGAGCGATGCTTTCTCCTTCACGAGGCCAAAAATTATATATATAATTGTGATCACGATGAACAAGATGCATAGGATAAAACTTCTGATGAAATTCCAATTTCAATTGGTCGTAATTCCATGATCCCATATCATCATATAGCCTAAACCATGTCAACGCGTTTTCCTTCAAAGATAAAGGGAAGACCATCTTCTTGATAACATCCTCGGGCATACCTGCAAGCTTAATTAATCAACAAACTTCATCCACATAGATTAGGTGCAAATCGGGATGTAATGTTCCATCACCTGTGAAAGGATTAGCTAGAAGTTTCTCTATCATACCCGAAGGAATTTCAAAGTAAACATTTTCAGTAGGTTTAGTAGGTTGAGGAGCAACTCTTTGCTCTACTGGTCGGGGTGAAGATACCCCGAACAAGCCCCTCAAAGGATTATGTTCCATAGTAACAAGTGATAGTAAATTTCAGCACACTATATAAATCTTTCCTTACCAAATTCCACCTACCAAAGGCGCTTCACTCCCCAGCAACGGCGCCAGAAAAGAGTCTTGATGACCCACAAGTGCAGGGGATCTATCGTAGTCCTTTCGATAAGTAAGAGTGTCAAACCCAACGAGGAGCAGAAGGAAATGACAAGCAGTTTTCAGTAAGGTATTCTCTGCAAGCACTGAAATTATCGGTAACAGATAGTTTTGTGATAAGGTAATTTGTAACGGGCAACAAGTAATGAAAGTAAATAAGGTGCAGCAAGATGGCCCAGTCCTTTTGTAGCAAAGGACAAGCCTAGACAAACTCTTATATGAAGGAAAACACTCCCGAGGACACATGGGAATTATCGTCAAGCTAGTTTTCATCACGCTCATATGATTCGCGTTCGTTACTTTGATAATTTGATATGTGGGTGGACCGGTGCTTGGGTACTGCCCTTTCTTGGACAAGCATCCCACTTATGATTAACCCCTATTGCAAGCATCTGCAACTACAAAAGAAGTATTAAGGTAAACCTAACCATAGCATGAAACATGTGGATCCAAATCAGCCCCTAACGAAGCAACGCATAAACTAGGGTTTAAGCTTCTGTCACTCTAGCAACCCATCATCTACTTATTACTTACCAATGCCTTCCTCTAGGCCCAAACAATGGTGAAGTGTCATGTAGTCGACGTTCACATAACACCACTAGAGGAGAGACAACATACATCTCATCAAAATATCGAACAAATACCAAATTCACATGACTACTTGTAGCAAGACTTCTCCCATGTCCTCAGAAACAAACGTAACTACTCACAAATTATATTCATTTTCATAATCAGAGGGGTATTCATATGCATAAAGGATCTGACCATATGATCTTCCACCAAATAAACCAACTAGCATCAACTACAAGGAGTAATCAACACTACTAGCAACCCACTGGTACCAATCTGAGGTTTTGAGACAAAGATTGGATACAAGAGATGAACTAGGGTCTGAGAGGAGATGGTGCTAGTGAAGATGTTGATGAAGATTGACCCCCTCCTGCTGAGAGGATCGATGGTGATGATTTCCCCCTCCCGGAGGGATGTTTCCCCAGCAGAACAGCTCTGTCGGAGCCCTAGATTGGTTCTGCCAAGGTTCCGCCTCGTAGCGGCGGTGTTTTGTCTTGACAGCTTCCTTCTGATTTTTTCTAGGGTGAAAGACTTCATATAGCAGAAGATGGGCACCAGAGGCCTGCCAGGGGGCCCACGAGGTAGGGGGCGCCCAAGGGGGTAGGGCGCGCCTCCCACCCTCGTGGATGGTGGGTGGCCCCCCTCTGGTTGATTCTTTCGCCAGTATTTTTTATTAATTCCAAAAAATGCCTTCATGAAGTTCAGGACTTTTGGAGTTTTGCCGAATAGGTCTCTAATATTTGCTCCTTTTCTAGCATAGAATTCCAGCTGCCGGCATTCTCCCTCTTCATGTAAACCTTGTAAAATAAGAGAGAATAGGCATAAGTATTGTGACATAATGTGTAATAATAGCCCATAATGTAATAAATATCGATATAAAAGCATGATGCAAAATGGACGTATCAGCCTTCTATCTTGTATCTTCACGGCCCATTAGTTTGCCCCATGTCACATAGCCGACCATCCGAGGACCCCCTAATCCAGGACTCCCTCAGTAGCCCCCGAACTTGCCTTCAATGACGATGTAGTATCCGGCTTTATGTCTTCGCCTTTGCAAGGCGGGTTCTCCATTATACTTTGGATTGACAATAGTTCGGCTCCTCATTTAAATATCATATTTTTTGCCACCTCCGCCCCGGCTTCCACGTGTCAAACAAATACGAACGGTCCAGGTATCTTTTACAAATAACCCCTTGACCATGCAAGGATGGAGTCTATTTAAGGAGATTTAGATCTCAGATGCCATTCCACACCATGCGGAAATCCTTAGAACTCGCCACAGGAAATCGTCCAAACATGGCCGGCGCTCCTAGCTCCTCCTCATGTCCCCACGGCCCTCAAAAAGGTGACTGGGAAAGCTGCTCGGTGTCACACGCCCGTCTGAATGAACTTCAGACGCAGGGATATCTTCCTCCCGCAGATCTAGTCTCCGTTCGGGCCGGGTTAACTTCGCTCAATGGCGAAGCCCTGGCGGAGAATTTCCCCAATCCTTCTAAAGAGGAGCGGGTGTGCTTCGTTTCCTTCCTTCTGAGAGGTGTAGGATTCCCTATCCACCCTTTCCTCAGAGGTCTCCTATAGTATTATGGCCTCCAACTACACAATCTGACGCCAGGCTCCATCCTGCATATCGCGGGATTCATTGCTCTCTGCAAGCTGTTCCTAGGCTGTGAGGCCCATTTCGAGCTATGGTGGAAATTCTTCTGCCTCGTCCCCCGCTCCCAAAAGGGATCTATATTCGATGTGGGCGGCGCCGAAGTATGGCGCATAGCCGAGACGGGATACTTGTCCGGCACTCCAAAGAACGCATGCGAAGAGCGGCCCTTAGAATGGTTTTATATCGAAGACGTTGTTCTTCTGGACCTAATTCGGCGCGGTCTTCCCGAATTCTCCAGCGCTCCTTTAAAGAAGCGCGCCAGCTGGCGTCCCCAAAGCCTCGAGGAAGGAGACAGTGCGGAGGTCGAGAGGCTGGCAAGCAAGATTAGAGTTCTTGCCAACTCCGGGCTGTCTATAATTGAGGTAATGGTGATTTCAATAACGCGATGCGTTCAGCCGCTCCAATCTAGAGGGTTTCCCATGTGGAATTACAACTGGGAGGACGATTTGTCCCGTTGTCTACGCAAGGGTCCAGACAATTTTGCCGCCCTGGCTACCATCCAAGCTGACCTTTACAAAGGGGAGAAGGAAGACTTCACTCACTTGAATCGGGAAGGTTTTTCCATGTATAACCCCATCGGCTGGGTCAGTTTTTTAATTATTGGCCTTACTCAACCTTTTTCCAGAGTCATGCTAGTCGAATTTAATTCGTCTACTTTTAATAGAATGGAGAAAGGTCGTCGAGGGGGTCTACAGCCCCGCTCCGCAGCCAGAGGACCATGTTCGGGACCTGGATCCCTGATATGAAGAAGATCCGGATATATTCATAGAACTTAAGGAGGGGGTCTTCTATCAGGCGAGCTACGACGGCACGGAAGTGGCCATTATAGCCGATTACCACGGCCTTCTCCCCTCCTCTCATGTAAGCACCAATGTCGGTGTCAAAACCGGTCGATCTCGGGTAGGGGGTCCCGAACTGTGCATCTGAGGATCGAAGGTAACAGGAGACAAGGGACATGATGTTTACCTAGGTTCGGGCCCTCTTAATGGAGGTAATACCCTACTTCCTGCTTGATTGACTTTGATGAGTATAGGGGTTACAAGAGTTGATCTACCTCGAGATCGTAATGGCTAAACCCTAAATGTCTAGCCTATATGATTATGATTGCCCATACGGACTAAACAATCTGGTTTATATAGACACCGGAGGGGCCTAGGATCGTGCAGAGTCAGTTTACAAAGAAAGGAAACTACACATCTGATCGCCAAACTTGCCGTCTACGCAAAGGAGAGTCCCATCCGGACACGGGGGAAGGCCTTCTATCTCGTATCTTCACGGCCCATTAGTCCGGCCCATGTCACATAGCACGACCATCCGAGGACTCCCTCACTGACGTCATGGCGGTTTACAGCGAGTTTCGCCAAGCAAGTGAGGCAAGATTTAACAAGTCAAGTATTGAAGATTGATGTGAACAAGTTCAAATCAACCTGGGGCCTAATGTTGGGGATATAACTATTGGGTATAAACCGCCCCGGAGAGGTCGGGTTATACCACTAGCGACTTATCAATGAAGATCGTGAATCATAGCAAGCCCATTGACGGCCCAAGACCCAGAGGCGGCTTAAGGCCCAAGGCGGATGAACCGCCATATGTGTATGACTTGTTTTGTAAGGCAAACATAGTTAGCCGCCGACCCGGACACACTGTGTATGAGCCGGCCGGGACTCCGTGAGCCGCCGCGCGTCTTCCTGTGTATATAAAGGGACGACTCGGTGGCGGTTTAGGGACAAGAAAGAAGAGATCGAGAACTAGGTCAAGCATATTCGCTCCCTGGTAATCGAAACCCAAGCAATACAACCCCAACTGGAGTAGGACTTTACCTTGATTGCAAGGGGCTGAACCAGTATAAACTCTCCGTGTCCTTTGTCCCGATTAACCCCTTTAAGCTACCTAGTTGCGATGGATCCACGTCTAAGTCCTTCTGCTAGGACATCTGCCGTGTCAACTCCACGACAGGCTTCGACTGCGAAAACAACTCTGAGGCATCCAAGCAAAACAATGGTTGTGACAAACTAAAAATAAAAGTAAACAAAGACTCATGTAATACATGACGCTCCAAGCAAAACTCATAACATGTGATGAATAAAAATATAGCTCTAAGTAAAATTACCGATGGTCGTTAGAAGAAAGAGGGGATGCCTTCCGGGGCATCCCCAAGCTTAGTTGCTTGGGAGTCCTTCAATATTACCTTGGGGTGCCTCGGGCATCTCCAATCTCATGCTCTTGTCACTCCTTATTACTTCATCCATCGTGATCTCACCTAAAAGTTGAAAACTTCAGCACACAAGACTTAACAGAAAACTCGTGAGATCCGTTAGTATAATAAAATCAATCCTTACTTTAAGTACTGTTGCAAACCCATTCATATTTTATTATTGCATTATACCTACTGTATTCTAACTTCACCATGGTTTATCCCCCCCTGATACAACCCATAGATTCATCAAAACAGACGATCACACTGAGGCAACGGCGAAGGAGGACCATACTATGGAATATAATCCTGTGAGGAGGAGTTCTGTAACCCTAGGGTGATCCGCCTACTGAGCAAGCAAATCAAATACTAAACTCATAATACAAGGCAACTGATATTACCGTCGCACTGTCATATTTGATGTACACCATGATCTGAAGTTTCTCTGCTTCTCTCTCCATTGCAAGAAAAACACTTCTACTTTCAATTTTATTTATGCTCTTTACTTTCAAGCTGCTATTACTCTCATTGCTGCAGACTCGTCATATTCACTATTCTGGTTCATTTGCCTCTTGGGACACTAATAGCTTCTGCAGAATCACAAGCAGTTACTTCACATAAGGGCTTGTGACAACTTTTGTATGACAGAAACATTACTCATAAATACTCTCATCCACTCTTCGCTGGGATGATTACTATTGCAATACTTAGACAAAGGTGTTATGCTATCATGTGTGTCTTGCAACTCATCAACGCTTCTTCCTCCTCATGCCACGACCAGGTTTGTAGCGACGCGCCACCTATACACGCATCTACCTGTCCCGATTAATCACCAGCTAGTGAGGTGATGTGATCGGTAACCATCGTACCATCAATGGCTAACACCAATATTCTTCCTAAACCATAATTACTCACTAGCATCACTCACATATTATCATCTCCATATCAAAAAACTATTGCAAGGAATCAAACTTATCATATCCAGTGATCTACATGAAAGTTTTTATTATATACTTCTTGGATATTCATCATATTGGAACCAAATTCATATCTTGTGCAAATTATCATTACTATTATCAACTCTCAAAAAGATATAATTGAAGCATGAGACAGCAAGTATTTCTTCAAAATATAACCACCACCGTGCTAAAAAAGATATAAGTGAAGCACTATAGCAACTGCCTAGCTCAAAAGATATAAGTGAAGCACATAGACTATTCTAACAAATTATAGATAATGTGTGCCCCTCTCAAAAAGGTGTGTCCAGCAAAGATGGTTGTGAAAAACTAAAAATACAAGTAAACAAAGACTCATATAATACATGACGCTCAATAAAAATATAGATCCAAGTAAAATTACTGATGGTCGTTAGAAGAAAGAGGGGATGCCTTCCGGGGCATCCCCAAGCTTAGTTGCTTGGGAGTCCTTGAATATTACCTTGGGGTACCTCGGGCATCCCCAATCTCAGGCTCTTGCCACTCCTTATTACTTCATCCATCGGATCTCACCTAAAAGTTGAAAACTTCAGCACACAAGACTTAATAGAAAACTCGTGAGATCCGTTAGTATAATAAAATCAATCCTTTCTTTAAGTACTATTGCAAACCCATTCATATTTTATTATTGCATTATACCTACTGTATTCCATGGTTTATACCCCCCGATACAACCCATAGATTCATCAAAACAGACGATCACACTGAGGCAACGGCGAAGAAGGACCATACTATGGAATATAATCCCGCGAGGAGGAGTTCTGTAACCCTAGGGTGATCCGCCTACTGAGCAAGCAAATCAAATACTAAACTCATAATACAAGGTAACTGATATTACCGTCGCACTGTCATATTTGATGTACACCATGATCTAAAGTTTCTCTGCTTCTCTCTCCATTGCAAGAAAAACAGTTCTACTTTCAATTTTATTTATGCTCTTTACTTTCAAGCTGTTATTACTCTCGTTGCTGCAAACTCGTCATATTCACTATTCTGGTTCATTTGCCTCTTGGGACACTAATAGCTTCTACAGAATCACAAGCAGTTACTTCACATAAGAGCTTGTGACAACTTTTGTATGACAGAAACGTTATTCATAAATACTCTCATCCACTCTTCGTTGGGACGATTACTATTGCGATATTTAGACAAATTAAAGGTGTTACGCTATCATGTGTGTCCTTGCAAGCCATCAACGCTTCTTCCTCCTCACGCCACGACCAGGTTTGTAGCGACACGCCACCTATACACGCATCTACCTGTCCCGAGCGATCAATG
>NC_041382.1:678182377-678195938 GCF_002162155.2 Triticum dicoccoides | reverse complement strand
GGCCGTTCAGATGACCACTCAGCTTCATCCCCGTTTATAATAGACTGGCGACGAGGCATCCCCCTAGCCGTCGCCCCCACTCCCATCTCCTCTCTCAGTGACAATGCCGCCGTGCTAGAATGCAGACTCCTCGCTGAACACGGCAGCGGAACGTCACGTCGTAGGTGCCACATAACCGCGGGGCAAACTCTCCTTGCAGCACACTAGCTGCAGCAATTGTCGGCTCCTCCTCCCGATGCCATAAACAATATTTGTACTTGCTAATTATACATAAACGGAACGGATTTTGGCCACTATTCTAGTTTCATTATAGTTTCTATTAATGTACACCCCTCCGTTTCAGAATATAAGGTGTGTTCATTTCTGTGCAAGTAAACCATTTGAATGTTTAACCAAGATTATAGAATAAAATGAAAACATCCGCAATACCTAAAAGATAAAATATGAAACTACTTTTCATGATGGATCAAATGACATAAATTTCATGTTGTGGATATTGATATATTTTTCTAAAAACTTGGTCAAACATGCACTTGTTTGACTTAAAAAAACAAATACATCTTATGTAAAGGAACAAAGGGAGTATTTGTTTGGTATGTCTCATCTGAGCTTAAATTGCCTCTGCAATTCTGAAGAAAATGAAAAAAAAAATCAAATAAAATGAAAAATATGGAGGCCACAAATGGCAACTCTGTGTTTGCACATATCCGTTACGGCCTCGATATCCATATGTAGGGCTCCATATGGTGGATGGCGGTCGTCGACACGGCATATCTGCTATAGTTCCTCCTACCCGTGTGTAAACTCAGGGAGCCGACGTTCCTGCCGCTGCACTTCCCCTCTCCTCTTTTTTTTCTTTTCTTTTTCTTTTTGCGGATGCCCCCTGGTTGCATGAATCAGAGAATAAATCCATTTGTTTGGAAAACAAATCAGATGATTTTAGCAATACCCTTTAACATAATGGAGGCGCTAAAACTTGCCAGGAACTTGTAGTTCTTGAAGTTGGATTCAAACTTTCAGACTTTTGTAGGCAAGTCACCCACCGGGTTCCCTAGGCACCCGGCCCCATACCATACGGGTCTTTTGCATTGCATGTAGGATTCGCACCGCATCCTCCTCGGGATCCGTCCCAAAGTAGCATTACCATCACAAGAAGACAATCGCGCTTTTGGCAAGGAAGGACACAGAAAAGTTAGGGCCCGACGGTCTTTTGACAGTAGAAAAGCACAAGGCCACAAGACCGGTGTAAATTATGTGATCGCTACCGAGTCAGGCACCCAGCGTTGCCAGCCATGTACCGAGTGATCGGGTGGTCTACCAAGATGATAAAGCGGCTAGGCGTGTATAACTATGCAAGGGTGGCACGTAAATCTGCAGGGCCAGCACCTCAGTGTGTAGTAGCTAGACGTATAGAACAACTATGCAAGGGTACGGGCACCGCAGAGTGTACAACGTGGTAATCATTGATGTTATGCACAGGTATACTTCATTGAAGTACCAGACGCAAGATCACTCGCTCCGGTTTTTACGCTCCGACGTTGCACAGCAGGCAGTCACGAGTCACATACACTGACCGTCAAAAGCAGGCTAGGCAGTAACCATTCTTTTTTGCGGGTACGGGTAGGCTAGGCAGTAACCATTGATGTGCTCTAGAGAGAGGTGGGCTGGGATTTACAGCGCGAGAAGTTGCGGTTACGTGTTGTGAGCTGGTCTGTGTAGGTACACCGGCTGTGTGTCGGCTTTTTAAACCCCCCCTTCCTGCCCCTCTCTCTCTCTCCCTCTCTCTCTTCGCCTAGGGGGAGCGCAGCAAAGCTTTGCGGTGTCACAAGTTCACAGCCCCTCGACCTCGACGACACCTCCCACGCCCGCCGCCATGGCGCAAGACGGAAACCCGCGGCAAGCATCGCCATCGGCGCCGCTGCCCTCGGACCACTCGCGGTCGACGGCGCCGCCGCCCACCGTCGCTCAGGGAGAAGAGCAGTCGCCGCCGCCTCTGGTCACGGAGGAGCCGTCTGTCGCCGCGGCTGGCGCGGCGGTGGGGATGGTCAACCGCGTCACGCGCTTCTCCGGGGGAACTTCAGGGTCCTCGTCCTCTCAGGCTCAGGGTACAGCGGTTTTTTTGCCCGCTTTTTCATTTCTCCTGCTTATTCTAGGCATATGGATTTGCTCCCAAATGTTTAGGGATGCGCAAGCTCACAGATCGTCGTCCTCTTCCGCACAACCCTTATGCTCCCTCCCGCCGTCCCAGTCCCACAAAGCTCATCACTGTCCCGTCCGAACGCCGCAGCCCGCGATACCCTGCGGCTGTGGGTTTTGAAGGTCGCTAACCCCTGTCCCCAACTGTTATGCTCACCCTGCGCTGTAGGCAGGGTTTTCTGATGTTTCAGATAATGTTCACCCTGCGTTGTAGGCAGGGGTTTCCGATGTTTCAAGATAATGTTGACCCTGCGTTGTAGGCAGGGGTTTCCGATGTTTAAAGATAATGTTCACCCTGCGTTGTAGGCAGGGGTTTCCGATGTTTCAGGATAATGTTCACCCTGCATTGTAGGCAGGGGTTTCCGATGTTTCAGGATAATGTTCACCCTGCATTGTAGGCAGGGGTTTCCGATGTTTCAGATAATGGCAGAGGTTTTGGATACATGGGGTGGAGATTGTATTTTAATGTATGATTGGAGATTATGGCCAGGATTGGACTAGAAGAAAGGATAGGTTCACCTTGTTATAACGATTCATGATGCTTCATTTAGACTGGGCTTGATTGGACGTTTAGGACCATCGTGTTTCTTCTTCTGGAATTGCTAATGGGCCCCGGATGCTTGTATCACTACCATTCTCGATTAGATATGTGGACATATTGCCTACATGAGGCTGGTAATGGCCGTGAAACAACCTTCCAGACCTGCGTTTTATCTATATGTTTCTTCTATGGCAGAACTCTTACAAGTAAGTACCTTGCGGTTGCCTAGAATTAACAGGGACAGAATACTCGTAATGGTAGGTAATTTGTAGCTGTAGAGTAACCGATTGTAATGTGAGAAACTAGTGTTGCCCATGTTTAGGCTGTAGTTGGGACAAATGCTAGTATTGTATCTTGATCAGGCACTTTGGCAGCATGCGTATTTTACAAACTCAGAAGATGGTTGTGCTGAAAGTTGACTTCTCCTTTCTTTGTTTATGCATTTCAAATAACTGATGGTTCTAAGCTCATGTTTTTTTTTGCCAGATTCAGAGCTCTTCTAATCTGACGTTGTTCATTGGTTTGCTGCTGCTTGTGCTTTGGCTCATTTATTTTCTGTGTTTAGTACACCATACAAATACAACTCCTAGTACTGCTTATGTTTATCAGTTTGCTGAGTATGCTCTTCATTCCATCTTTTGGGCTTTCATGTGGCCATACCATACTGATAGTAGTAGTATGTATTGCAAGGCTAGCTGAGTCTTGAAAAGAAATGATGTGACAGTTCAGTCTTTAGTGTACAGGCATACTGAAATTTTAGATCTACTCTCAATCTGCTCTAACCAAATGGATGTTTAGTTAGAGCTGTGATGTGGCATATCCGCATGTAGTACATTGCCATGCTTTTAAATCTTAGTTCATCATTGCTCCTGGTCGTTCACTAATAGATATCTTTTGGCCCTTTTCAGGTATGAAAACATTCAGTAGCGCCCATGTCGATAATTTGGTTCAACTGAAGGAATGGGATCAGCTTCATGCGTATTTGATGGAATTTATCCCTGGCGAAGAGCCTTTCAAGTCCCACCCTATGCTTTTCTTGCGCATATTCATGTGTCGTGCGGTTGACTTAATTGACCAAAACAAAATTTCTGATGCTGAGATGCTCTTTGAAGCTGAAATGCAGCCCTTTCAGAAATTGATCGATCAAGGGCAAGAGGGTCTCAGGAATGCTACCATTGCTGAGCTATCCGAGGGTCTCAAATACATCAAGGGATGCCTAACTGCGAAGAAAAGGTAGCAGATTCTGACTCTAATATAATCTGTACATAGATGGATCTTTTACCTCACTCCATGTTCAATTTTCATTGTCTATTACTATTTTTGCAGCTTGACTCATCCATACACCAGTATTCTTATGACTAAGATTGCCGTCAATGACTACATGAGGCTGTATTTGCCAAATGCAATCGGGTATGTGACTAACATATTGAACTTAGTTCATTGAGTAATGTCGATTATTACTGTAGCTTCTAAAATTTATTTTCTTATCTAGGTATAAGATTGTTCGCAAGAAGGATGCACTATGGGTTTTTGCTTTTCCTCTCGCATCTAGATCAGCGACTAAGCCTACCTTCAGATGTTTGGGTTGTAGCCTTAAAATCTTTAACTCTGGAACCATCCAGGACATCTCTCCCCACCTTGATCAATGTCCTGGGATGAGTACACCATATCTGATTGAGCTACTCAAGCTCTCCAGAACAATCAACCTTATTAATGCTGAAAACTCACCTCATAAGCTAACGCAAAGTGAACAGCCTGCTGAAAAGAGGCGTCGAACCTTGACTGACACCTTCATCCCTGTTGATAAGAGAGATGTCTTTGCAGAGATACAAAGAGAGGTTCGTGCCATTTTCTACTTTGATTTCGGTGCTGATTGGGGTAGGGGCATGATTAGTTAAATCATAAATCTGTTGTGATGCTAATGATAAAGTTCTGCACATATAGGTAAAAGGTGCTGAGCATCTGTATAATCAAATTGGAGTCGAGGTGAATGAAACCGTTGATATGTTCAACACCATGGGAACAAAAGTGGGAAATATTCATCTTCTGCATGATAAGATGGGACATGTCATCAATAAGATGAAAGAGCTCGTATGTGCCGGACCTTCTGTAGCAGGTTTGACTTTGCTAAAAAAATGACACACATGTTTGACTTTGTTTTAGTCTGCACAAACTGATCTTGTTGCTATGGACCTTGTGGCTGCAGAAGATGAAGAAGGAGCCAATGCTGACAACAATGTTGAGGTCGAGGAAGCCGAGGCTGCAGAAGATGAAGAAGGAGCAGCTGCTACCAACAATGTTGAGGTCGAGGAAGCCGAGGCTGCCAATGATGCCCCCTTTCAGTCCGACGCCATCTATCATTACGGTGAATTTGCGAGTTTGGGAGAAATGCTGAAGAGTGCCATTGACCCAACAGATGAGCTGATGAGTACCGAGGAGATGTCCGGTAGCTTCGCTGGCGGTTATTTTTGAGTGCTCGTGGAGTCTGATTGCGAAAGAAACTTAACAGAAAAAACACTCCTAGATTCTTCACATATCTTGTTCAATTTTGTGGGATCAACCGCCTCAAATGTGGCATAGTAGTCTGATCTCCCGGACAACATGTTCATCTTAGCTTCTTGATCCGGTCAAACATGTGCAAACTGCTTCATATAGTCTGAACTTTGAACTTGAAGTGTTTTGCTGGTTGTGTCATCATGCGCGTGCTTTTGTGGGATCAATCGCCTCAAATGAAGCTTGCCCTGATCCGAGGAGCATATATACACTCCGGTGTCAGGCTCCATCACTGGCTCAAAAGATCACCGATACCTGCACAGGAAAGCCCCTGGTTACTATCACTCCTTCACAGTACCAGGGCATAGCTCCATTGACTCAAAATTCCAAGGAAAGCCAAAGCAGGATGGTGTTGCATGCATTTTATTTGCATGTCCGCACTTTTTTTTCTGAACTTAACAACAGCCTGCACTTAAATTCATGGCACACAACAGCCTGCACTTAAATTCATGGCACGAGTTCCACTTCCAACTAGTGTACCTGCTTCCGAGTCTGATGAGATCGAAGAACTTTCAGCAGGCCTTGTGAAGGCATCAGGCATAGTCTGTGAGAGTCGAGCAGCAAAAACACCTGCGACGACGAGTTGGTCGATCAGAAAAAGACAGCAGATAACCTCTTGCTGATTTTATTTTTCTAAGAAAAGGAGAATGACCCCAGGCCTCTGCATCTGGGCGATGCATACGGCCACTTTATTAATTATTCTCACATGACCTTACAAAGTTATACAACAGTAAGACTAAAGTCGTCGTCTAAATAACAAACTGTCGCTACACCTACCCAGTTGATGAAGGGGCGCAGATAGCCTGGGCCTAATACCAAACAGACATCGCAGCCAAGCCTAACATCTAAGACCTGAGACGCCAACCTAGCCACTTGCCAGGTCCGGGGCACACACTGGTCCGGCGTGCTCTCAGAGGCCGCCGCCGCCAACTGCCACCGCTCCATCTTCAGAACTGCACTGATGCATCAACCTTGCGCGGTCTAGCTATCGTCGACGCCACCACGGCGCCCAACGACACCTCCTCCCTGCATGCAAACATCAACGGCTCCTCCTCCCTGCGCGCAAACATCTGAGCACGTCGCGGTCACCACTGATACACCTCAGCACCATGCTGCCAAGTACCACCAGCCGACACAGCTTGAAGTCCTTGGGATCTGTCGTGCGTAGCACCTGCCGACCAGGCATGACAAAGCGTAGCACCTGTCGGTCAGGCATGACTTGACATCTCCACCAAAGCTCCGTGCAAGACAAAGCCGCTCCACCTCCTGCCTCTGACTTCCAGCGCTGCTCCACAAACGATGCTCCCAAGAGAGAAACGACACCGCAGTGCCGCCATCGTCCGATCTGGAACACCAGATCCTAGGGTTTCCCCCGGAGCAGCACGAGTGGATCGACAGTAGTTACACGACGATGCCTCCATCAAGGTAACGGCGAGAACGCCGCCATCGCCTGCCGTCGGCTCGGTTTTCACCGGCAACCATGTCTCCCCTACTCACAGCCGGGACTAGATGATGGATCTCGAGATCCGATCACCAAGCCTCTGGCCGGCCATCTCTGGAAGAAGATGACCACCACGTCCACCAGCGTCACCACGCCGGGCACGCGTCGCCGCCGGCACCCCCATGGTGCCTAGAGGCCGACAAGCCCCGACGAACACCACGCCTCGCCAGCCGCCATGGCCTAGGCCCAAGCACCACCAGATCCAGATCGGATCGGGGTCAAGGGCCCCAAGCCGCAGCCGCCGCGGAGGTAGCACCACTGGACGGTGCCCTGCCCTCCGCCCCGCCGTAGGACCGAGTCATCGCCGGAGCTCCGCCGCGCCACGCCGCCAAGCCGCCGCCGGAAGAACTCGCGCCGCCGCCAGGGGAGAGAGAGAAAGAGACGCGCCAGGGAGAGGCCCCGCCGCCGGCGGCACTACCTGGGCTTTGCCCGGCTGTGTCCCTCGGCGGCGGCAAGGGGGGAGAAAGGGTGGAGGAGGGCCGGCGGCGGAAGGAGCTAGGGTTCCACCGAGTCGTCTCAGAGAGGGACGCGGGGGACGGGAGTCCTCCAACCTCTCGCTGATAAAGTGGAAAGAACAATGCACACACAAAAAAAAACAATCTAGATGAATGGTTGACAGCCGGTGGATGAAAGATAGAGTGTGAAGCTACCTGGTTCACTGAAATATGGCATCTCCGGCCAGGCTTCCAGACGCTCGTCTGTAGTTCAAATAAGCTCATCAGTTGACAGTGTCATGCACTAGAACTAAACGCATGTAGGGCAGTCTAGCTTACCAGTAAGATAAAGTATCCATTTTTTTTTTTAGAAAAGGAGGATGACCCCCGGCCTCTGTATCTGGGCGATGCATACGGCCACTTTATTAATTATTCTCACAAGACCTTACAAAGTAATACAACAGCAAGACTAAAGCCACCGTCTAAGCAACAACTGTCGCTACACCTATCCAAATGATGAAGGGGCGCTGATAGCCTGGGCCTAATACCAAACAGACATCGCAGCCAAACCTAAACATCTAAGACCTGAGGTCCCAACCAGGACGCCTGCCTGGTATGGGGCACCTACCAGTCCGGCGCACTTCTCAACCAGGACGCCTGCCGGGTATGAGGCCGCCGCAGCCACCTGCCACGAGTCCATCTTTAGAGCTGTACTGTTGCATCTACCATGCCAGATCTCTCTGCCATCGACGTCACCACGATGCCAGACAGCGTCGTCCTCCTGCGCGAGTCCATCCTCCCACATCGAACTCCGAATCTGCACTGCGCCACGCCGTCAAGATCCGTCGCCATCAATGTATGGATGAAGCACCGCTCCACCAAAAAAACCGTCCGCTGGTCCCGCGAAGCAAGGCGCGGCACCAAGTAGAAGGCCGAAGCGCACCGCCACCAAGAGCTGTTCCCAGCCACCGCCTTCAAGAAGGAACACGACACCAGGGTGCCGTCGACGCCCAGACCAGGGGAATAAAAGCTTTCGCCATAGCTCGAGGAGGAGGCGGAAGGGAGAGGATCCACCCCAAAGCCTTCAGGAAGGGGATCGGCGCCAAAGGCGTCGACTTTGGGGAGGCTGCCGCGCCAGCCGGGGGTTTCCCCCGAAACCTCACCCGCACGCCAGATCCGCCAGGCCGGCCATAGGGGACGCCGAAAGCCGCCGCCAAGGACCGGCGCCAGCACAGATCGGGACAGATCGAAGCAGGGGCGGATCTTCTACATGGAGCCATGACGGATTGCGAGGAGCCGCCACTGCGCCAGCGTCCGCAGCCCCCACGCCGCCCGCGCGGCCGTGGGAGGCTGCCCACCAGAGCCCGCCGGCACAGCCCCCCGGGGAGCCAAGGCCCTCCAACAGAGGAAGCGCCAGATCGCCACCACCTACAACCCCCCGCCGAGACCCGCCACCACGCCGCCGGATGGGCCGCGCACGCCCGGGCCACCGCCGGTTCCCGCCGAGATCCGCCGCCCCAGTCCCAACGGGAGCCGCAAGGAGTCGCCCCGCCGCCGCCGTCAGCCGCACGAGCTTCGCCCGGCGGCTTCCTCCGGCGGCGGCGCGGGGCTAGGGGGCGATTGGCCGGCGGCGCGCTAGGGTTAGGGAGGCGCCCCCGAGTCGCCCTAGGCGAGAGCGACCAATTGCAATTATGGAAGATAAAGTATCCATTCCTTTGCCTCTTTTAATAAAGCTGCCAATTGCAATTATGGAAGATTATTTTGTTTCAAAAAATAAGATTATTGATGAGGATATATGCAAACACTACAGGGCACAAAGAGTGAATATCAATGAAGACATAACCCTTTGACCCTTTCATTGGTACATTTGATGTTTCTAAGAAAAAACAATTACAGGATTAATTGTCTCGATAAAGGTTTTATCATTTTATAAACGACTGCGGGTATTGAACTGATTTACCAAGATTAGTCACTAGTCTGAAGCCAGAATTGCCAGCCGGCCTGGGAAGGGTAACCAAACTAGTCTGCTGGCCAGGGGCACCTGCAACGAGTTCAACAGTGAGAAACGGTGGCAAGTAGGCAGCAAAGTGCGATGAACAACAATCAAACGCGATGAGGCTCATTGTGCACACCAAATATGTGCGTAAACCGTGAAGTAACCCACAAAAGCATGGTTATGGAGAACTTACGGGACAAAAATGTTTCAGATGTAGATAAGACAAGAGTAAAATGCATCATTGGTTATTGTACTTGTATTGAAAGTTCAGTTTGATCATCGTACTTAAGAATACGGTCACTAAATACGACATAAGATAATTATAGTCATTGGCTCACCGTATAGATTCGTATTTTGCATACTTTGACAGGTGAAACTGCCTATGAGGCAAATAAACAGCCTAGTCAGCCAGCGTTCTTGTACCTTTATGCGGGTCCCACCTGTTAGTGAGTTGAGAAAATATAAAAAATAGAGTGCAACGGTGTGGGTCGAACTTTTTAGATCTCAGAGAGGCAACCGGCGCGCACAAGTCATCTCAAACAAAACATTTCAGTATCAATGTGCGTAGCGACATTCTTTTATACTCCTGCATAAGCGTGCAGCACGCACTACCCATACTCACACTACGCGCTAGCATGGGTGCACGCAGCACGCACCTGTTTCGTCTGCCGTCCCTGATGTTAGAGCCCTCGCGCCATGTCATACATTAGACGTCGTCACCACGACCATGCATCTTTCGGCCTTGAGTGAAGTCTATTTTAAACCTTAAAGTTGTATGTGTGGTTGAATTTAAACCCCAAACTCTAAATCCCTAAAATCGGTACCCTGTATTTACTAATCCTAGTCAATTTCAACTCTAGCTCTGTTTGCCGCACCTGGAAAGAAAAGATCCCGACCGGGATCACTCACTTCTCGCGTTTCCTTCTTTTATGAAACAAGAAGAAATTCCAAATCAGATAAAACTTAACTAGCACTACGAACGGATACTACTAGAACACATCGGCATGGATCTAGGGAACGCAACGAACCGACTAACACGAGCTTCATGCTTAGTATCCATACTCGATGAATACTGGAAGGCACCGAGCTTGCTTTGCACCCCATGAGGCTGTCTCGTCCTCTGCCATCTCCCGCCTCCCCATGCTCGCCGCCGCCACGTCCGCGAGACCGCTGAGCGCCGGCTCCTTCGTCTATGTCCTCTTCAGGGAGAGCGCCAGGAGCATGCACATGGCGCTGCTGGTGGCCACGCCCTGGACGTGCTTGAGCTCCCAGGGGCCGGCGCTAATGACGGGTATGATGGCCCCGGACGTTTTTGAGCTCCCGGCAGCCGGACATGCTAGACGTCTTGCCCGCGTTGTTAGGAACTGTAGTGAGCTGCCCGGACCGAAGAACGAGACCCTGACACCACACGGCTACCGAGACCTCCGCAACATGCTGGACACGGTGACCAACTTGTCCAATGAGGAGCCGGCGTCGACGCGGCCGTCAGGAGCGCGAGATCGAGACCGCGAAAACCACTGTCGTCTCCGACGTACAGCTGCACTTCTGCACAAGGACCTCCCGTACCCACCACCATTCTGTCAAACAAGTGGTGTGCATGCACTCCCCTGCAGCTCACGTAGCCTCTAAGCTCGCTTCTACCGCGCTGACCAAGAATTCGTGTTCGACTCCGGCCAAAACCCCTAGCCGCGTGCCAACTGCCTCCATCTGGGGTACGCTTGGTGCCAGGTACTGGACATGACGCGGCGGGTTGTGGTCGCTCCACGGGGCTTGTATACCAGTGGCCGGTGATGCTAGACAGAAGGGCGCGGCGAGGGGCACGCCCGTGTACGCTAGCTGGTTGGGCTTAGCACGGCGTATGCCAACCATCGAGCTTTTGCCAAAAGGGCCGCCGCTGTACTTGGGAGAGGGAAAGATCAGCGTGGGAGAGGATGAATATGACATGTGGACCCACATAGTTAGTGACAGCAGAGTGTGATCCCGCCCTGGATGTATGGATTTTAGGGACTGAGAGTTCAGAGTTCAATTGAGACAACCTCTATGAACTCAAGGTTTAAAATAGACTTTACTCTCCGGCCTTCAGCGTCAGCTGGTTCGCATGCAGCTTGTCGCCGCTCGGTGCGATCGTGCAACTTCTCACCATATTCTCACCATTCACAACATGCACGTACACACACAAGCATAAGCACAAACACAGCTCGGTACGTACGCGCAGCAAGCAGCTGCCGCCTAGCATGGCTAGCATGAGTGGACGGTGCCGAGGTGTACGTCTTGTTGCCGGCCATCCGAGTGAGCGCTCGCCGCGTAGCAATACTGATCGATGCCAGACTTGCCAGTGGATGCACATGAGCTGCAGGAGTAGCTGGTGCAACGAATACCAACTGTCTGTCTATGTGAGATGGCTACACGGACGACAGCGGCGAGACCCACATCAGTCGCTCTCCTCGTCGTGTGCACGCACCATGGTGGTGGCGCGGCTGCCGGAGCAAGACCCGGCGGCCTCAGATATGTCATGCGTGCATGTTGTGTGCTAGGCTGCTAGCGAGTGTGCGCATGCGTATTGTGTGCGAGTGTGTGCATGCGTGGTGCGTGTTGTAATAATAACGTCGCGCTCTAGTTATTCAGCAGTAACATTCAGCTGGTTCAGTTGGCTAGCTCGCTTGGGCGCTAGCGACGAGTTACCTATTCAGTTCTTCCTTCAACTCTCTAACAGGTGGGACCTGCATAAAGGTACAGAGAAGACTAGACTGCTTATTTGCCACATAGGTAGTTTGACCGGTCAAAGTATGCAAAATACGAACTTATACGGTTAGTCAGTGACTGTATAATCACCTTATGTCGTATTTAGTGACCATACTGACTGTATTCCTAAGTACAGGGATCAAAGTGAACTTTCGACACAAGTACAATGACCAATGATGCATTTCACTCATAAGACAACTTCTGTAAAAAAGGGAGGGGGGAGGGACACAAAAAAAACAGTGGCTTGAGAGCACTTCGGTCTACGGTGAATGACCAAGAGATTTCAAAGTTCAGGAAAATATTCTAGATCTTTTGGAACAATTTTCATCAGATGTTGATCTTGAATTTTTGTTTGAATCGA
This sequence comes from Triticum dicoccoides, assembly GCF_002162155.2. Classification (NCBI taxonomy): domain Eukaryota; kingdom Viridiplantae; phylum Streptophyta; class Magnoliopsida; order Poales; family Poaceae; genus Triticum; species Triticum dicoccoides. Next base: position 678,183,614 of record NC_041382.1, on the reverse strand, counting down.
GTCCAAGCCTTTGAGATAAAAGTATTTTTGTACCAACCATAATTACTGAAATAGTATTGTCAAAATTTTAAACACTATAGCCCACAAAGATTCAACAAATGTTGATTGTCAATATGGTTCCCATGGACTTAGAAATAGCTTGCGAAATAGCAAAACTGTAACTATTTCTAAGTCAACGGTAAAAACATTTTATCTAATCGTTAAGACCGTGCAATGTCGAGTAAAAGCTTTCGTAGATGAGAAGAGAGTGGAAGTTACCTCTGCTACATGTCGATTGAATTGAATCCCCTTGACGCGGCTTACCAGCTTCCACACTTCTACCTGAAGATCAGATAAGTTTATCAGTTGCTATTGTTCAAATCCTAACCATCAAGAATTTGAGCACAAATTTAATTGCTGACATATAATAAAAGAAAATAGAGCTAGGGCATAGAGCAGCGCTTTACCAACAAGGTCCACCAACCATTCCTTAGCCTTAACGAAGGCTTCTGGCATTGAGAGACAGAGGAGAAAAAAACATGTTATTAGTTATTAATAAGCAGAGCACACACACAATAGTTAGGACTTAGGAGGCAACCACAAGATGCCGGTGACAATAAGTATAATACCCCTTATTTCAAAAAAAAAGTATAATACCCCTAGTTAACCCCGGAGAGTGATCACTTGAGGTCGAAGAGGGCAGCCTGCACAAAGCACGGAACATGTCTATCTATAATTAGTCAGAGTACTACCAAGAGTTGGAAAAGAAAAACAGAAGTGTACCACAAAGATCTTTTTTTTTTTTGCGGGGGTGTACCACATACATCTTCTTCTTCTGAAGATAAAGCCTGGCAACCACAGACGCCGGGACCTGGCCGCCCTGTTTCTTCAGGTGTCGCCTCGGACGTAAACTAGCAAGCAGATGCGCAATCAAACTGACGGTCACTGGCTAGTAAGGAATCGAGCCAAGAAACTGAGAGGGGTCAGTAGCGTACCTAGCGTGGCCGAATCCGAGGGGAAGTACGTTCTGGGGATCCATTGACCCGCCGCAGGAGCGCATATAGTCTTTCAACTCTGAAGTCTGAGTAACCAAGTCATGCATGATCGATGAAGCCTCGCACCTCAGCCGCATCAAGTCCACGGAATCCCTGCATTTCCAAACACGAAACATCTATATTCATATCGGCTCCAAAGTCCATAACTGAAGGGATTTTCGTTGTTTTCCCAAACACATTAAGTGATCTGTCGCCCCCCGCGC
>NC_041382.1:678172005-678182114 GCF_002162155.2 Triticum dicoccoides | reverse complement strand
TCGTCGGCGTCGGGCAAAGCCCGTGCGTCCGACGGTGAAGGTACTGCTTCCCATAGTAGCCGGAAACGGGGAACGGTAGGCCGTCCCTCGATCCCGATTCATCGACGCGGATTCGGATTCGGGAACGAGGTCGGATTCAGTACGATTCGATGAAGATTCGGCGTCCTCGCAGCCTGCTCCTCGATTCAGGTTCGAGGATCCAACAGCCAAAACGCGAGGCATAATTTACTCAGGCCGTCGTTTCTTTTCTCAAGAACTACTCGTTCTTCCTCCAGTCCATAATTGCAAGGGATCCATTAACAGCAAGGAATGTTGATCGTCAGGGAGTCGTCGTTCTTCAGGAACTGCGTTCCTCGACCCATGGTACCATACCGGGTTCATCGTACCCAAACGGATTGGATCGCGTCCCCGCTATAAAAAAATCGTTCGAGAGATGTATACCCTCGTTGTACCCTATTTTTTTCAGCCACCGACTCTCGTCCCTCGTTCCCGTTCCTCGTTCCCACCGTACCAGAAACATGGCAACTATGCTGCTTCCCCTCTCGAGTCTATAAGGTGGCGCGGGACGCCTCATCTCGAGGATGTGATCCTGGATCGTGGCGGCGCCGATCTAGACCATGGCGCCCTGATGGGCAACGATGGCATGGCGGCCGGCCGGCGTCCCAGCAGTGGCCTTTGCAGCAGGGATGGCCTCCCTGCCCGGTGGCGCGGCGGGGCCGGAGGGCTACCGATGATCAGACCGGATGACCATAGATTCACTGGCAGGTTGGTGCCCCGGCTTGTTGCCCCGGCGGCCAACGACGCCGAGCTGCTTCTTCCTCGAACCCATGTTGCGTGCACTCCGTCTTACCGGACATGGCCGTGCTGCTAGCCGGTTACTAGGTTGAGACGGAGCGGGAGGTGGGGATCCAGATCGGGATAATTCCCAGGTCGGCTCATGTCGGCCGCAACGACGACACCCGATGCCATTTTTCTTCTTGGAGACGTCGTTCGGATCCGCCCTACCTTTTCCCACCTCACGGTCTCTCGGGTAAAACCCTAAGGCGGCGACGATGCTCTTGGCGCCGTGTCCTTCTTGAAGGCGGCGTCATGAGAGCTATGTGGCGGTGGGCGCCGCTTGGGTGTGTCGGCATTTGTAGATGGCGTGCCCCTCTTTCTCCAGGTGGTAGCTCTTACGGTGGAAACCCTAGATCTGGGTCTCTCAGATCGGATGATGACGGAGACTTTGGTGTCGTTCTCCCTCCTGGGGGCATCATCTTGGAGCAGTGATTCGTTGGAGAGGCCAATGGGTGGAGTGGTGTTACATCGACCGCATTGAAGACGGTGGGTCTCGGCGGCGTGCAGCAGCGAAGTCTCAGAGTTGGACGCGGTTTTATCGACGCGCGCAGGCTGGTGACGCTGTGTGGTGTCGTGCTGACGTCGACGGCAGATGGGACTGGCAAGATCTATGTAGTGATTCCTCTTGAAGAAGACGGGATGACAGAAGATGATGGCGGCGGATCCTTCAGCGTGCGCAGGCGGTGCATGTTTTAGGACGCCTAGACCAGATGGTATTAAGGCATCTGAATTAGATTGTATCTGTTATGCAGACAAGAGACATCCGTATTTGTGTAGGTGTAGCGACTTTGTTCACCTATAAAAGGGCTTCGGCTTGATCCTTATATTAATTTTATCACACTCTAATGAATAACTAATAAAGATGGTTGTGCATATCATGGTGATGCAGAGGCCAAGGGTAATCTTCCTCTAAAAAATAAATCTATATTCATATGTGAGGCTCAAGGACAAAACAGTTCATATAGGCAGACATATATCTGAGGCTCGATGAACTGATTGGGTCACTGGGATGAATGATACCTTAGTGTCTTGGACTCGATGAGGGACAAGAAGATGATGCGGAGCTTCGTGAGGGCAGGGCTGCGAGTGGGGAAGCGGTCCAAGCACAGGCTGACGGCCGCGGTCACGGGGAGGGCCTCCTTTGCCCCGGCGACGATGTCATCGATGGCCTTGTGCAGGCGGAGGAAGTGGCAGAGGGCGCGGCCGTGGACGCCCAGCGGACGGTCGGACGGCAGGTAGCGGGAGAGGTACTTGATGGCCTCGCTCCACTGGCCGTGGAGCGCCAGCTTGTGCAGATGCATCACGTCCATGAACGCGTCCGTCTCACCGGTGAACCTGCACGCATGCGCGTACGAATTATCAGGCAAGTCGTAGACAAATCCACTGCTTGCAGTTGCAGGCGTTAGATATCAAAATCAAATCAATCGAACAATTAAGTGGGGATTTTCACTTTCAGGGGGTACGTACGCTCGAAGGGTTTGCGAGAATTTGTGGCTCAGGAGCTAGAGATCTGAAGGGAGCCACCCCCCTCCCCTCGCGTCACCCCTCTCGGGCGGCTCGGGGGTTCAAACCCTAGCCCCGCCGCCGGCCGCTCCTCCCTCTCTCCCTCCCCTCGCCGCCGCCCGAAGCGGCCGCCGGCCAAGCCCGGGGCGCTGCTGATGAAGGTGGCGGCGGGGCCTCTCACTCCTCTCGCTGCTGCCCTGTGCTGCTCGCGGGGGACTCGGGATCTGGGGCGGCGGCCCCGGCTGGTTGGGCGCCACCGGACCTCGGCGCAAGGTGGCGCGGGCGCGGGCCGCAGATCTCGGCCGTGCGGGCGGCGAGCTCTGTGGTGGATGCGAGCCAGGGCGCGGCGGCGGCCTCTGCTCCGACGCCGCCAGATCTGGCCGCCTTCTCCCTTCCGCTGCTGATTCGGCGGATCCTCACCCCCCAGCTCTGGTTTGCCTCGTCGCAGACGCCATTCCTCCGCTGGGTGGGTGCCGGTGACGGGTACATTCGACCGGGAGAAATCCCAAGCCAGCTCTGCCGGCTTCGACGGCGGTGACGCCCGCGGGCGCCACTCACCTTCCTGGAGGCGCCGTCAGGTATATTGCCCCCATCCCCTTCCCCTTGGCTTCCCGGGTGAAAACCCCAACTTTGTTGGGCGGTGGCGACGCCCTTGGCGCCGTATCCTTCCTGAAGGCGCCGCTTAGGGAACAAGGATGGTTGTTGGACTTCGCTAAGATGTGTGTGGTGGGTGTCGGCGGTGACAGTGTTTCTCCAGTGGTGGCGATGCCCTCCCTGGTGAGGGACCATGATGATTGGGTGCTCTCCATGCTCCTGTAGTGCCCCTGTCCGATGCCCATGGTTCCTAGACAGGAGGGGAGAGGGATCCCTTCCGTTGGTGTCACTCCAGTGAGCCGTAGAGCCAAAGCTTATATTTTTGATCTTGGTCCTGGCTGTTGCTCTTTCGTTCATCCTGGCGGCTTGTCTTTTGTGTGCTCGGGTCTCTGGATTTTGGTGATGTTCTGCTCCAGGTGAGAAGTTGGCGACAAGACGGGACTGCCTGGTTCCGCTCCTGTGGTTTCCATCGATGCCGACCATCCAGGTTCTAGGGAGAACATGTCCATCTGTCGACGGTGCGGCGCCTTCTGAGCCAGGCGAGGAGGCAGGGGCCTTCTTCGAAGATGGATCTGGATGGTAGTGTCTTTTCGCTGGTGCCCTGGTGTTTTGGCGACGGCTGGTCTGCTCGGCGGCGTCTGTTCTTCCTCTTCTGCGCCGGCATTCTCCTACCCCTAGACTTCGTGTGTGCAAGGGGGCCTTGTCATCCCAAGCTAGGTGCTCATTGTCGATCTTCTTTAGCTTGTTGTATGCTAGGTCTGTGAGCTGCTCCCTGGCGTCGTTGTATCTTGCCGCCTTTTTTGCTTTCTTTTTTCTTTTCTTGTTGAGTTGTGTGTTTGGTTTGTCGAGATGTAATCCTGGCCGGTTGATGGCTTTGTTAATTCAAAGCCGGGCTCTGCGCGAGCCTTCTTTCTAAAAAAAAGAATTTGTGGCTCCAGAGGAACACGAGGAGTCGCCGCTGCCGGAGGCGCGACGCGCAGGGGTACTCCGCCAAACGCTTGCGCTTGTGGCCGGAGATGGAGAATCCGAACCCACCGGCCGGCTTCCCCGTGCCGCGACTTTGCCTTTGAGATGTCATGGCTGTGGGAGGACAGGAGGGAGCCAGGGAGGGAGGGAGGGAGCAGAAAACCGGGAAACGTGGGAGGAGTATATGTATACGCCGGGCCCCATGCCTTTTCGTCAACAGAAAACCCTTGACTTTAAGTCGAATACTAAAATTTTCTTTCACATTTTTGTGGTGCTAAACTTTACATGGGGCGAGTTTTACTTATTTATTTAGATAGTTTAGATTGCTTACCACATGTGTCACAACTTCAGTTTTAAATATAAATGCATACATTTTTGTAATAAACTTTGCAAGTAATAAATAACAACCCCAAACACCGATGAGTTGCCATTGACAAGAGTAATCCACAACAATCGAGAAGAACATCGCTACGCCGATGAATTGCAAAGTTGCTTGGGACATCGTCTGTCGGCGGACAAAGGTGAGTCAACTAGGCATCCATAATCTTGGCTTGCTCAATGAAGCGTTGAGGGTGGGCTACTATTAGCTTTCGAGGACTGATCAGAGCATCCTTGGCAGGGCTAGCTGGTGCATGTTCTGTCTGACTCGGTTGCCTTGTCCTATGCCTCGAATATCTGCACTCTCTGCAATGGACGTGCCATGATTTTTTTGATTAACTGAAGGATTAAGCATGGGCGTGCCATGATTTTTTTGATTAACTGATGGATTAAGCGTACAGTGGCCGTTGTGAATGCTCCAGATATTGTGCATGCGGTGTCTTTGGTTGTTCGCTCTATGTGCTCCATGCATAAAGGACTCCCCCTCGGCAAATGGATTAGGCATTTCAAAGGGCCCTTCTCTCTCGCCATGACTGGGCAGATATGCGGTTGTGGTCTCGGATCCAGTGGCAAGCTAACTTGATGTCTGTCGGGCTGACTCTTTTTGCTGTATGTGGAAAGTACTCAGCGAAAATTGCCCATCGTGTGTCCTTGTTTACCTTGACTAGCATACATGGGGTGGAGAAGGTGTGGGGTTCTTGTGCCATGTTGCAACTAAAATTATTTGCTTGGTTGTGCTCAAGATTCGTTGCTGGACCTCTAAGCGACTGCTCAAGAGGAGTATGCCTCACCTGCCATGCTGCCCACTTTGCCTTCAAAAGCTAAAGACCATCTACCACCTCCTTATCTAGTGCTCCTATGCCCGGTCTTTTTCAATGTGCTGCAAGTTTTTTTTTTCAAAACGGAGGCAAAAGCTTTGCCTCATCGATTAATTAAGAAGAAGAGAATTGCCCAGTTAATTCACGGGAAACCGGGCGAAAACCAATACAAACGGACCACAGACGAACAACCCACCAACTCTATCACCACACAGAGTGATCCCCAACACAAGACATCAGGTACCCCCAAGCCACAACGACAGCCCAATCCAAGAGGGTGGGCCAAGAGACCGGAGATCAAGTAGCCACATACGTCTTCTCTACGGCGCCACTCTTCTTGCCTTTGCCCACCTTCACGCATTTGCTCCTTATTGTCGTCCCCGTCAAGAGGCAAGCAATCGAACTGCCCAAACCAGGTGTAGCAACCTCCACACTGGCAAGTAAGTCACAAAGCTTCTTCGCGAAGGAAACCTCTGGAACACCGATGAGTTAGAGGATGAGAAACCCACACCTTCCCACGACGATTTAGCGGAATTGTGGATGGAGGCTAGCCGTGTTGCCTCTCCAACTCACACGAAGGTTTTGAACTCCCTCTTCTTTTTGACCATGTACTCTCTCTGGAAGGAAAGAAATTGGCGAGTCTTCGACAACATCTTAGTGCCCGCAAGGGCGATTACGACAAACATTGACTGCGAATGGATCGTGTAATTTGTATTACTCACACCAAATGTACTCATAATTGTGCTGGTGATGCAATGTCATCGTATGGTAGGAGTGAGCCCATAACTACAGTATGGTTAGGCTCAGGTCCAAATTTCTTGTTAGAACGTTGTAACAGAGACCGAGATGGTCTGGTTTGAGTAATACATATTATTCTCCCGCAAAAAAAAGGGAGCATGGTGTCTTAAACAATGTGAGTGTATAGATGTGGATGTTCACGAGTAATCCACCCATCTTTTTGTTCTTTTTTTTGTTCTGTTATGTAACCTTGTGTACTTGTTCTCTTTTTTTTCTTAATGAAGCGAGGCACAATTCTGTTACTCGTTACCCCAAGAAAACAGGGTATTCTGAAGACCAATCATCATAGGATCTTTTTTTTTTGCGAGATCATAGGACCATATGACCTGACGCAAGCCGAGTGACCTACTATGTATTTTACTTTGGTAAGATCCAAGGCGAAGTATCAAGTGAAAACCCTGATTCAGTGAAAATCTGGAAACTTGCGACCCGAGCCGTTGGATCTTTAATTGATGGCACAGATGAGAGGTGGGTTTGCTAACCACCCACTTATGGTTATCTTTCATATAACCCCCTGTCCTACACACGAAGTCTTAGATCTCACCTTATCCATTGTCGCCTCCCCACGCCCCACTGCGAGGACCATGGCGCTGCTGCCGTCCACCACCGCGACGGCCGACGACGGGGCCTCCCCTACCGCTACGACCTACAGCGGAGCCAAGACGTTCCCCACCGCGACGACAGACGACGGATCCATCTCTCGCTGCGACGACCTACTACGCAGCTGTCCCCCATGACGGCGCCGCCGGGCGGATGCTACGGAGGTATCCGGCGATAGCCGGCGGGGCTACCAACGGCGCTGATGTAGGCGTCCACCTCGCCGAAGATCTCCTGTGCGAGGAAGGCTCCCGCAAGGCACGCTGCCGACGGGGCAGGCGGTGGAATGTGATGTTGGTTGTTTGAAGCTTGATTCTACAGTGCCTCCTTACAGCAGATTTGTTGTGCGTGCTTGTCATGTAGAGATGAAATTTCTGAATGCAATTTTGATCTTGTGAGGTGTTATCACTCAACGTGAAAGCATTGTTGATTCTCTTTATTTAGACTGAACGGTGCTCCAACGATGTAATCTGAGAATTTGTAAAGACAATTTTTTCTGAATACAAGCAAGTGTATGTCGGATGAAAGTTTACACATAATTCAGTCCAAGGGTGTATCTTGGGCGAGCAGGAGTCATAGCAGTGTGCAGCTTAGTCGCGGACAGCACGGCAGCTAATCTGATAAAATGTGAACTGATATACAGAATTTGTCTGAATGCCATATTGATGTACAGAATTTTGTGATGTAATCTGATTGAGTGTGAACTGATATAGTCGGTCTATGTAATCTGTCCATGGATGTTGCTGTCAAATGTTATCACTGACTATCCATATGAACTTTGAGTACTGTTTATACTTAACTAATGGAGTGAATCAGTTCATTTTGCCAATAATTTTTTACAAGAGCTCTTATGGACAGAAGTTCATCTTGCCAATACTTTTGACAAGAAGCATGAATTTTCATGCAATTGGCAGAAATTAAACAAAAGGACAAAAACGAATGAGACGGCAAGATATCATGCCACCTGACTACAACTAGTTACTACTCCCTCTCTTCCCAAATATTTGTCTTTCTAGACATTTCAAATGCTTATAACATACGGATGTATGTAGACATATTTTAGAGTGTAGGTTCACTCATTTTGCTTCGTATGTAGTCACTTGTTGAAATCTCTAGAAAGACAAATATTTAGGAACGGAGGGAGTATCATGCAGCAGACAACAAACTTAGTCGAGTATCAGAAGCAATTAATTGGAGGCAACATAATAGTAGTACAATCAGTACTAAATATTTTAAGTTTCATCACCAATAGTAACATCCAGAATCGATATGCTAAGTACGGCCAGAATCGATATGATAGGTACGGCATTGACTTAATTAACTACAAGGTTGAGGCTACATAACTAGATGATTCTCAGAAGTACAAAATTCAGAGAAGAAAATATTGAGGCTTCGACTTCAATCTTGTACTGCCCAAAATAAAAACATGTGGTTGCCTCGAATCGAAATAAAGGAACCTGCAGATAAACATAAAAAAACAGTCAGAATGAACATACAAATTATGAAATAATATAGCTATTTTGTGTGTATGATAACTACCTTTATTATTGTTGATTCTTTTGGGGGCAACTACGACTGTCATGGAAGCCAACCTGGTTACATGTCCTGCAGGTGCGAGGCTTTTTCGGTCCTCCCACATTTTTCTTCCCCTCTCCATTCTTATTTCTCTTCCCTTCTCCATCCCCTTTTTAATTTGGGAACTCATCCCATATTTTTTGTTTTTGGAATTTACCCTACTGCTCTCAAGTAGGATTTACAAGTCCAGTTTACATATTCTACTGCCGGCAACTGATGTACATGCTACAGTACACCGACGAAGATGCAAACAAGAAAGACCAAACCAGATACTTCAAAAGTACAACTGAAGAAAGACAACTGTGACATTCAGGTTAACATGATTCAGGTAGTGCTTGTTCTACCATCAGGTGGAGGGATATGAGGATGTTGTGGCAATAAGACCGACCCCATATTAGTACAATCAGTAACCGAAGCAGCTGTTGCTTACCTGTGCAGGGCTAAGACGAGGTTGAGGCATGGCACAGTACGAGGAGGAGCGAGGTCCTGGAGAGGCGGCACCGATGCGTCGACAGGGAACATGGCCGGCGGAGGGAGATAGTTCACGGCCAGCGGAGGGCCCCTCGTGGCCGGCGTGGGGCTCTTCGTGGCCGGCGGAGGGAGTAGTTCACGGTCGACGGAGGGCCCGTCGTGGCCGGCGTAGGGCAAGTCTCCATTTCGCCGACGAGATTGAAAGACGAATCGATCGTAGTCGAAACGTAAGGACCTGGTGCGTAAATGAAGGGGTTATTTGCTAATTAGTGTTTAAGTGGCTGGTGGGATACGACCTAAGATCTATGCCGCTCTTTATTGATCTGATGACTCACGAGGTGAGTTTCCAGATTTTCACTGAATCAGCGTCTTCACTTGATACTTCGCCAAGATCCAAACCCAATTTTAGAAAAAAAACTATAAATGTCGATTAGCAAATACGTATATAGCAGTGACATGATAACATAAAGCAGTGACACTTAGGAGTGAAAGAAGTCCATCGATGATGATCTTTTTTTTTTGAGAAAAAAAAAAGAAACTGGTAGCGTGGTAGTTCGCGGTGGATCTCGGCAAGGGCTGGCGGGAGGGCTCCGTTTTTAGTCGTTTATTTCAGTTTTGCTAGGGTTTGTATCCTACTCAGAAAGACGAGACGGCGACGGCTCCCTGAAGATGGAATAAAGGTCTCCCCGCCTAGTCCCCGTTCCGGCGGCGCGTCTAGCACCGTTGGTGGGCGTGTGGAGGTGTGTCTCCGGCGGATCTATCTTTGGTGGATTTGCTCGGATCTCGTCGTTGTTCGTCTACATTCGCGTGTCTTCGGATTGGATCTTTCTCATCTACGTTATTCTTCATCTGCGGCGGTTGCTGTTCTGGTGCGCTGGTCCTACGGGGCCTTAGCACGACGACTTCCCAACTGTCTACTACAACAAGTTGTGTCCGACTCCGGCGATGGAGGGGCGATGACGGCGGCGCGCCTTCGGCTCGCTTCAGTGCTGGTAGTCGTCGCTAGGTGGTCTATGAATCTGGATGTAATTTTTATTATTTCTTGTATTCGTTGTACTGTCATGATTGAAGATGAATAGATCGGAAATTTTCTCGCAAAAAAAACCAGGGGGGTAAGGGCATCTCCACTAGGCCCCCCAACAGCCCCCTCAGGAGGCCTTTTTCATCGCCGGCGCGTATTTTTTCTCCCAGTCATGCCCCCGGAAGCTCAAAAAGCGCCGGATTTCGTCAAAGTTACGGCTGGCAGTCCCGACCCAAACCCACAAAGCTGGGGCGCAGCTGAGAGCGCCAGCGCTCTATTTCGCATGCATCGGCCCACTTGCCAGCCCCTCTCTCTCTCCTCTCCTCTCCTTTCTTTCTTTTTTTCTCCTCTCTCCTTGTATGCATCGCCCCACCACCTACCACACACAGCCGGATCGGGGAAGGGCTCACGCGGCCGCGGCGGAGCACGGCCGGGGCGGAGCATGGCCGGAGGAGGGGGAGCGGGACGACGGCTTCCTGAAGGTGCTGCGGGCGTTGCGCGACGCCGCGCGGACTGTCGAGGCCGGGCACTCCTCGCGCTCGAGGCCGCCG
>NC_041382.1:678155779-678171414 GCF_002162155.2 Triticum dicoccoides | reverse complement strand
AGCAGCGTCGCAGGAGAGCACGTAGCGGGAGCGGTCGGCGTGGTGCGCCTCGAAATCGAAGCGGCCGCGGGGCACGCAGGGAGCAAAGCCGTGGTCGGAGCTGGCGAGGCGGGGCCGTGGCCGGAGCAGGCAAGGCCGGGACGGGCGAGGCCGAAGCAGGCAAGGCCGGGACGGCCACGGGCGCGCGCGGCCACGGGAGTTCCTGCCCCCGTCCAAGAAGCACCCGCCGACGAGGAAGAGCCGGATGAGGAGGAGGGTGGCGTCGACATCTTCGTGCCCCCGACGGCCATGGCGGAGGAGGAAGGACGGGGCGGGCGACGGAGCTCGCGGGGAGGACGCCGCATCTCCGCTCATCCAAGACCTCGCGGGACACCGTGGTGCGCGCGCCGGCGCCGTACCTCACCATTGCCCTGTCCGGCTCCAGCAGCGGCGCCGGGTCCGGCCCCGTCCGCTCGCCACCTCGCCCGGCCGGCCTCCCGCACGCCGGCTGGTCGGCTCGCGCCGGCTCCGCCTCCCGCGGCTTCCTCCGCGCCGGCCTTGCTCCCTGCCTGCTCGCTCCGTCCGGCTTCGCTAGCCACCGATGTTCGCGTGGTGGTTGGGGGGCGCAACGAGTGGATAGCTTTCCACTTCCAGGCTATATTTTTCGCCGGTAGCCCCCCAGGAGGCGAAAAAAGTGCCTCCTGGGGGCTCAACGGCTGGAGATGCCCTAAAGACGACATTTCGCCTCAAAAACCGTCTCGCGTTGGCTCGCGCCGCTATATGTAGCGGGTCCCACTCGCAACGGCCGAGCCGTTCCATCCCCGCCTCCCCCCTTCCACAAGTTCGGGAAATCCCCCCAAAACCCAACCCAATTCCACCAATCGGTCGCTGCTTCGGCCGCCCCACCTCGGCGTGGAGATGGCTAACCGACGCGGCGGCGGAGGCCGCGACGGAGGGAGAGATTCCGGTGACAAGAGGGGCGGCGGGGGCGGCAGGAACCGGGGCCGCGGCGGCGGCCGAGCGGCTCCCCCCGCCGGCGGGAGAGGCCCCCGCGATGAGGTTGACGAGACCCGCGGAGGCGGCTCGGCTCCCGTCGGAGACCAGAACCGCGGAGGAGGCGCCTCTCGCGGCTTAGGCCAGTACCGCGGCGGAGGCGGCGCGGACCGCGACCGAGGTGCCAGCTCTTACGCGCGAGGCGGGGACCGCGGCGCGGGCGGCGAGGACTACGGCAGGGTCGACAACGCTTACGGAAGATACCAGAGCCCCCGCGGAGGCGGCGGGGATCCAAGCGGAAGCCGAGGAAGAGAAGGGCGTGGTTCGGGAAGCAATGGACCTCGGGACCCGTACCACCATGGGGGAGAGCAGGGTCGCGGCGCGGGCGGCGGAGATCACGGCGCGGGCGGCGGGCCTTACGGAGGATACCAGGGCCGCGGCGGAGGGGAGGACTACTATCCAAGCAGATGGCACGGAGGAGGGCGCGGTCCGTACGGGTACCACCCCGCGCCGCAGGAAGAGCGGCGTCGCGACAAGTACCCCCAGCAGTACGCCGCGACACCGTCGCCGAAGAAGATCCCCTCCAAGGAGGTGGCGAGCCCGTCGCGACCTGGTGGTAAGCGCCGTTCCCTGATTTACATGCGAGCCTTCTGAACTCTGGCATGATTCGGTAGTTCCCCTCTGAAATGTTCGAAACATGGGCCTGCGCTGTTTGATTTCACGCATGTGGTTGATAGGGGCGATGCGTTTCTCCAGGCGTGCTGTTTACCTTCTCAAATTACGGGCCTGTGATTGCAATTTTGGCTGGCCGCGTGCTGATTTAGAGGAGCATTTGCGTCGGTGTGATCTCAGATTGTTTCGTATTTCGTTTCTGCTCCATGATTACGCAGTATCTGAAGTTTTATACGGTTCTGTTGCAGTATTATGAACTCCAGGTTTATAGATCGAGATAATAGGATTGGCGATTATCTATCTGTTTGATAAGTTCCCTTTGCTGCATTGTCTGTATTAGAGCTGTACCTACATCTTATTCTCTTGTATCTTGAATCCATAGGAAGCGTTTGATTCTTAGCTTGATAGGGTCATTACAATCCTGAATTGCTTGAAAAAGTAGGATGAAGATGTGGTGTTGAACTCGCCTACATGCTAACTGAACTCCTAAACGGTTGTTGGTAGCCTCTGTTCTGCAATTTTGAGATGGCAAATGATTGTTTGAGAGGATGCAGAGCATATGGGATAAGAATCCTGTCAGATTGCCCTAGAGGAACCTTGGTAGTTTGGTATGTCACCTTGTAGTTTCGAACATTTAGAATATCATTTAACTACTGTATCCGAACATTTAGAATATCATTTAACGACTGTATCCTTTATCAAGAATACATGAAAGCATCAGAGTTTTCACCAGTAAAAACCTGAACCTGATTCTATTTGGGATTTTTCTATGAATTTGTTATTTCACAATTAGGCTTGCATGAATGCGTCATGCTATTGTTTGGAGTCAGCATGAAGAACTTTGGGCCTTCTGGGGGCACCATTTGTAGTACTGTATCCTGATTGTACTTGCGAGCCTCGTGAACTCTGACATGATTCGTTCGTTCCTCTGAAATGTTCGAAACATTGGCGGGGTTGATCGATCAAGTGATCAATGATTTCGTGATGTTTAGTCATTAGAGTATTGCTGTTTAATTTCACACATGTGGTTGACTGAGGCGAGTTTGTCCAGGCATCCCTGTTCTAGTAGCGTGGACTGCTATCTTGTTTGAAACTACGGGCCTGTAATTGCAATTTTTGTTGGTTGCATGCTGATTTAGAGTAGCATTTGCATTGGTGTAATCTTAGATTGTTTCTTATTTTGATCATGGTCATCATAATGTGCTTTGTATTTGTATGTTTCTGTTTGTAGTATTTTGGATGCCCAAATGTGCTCCAATTTTTATGGATCTAGATATATTGGAATGAGGATTGTCTTTGTATGATAAGTTCCATGTGCTGCATGCCTGCATTGTCTCATGATTATGCGGTTTCCCAAGTTTCATACAGTTCGGTTGTAGTATTATGAATGCCTATGTGTGCTCCAAGGTTTATAGGTTGACGTGAATAGGAATGAAAGTTATCTGATTATCTCCCTGTATGATAAGTTCCCTTTGGTGCATTGTCTGTATTACAGCTGTACTTATGGCAGCTATTGATGCCTCTCATTCTCTTGTATCTTGAATCAATAGGAAGCGTTTGATTCTTAGTTTGATAGGGTCATTACAGTCCTGTTTTGCTTGAGAAAGTGGGAGGATAATGTGGTGATGAACTCAACTATGTTAACTGAACTTTTAAACTGTTTAGTAAACTCTGTTCCGTAATTTTGAGATGGCAGATGCTTGTTTGATAGGATGCACAGCACATGAGATAAATGGAAATCTTGTCAGATAGAACTAGAGGAACCTGAGTAGTTTGGTACGTCACCATGTGGTTTCATAACATTTATAACATCGGTGAACTACCGAATCCTTCATCAGAAGACAAGAAAGCCTCACGGTTTTCACTGTATCTGATTCTTTTGGGTTTTTCTTCTTAGGAATGCTTTATTTCATAAGTAGGCTTGCATGCATGCGTCAGTGGATCGGTTGCTTCATGCTATGGTTTGGAGTCAGCATGGATAAGAACTTTGGCCTTTTGGGGGTACCTTTTTGTAGTAGCAAGGGTATGAACTAAAATGAAATTGCAGTGCAGGGGACCATCTACTATCTGAAGTTGGAAACGTTGAGTGATTTCCTCTCCTTATAGCTACATTTACTTCAGCATTTTAATTTGAGAAACTGTAGTGCCCTATCCGAACTGCTAGTGAAACTGTAGTTTTTTTTATCCCACAGCCCCCCTCTTTAAAAAGCATTCTATGTTACTGCTTTCCTTGTGTAAAACTTTGCTGTTTCTAACTGTTCTTTTTCCTCCCTTCAGTCAGAAAAATTGGTCCCATTGAAGAGGTAGAAGTCAAACTTTGGGTGAACCACTTTAGCATTAAGTTTGGGGAATCAACTGTCTTTCACTACGGTGTCAAGCTCGCCCAAGTTTCTCCAGAGGCATCAGGAGGCTTGGAGCTCTCCATGGCAGATCAGAATTTTGTAAATGCTCAACTCTTGAAGATGCTTCAGAAGTCTCCACATTCATTAGTTGTTGCTTCTGATGGCAAGGGCAATCTGTACTCCTTTGCCAAACTGCCAGAAGGTTTATCCCTCCCTGTGTCAGTTCGGTCACGGGCCTACAATGCCTCAGTAGAGTTCAAGGACGAGCTGCCGTTCCGCTCTGATCAGCATGTGCCTAGGAATGTCTTGCAGGCTCTTGATGTCATTGTGCGTCAGGCCTCTAGCTATGAAAAGATTATCATTGGTCAGACATTATATTCACCACAGTGGTTAGTTCTTGAGGGCTCCAATCATGTTCATGTCCAAGCTCTAGGGGGAACGAAGCAGACCCTAAAACCCACCGAGCAAGGGCTAGTCTTATGTGTGGACTATTCAGTTATGGACTTCTGCAAACCTGAAAGCCGTGTTCTGGATCTTGTTGAGCACTTGCTGAAGCGCTTTGGCAGAAGGAACCACCTTAACCCCCGTAGTCCAGCTCTAGACAAGGAAGAGTGGGAATATTTGAAGAGTCAGCTCAGAGGCCTGTGTATTACCGTGAGTTACCAGAAGAAGTCCTCTGAAGGAAAAAGGGATGCGCCGACAGTTCGGAAGTACAAGGTTCAAGACTTGACGGCTGAAAAGGCTGAACAGATAATCTTCAAGGAGTTCAAAGTAGATAAGAGTTGGGAGCTTGTTCAGTATTATCGTCAGCAGTACGGGGAGGATATTCAGTATAAGATGCTTCCATGCTTGATTTTGAGCAAGAGAGAGGACAAGCCAAACTATGTCCCGATTGAGCTTTGCAGGCTTCATAGATGTCAGAAGTATCCCAAGGATTCCAGCCAGGAACCGAGGAGGCCACCCCCATCAGATGAGCGGAAAATTATGATTGAGCGAATGGTTAATGATGGACTGGATGGGCCTTGCAGGTAACTATTTTGTGTTTGGGCACCCTTCTACTTCTGCATACGCATGCTATCCATCCTTTCCTTTTTTCAGTCTAGAAACCTAATATATCACACAATTTACTTGCTGCTGAGAATGTAATTCCAGTGCAATATAATTTGCTAGAAGTTCGATACAATAGTTTTTTTTTCTGTGTAAACAATACCTCTACAGCAGAACATGTGTGTGAAAGAAACATGAAGTTTAACTATGGTATCAGTATATTTTTCAATTCACTGCCCACTTACGTAATTCTTACTGAAGTATTTGCTGTCATTTTCTTTCTTTGGAAGAAACTGATCTTTGCGTTTCTTCAAAAAAGGATCTGATGCTTAACGAATAATTAGTGAAAGGAACTCATTTTTATTACGGGGTACTAACGATCATTTTACTTGCAGAGGAGGAAACAGAGGCGAGCAATTCAGGATTTCATTGGATACACAGATGACAGAAGTGACCGGCAGGATCCTTCTCCCCCCAGTGCTAAAACTGGGTGACTCTAAAGAATTGAGTATTCGTCTTGCTAACCGCCAGTGGAACCTCCAGGATCACAAAATATTTGACGGCCAGTCTCTCAAGTGCTGGGGCGTGCTCGATTTCAGTGGACAGGAGACTCGTTTCAGGGATGCCTTTATTGCAAAGATTGTCAGAAAGTGCAATAATCTCGGTATTACGATGTTCTGTGAGCCAAGCCTTGTGCACAAGTCAGCAATGTTGGTGCTATCTGATCCGGACAAACTACGTAGGGAGCTTAGCAAAGCGAAGGAGGCTGCGGAGGAGAAGGGGCAGAAGCTGCAGCTCCTCTTCTGCCCGATGTCTGAGCTGCACCCTGGGTACAAGACGCTGAAGCTGATCTGCGAGATAGAACTGGGGATGCAGACTCAGTGTCTCTTGACCCAGCTGGCGAACAAAGAAGGCAAGGGCCAGGACCAGTACTTGTCCAACCTTGCCCTCAAGATCAACAGCAAGCTCGGAGGAAGCAACATGCAGCTATCTCGCGAGCTCCCAATGGTGACTGGCACACGCTTCATGTTCATCGGCGCGGACGTGAACCACCCGCCTCCAGGAGACACGGTGAGTCTGTCGATAGCAGCTGTTGTGGCGTCCATGGATTGCCCTAGCGCCAGCCAGTACGTGCCGAGAATCCGTGCCCAGAGGCACCGCTCGGAGGAGATCGATAACCTCGGTACCATGTGTAAGGAGCTCATCCAAGTCTACATGGAAAGGAACGGCGGCTTCAAGCCAGACAAGATCATTTACTTCCGCGATGGCGTGAGCGACGAGCAGTTCAAGATGGTCCTTGACAAGGAGCTAGTGTCTATGGAGAAGGGTATCTGCGAAGACGACTACTCGCCGACGATCACAGTTGTCGTGGCCAAGAAGCGGCACAACACGCGGCTGTTCCCCAAGGACGAAAACGAGCTGCAGACAACGAATGGCAATGTGCTCCCTGGCACGGTCGTCGACACAGTCGTGGTCGACGGGTCGCACGATGACTTCTTCCTCTGCAGCCACGACGGGCTGCACGGGACGAGCCGGCCCACGCACTACTACATGCTGAAGAACGGGCACGGCTTCAAGCGCGTGGACCTGCAGAAGCTGGTGTACAGCATGTGCTTCATGTTCGCTCGCTGCACCAAGCCAGTGTCGCTGACGGCGCCCATCAAGTACGCCGACATCACGGCCTACCGCGGCAGGGACTACTACGACAGCAGGATGGATTCCCTGCAGTTCCAGGCGCAGTTCCAGGCCGTCGAGTTCCCGGAGCTGCGCGTGCACCCGGATCTCAGGGACAAGATGTTCTTCGTCTGATGCCGCCTGCTTTTTCAGGGCACCCTGGAGCACGGTGAGTACGTTCTGCTTCTTGTGTGCGCGTTCTTGCAGCGTACGGTGAAGGCCTGCTGTGTTGTGTACATGGTCGTCAAGTTGGCTCTTACGGCTTTGCTGTGTTCGTACATGCTCGCCGAATTGATTCATACAGCTTTGCTGTGTTCTGTACATGCTCGCCGAACTGGCTTGTTACAAACTCATTCTTGTACATTCTGTTACTGGAGATACTGCTGATCACTGTGAATCAACAAAGAATAGTTTCGATCTTTCTTCTTTTTTGTTTTTCACAATCCATATTCCAGCAGATGTTGGAGAACTGGAGTGCTGGGAAAGGATATGAGAAATATATTTTTGACATTTCTTTGGCATTCCGGCAATCAGCCAAATGTTGTAAGGCAGCCAGTTACATACAAAAGATCCCTTTGGGATTGCACTACTGCATAGTGATGGTTGACAGGTTGCGGTCGTACGTTCTTCAAACCTAGTGGCTGACAGGTTGCGGTCAGGCAATCACTAGTAATAGCCGTAGTGGTACAAGTGATGTGAAGTCGTACGTCAGAGAAAATCCCACACCGGTATCGACGACTGACCCTCCTCTCCATTCTCATGGTCGATCTGGGGATTCGTCTCCATGAATTGCAATGCGTGCATGTCACCAGTATAGGCCTGCAAGATTTACGCTCACTTCAGTAACTACGGCATCAAGAACGGTATGAACCATACCTGAGTCCGGACTTCAGAATTTAGCAACTACTACTTCATTAAGTGGTGAAATGCTTCAAAAAGATATCAAACATAAGCTTCTCTTTTACAATCACTGATTCCAAACAACTCACTTGGGTTTCGGTTAGTTCACCATTCCCAGGGAATGGCTGCTGTTGCAGGGTTGGAACTGCAGAAGCCTGCATGCCCACAAGAACCTGATAACTAATCGACATGACTATACATTGTTATCAAGAGATGAACACAAACCTGATCAAAATGGTTCAAATTGTCACGAAGGTTCTGTGAGGTACTAAGACCAAAGTTGTGGCCAAGTACATAATGTCCCTGCACAATACAGAGAGAAGCTAAACCACATTCACAAGGCCACATGAAAATACTAGGAGTCGTGTGTTCATGTTGAAGAATTCACCTGCATTGGTTGATCTGGTAGGAACTGATCCGTAACATTCACTTCCCTTTCCCTTGGTCCTGCAGCTGCTTCGCCAGAATGCCCTATTTTCATAGCATGCAAAAGAAAATGTTTAAATTTACATGTACAAGTGTATAAAAAGAGTTCACATCTATAAAGAAATAATCTGCAGAGACACCTTTTCTTTGTTTCTGCCTTTTATTGGTTTCCTGACAATTTCCACGACGAGTAACTTCACTCATCTTCTTTCCTGTAGATTTCTGAGGCTCGCTGCTATTACCAAGAGGATAATCATTTTGAACCATACGAGTTAACTGATCCTTGATGGAATGGACAACAGATGACTTAGCAGCTAGTGTTGATTGCAAAGTTCGTTCAATTCCTTCATTAAGTTGATCCGACTGGCTTGCGACCATTGAAAATGTCTCTACGTTCGCTGCAGCCTTAGAAGCAATCTTATAGAACAAACGACAAAGAGCTGCATAACGCTCTGGAACACAAGATCCTATATGACTGTCAAAACTAAACCCATTGATTTCATGAACGGTCCCCAACTTTGCATCTTTACTCCATCTCTTAAGAAGATACTGTAGGGGGATCTCTTTAACATTCTTCAGTTCATATACCTTTAATATATGGCAGCATAAAATTCCAGCAGTTTCAAATTTTTTACAAGTGCATGCAACCGTGCCATCTGATGAATCAAACCGCACAAGTTGTTCTTTAGTTCTGTTTTTAAAAGTAATCATATACTCAGAAAGAGAGCCGAACTCGCCGCAACCGTAAACCATACAGTCCATGCACTCTTCATACTCTTTCCTAAATAACTCAAAATTTATTGGTGTATACAAGTTTGCAGCCTGCCAGAGCAGTGGCAGAGGTGTTCTTGGTTCCCTTTGGCTGGCTTGGTAATCAGCTTGTATCTCTTCCTGTCTCCTCTTCTCAACTGAACTTTCAAAAAACTTCAAAAAAGGAGATAGCTCTTTCTCACAATCCAAGTATTCTTTCATCCTTATGCCTAAGGTTTCTGCTCGTACCATGCTTTTAATGTCCCCAGAGAATATTTGTCGGCCATATGGCAAGGCCCAATTTTCTCTGTCTTCGTAAAGCTCATTTAACAATTTGTTTTCTTTAAGGTTGTATTTCTCCATTATCACATTCCATGTCTCAACAAACTCTTGGCCATCCTCGACATCAAATACACAGTGGCTAAAATCATGCGTGAATTCTTCTGAAATACAGAAAACATGCGCCAAGGACTTAACTGCATCCTGGTATATTTGCCACAAGCAATAACGGTGAACTGTACCAGGCCAAGCGAGGTCTAGTGCTTCCTTCAAAGCAGCAGATTGATCTGTCAAAATAGTCTTTGGCTGTTTCCCACACATGGCAACCTTAAAGGTCTCAAGAAGCCACTTGAAAGATTCAGCCGTTTCATCATACAGGAAAGCAGCACCAAATATGACCATTTGCCTATGATGGTTGATACCCAAAAACAAAGCTAGTGGCCTGCTGTAGTCATTCAGTTTGTAGGTCATATCAAAGCAGATCACATCACTGAAATAATGATAGTCGAAGATTGATCTTGCATCAGCCCAGAAGACATTAGCAGCTTTGTCATTTTCATCCACCTGGATGGCATAGTAAAAAGATGGATTATCACTCTTCATACTTCGAAAATAATCTGTAAGATCTCTGAAATCCCCTGCGTTCATATCTTTTGTAGGCTTGGTCCGAAGATAATTCTTGTACCTTGGAGGAATGCTTATGGCATTTCCATTTCCAGATTGAACCTTGGACAATAATCTTTGCGACTTCAGCATCCCAATATCAATTGGACCAGCAAGCTGGTGATTATGATCCTGCACAAATTCTGTCACTCGGTATTTTCCACTGGGCGTTAACATGATAGAAAATCGTGCAGGGCAACCCGTCCTTGTCTCCGGGTAAGGTCTCTTGGGCAAATTCTTTGCGCGAAAGCCCTCTCTGGAACAGACATAAAACCTTGATCTACTGCCACTTTTTGCTGTTTTATCCCACAATCCTTTTCGGACACTAAATCCCACATTTCCTGCATAACTAACATAATACTTGCATGCTTTCTCTTCACTCTCGAAGACCATTCCAATTATGGGCACTCCTCCAGCGTTCGCAACAACTTCTGGTGGCAATTCTGGCTCTTCTTCTGCCTTCTCTTCAGGTTTATCTGCAGTCTGGGAGAAACAAGCACGCCTATATAATCTCATATTTGTATAAACGATTATATAAACAAGCACCCACATATTTTCCCTGATCTAGAAACTCAAACAGAAAAGGGGAAATTTCAGATCCCCAAAACTAGAAACTTTGATGATGGCAAAGCAAAGCGCACCGCTACACTACCCTGCCTGCAATGTGCAATCCCAAAAACATCACGGATTATACCTGCGGGTCCTCCTTGCCGAGGAACTGTCCTCCGACACTCCTCCGGCGCCGCTCCGCCAGGGCTTGCCTCGACGGGACCTGCAGGCAACAACGGCAGCAGTAAGTAAGTTGACAACCATGACCTGCCCAGTCCAACTAGCCCCCAAACCGGACCTCGTCACAAAGAATCCCACCTTAGCGGCGGCGCGGTTAACGCCCTGGCGGCCGCTCCGCTTCTGCATGTAGCGGGTGATGATATCGCGGCGCTCCTCGTTCGTGTAGCGGGAGACCCGGATACCCAGCTCCCGGAGCAGCCGCGAATGCTCCAACGAGGCGGCCCCAGAGGGGCCGCATCCCTTGTTTTCTCCGGCGGCGGAAGTCTCTACACCGCCGGGCTTGAGCTGGTTCTTACGGGCGGCGCGGCGCTTCTTGGAATTGGAGGAGAGGTCGAGGTAGGTGCGGACGATGTGAGAGATGCGGGGTGTCGGATGCTGTGGTTGGCTCGGCGCTGGTGAGGACGCAGCGGGGTCGCCGGCGGCCCCGCCGCCGGAGGTGGTGGCCATGGTTTGGGATCGGAGGGGTGGGGAAAAACGGACGGATTGGGCCAAAGGACTCAGCAGGATAGTCGACTGAGGTGTGTATGACACGCGGGACCCGAATTTCAGTGTCCCCGACCAGCAGCGTGGGACACGTGGGACGCGCAAAAACAAGGGTTTGTGCATACGAAAGCGTCCACAAAACCATTCATCCGGGATTGTTGGTACATAATCAAAGTAGTCCTTATAGAACAGACGTGCGTCAAAGACTATGCCTTCATAAACTCCTGAAACCCTTTGAAAATTTATTTTGCCCTAATTTTCCGCCGCTGCACACCTCTATTTCGTGAAGACCAATCTGGAGGCCTTTTCCAGTACTCTCCTGGAGGGGGAATTCTTCACGGTGGCCATCTTCATCAACTTGAAGGCAAACATGATCGATTGTGAGTAGTTTCCTTAAGACTATGGGTTTGTAGCAGTAGCTAGATGGTTCTCTCTCCCTTGCTTCTCAATATAAAGATCACATGAGCTAACCTACAAGATTGTGATCCATTTGATGTAATTTGTTGGTGTGTTTGTTGGCATATGATGAATTTTCACTTTATAATCAGATTTATCCATGAACCTTTTTGAGATCTATTTGGTTTCTTTGTTGCATAATACTTATTCATATATGATCTTTGATGTATTCTTCTTTCTTTGACCAATTTTGGGGTTTGATCTTCAGAGGGAGTTGTGTATGATAGTTGGGTTCAACCTTGCAAGTAATGTAATTCAGTAACAGGAAGTGGAAAAGGCTTGTATTGTGTTGTTGCATGTAGGGATAAAAAGGTCGTTGCATAGTTCTGCTTTGAACGTTGAGTGAAGACAATATATCATCTACTTTATGTCATCATGCTTATTGTAATACTCTGCTTTTACCTAATATTTTAAGATGTATGCTGGATAGCGGTCTTGGGTGGAGTATTAGCTATAGATGCATTGGGATAACGGTCTATAGATATTGGGACGTGATGCTCATATGTTAATTATGTCATGGATGTTCATACCCATAAATATTGCAATTTAATTACAACCCAAATGTAGTTCGTTTACCACACTATGTTTTCTTATAGAGAAAGACCACTAGCGAACCTATGGACCCCGGTCCATTTTCTTCGTGTAAAACTTTAAAATTTATCAACGCTCTTTTAATTTTCGCTTTTACATTCTCATCAAGTCCAAGTCATTTTTTATTTCCATCGCTGTTTCAATCCTTTGACTAGCAAGCTAGTGAGATTGGCAACATCATTAGTCCAGTTTGGGCTCTACTATCGCCAATATGTCCATTTAATAATTGTGTGCGATAGTTATTCCTATCACACATGCCCTCCATATATGCACCGTCTTCTTTTTGTCTGATATTACACACACATACAGGTTTGAAATGTTTGGCGTATTTCCATTAATCACACACGCATATGAGACGCAACCATGTGTGGTACTGCTGGAAATCCCACACGCATATGAGATCCAACCGTGTGTTCGACCGTTGAGTATCACACACGTTTCCATCAAAAACCCGTCTGTTATTTATTTTTCCATCGCACACGCTGTTTTCTTTCAAACAATTGCTACTTGTGAGCTACGTTGGGATTTTTCCGAAGAGGAGGGGATGATGCAGTACAATAGAGATAAGTATTTCTCTCAGTTATGAAACTAAGGTTATCAATACAGTAGGAGAACCAAGCAACACTATATAAACAGCACCAGCACACAAACAACAAATCCTCGCACCCAACGCAAACAAGGGGTTGTCAATCCCTTGACGGTTAATTGCCAGATTAAATTGTATGGTGATAGATAAATAGATCGCTGATACGTTCATTTTGCATCATGTTTTTCTACTGTTATTTATGATGTTTTCATCCATAATAATGCTTTTTGGAGTAATTCTAATGCCTTTTCTCTCATAATTTGCAAGGTACACACAAAGAGGGAGAATTTTGGCAGCTGGAAATCCAGACCTGGAAAAGCTACGTCAGGCCACCTATTCTGCACAACTCCAAACAAGCTGAAACTTCACGGAGAATTTTTATGAAATATTTGAAGAATATTGAAGCAAATAACTACCAGAGGGGGCCACCAGGTGGGCACAACCCACCTGGGCGCGCCAGGGAGCCCAGGCGCGCCCTGGTGGGTTGTGCTCACCTAGACCCACCTCCGGTGCCCATCTTCTGGCAGGGCCGGGCCGGCAAAATCCGGGGCCCTGTGCGAAACTAAAAAATGGGGCCCTATCTTGCTATAAAAATGAACTAACAAGCAATTATAATGTATATGTATCTCGCAGAAATTTTTTATATAGTGTATAATATAAGATGTACTAATTAAATTTTGTTCTTTCTTTTCTCTTGCGCTTATATGGACCAGACTGATTTTTCCTCATGATGACTCAAATCTGTATTATTTAAACAGAAGATAAAAAGATGAATATAAGTTATACAATATCATATATCAATTGAAGATCATGCATTAATATTTTGCAATTAAACGAACCGTCTAACTCACCTAGTTTTGGGTCTTGTCCGGTTGAACTACTAGACTTTGATCTTTAACCGAGGAGGTAAGAACCAATCTGTAATGAAGTAACGATTCCTACGGAAATAATTAGGAAATTAAGAATTAGGAGTAGGAACCGAAGTTAATCGGGAAGGAGGATTTGCTAAGCACCTTGAGGCTGGAGTCGGTCAGTCGGTCATGGATAGGTCCGATGAGGCGATCTCGTTTCCTGTAGCATCGGCGAAAGAACTGCAGTGGACTGAAGTATCGATCCCAAAAAATTGGAAGAGGCAGCTATGAAGGCAACGGCAGCAGCTCGATTCTGATCGCTCTGATGAGGCGAAGGCGACAGCCGACGAGACGATCTCGTTTTGTGTTGCGCCGCGGACGGGACCGCTGTTGCGGTTTCAGATCGAGGCGATCCCGATCGACTGCTGGAGCTATCCCTTGTTTTTAGACCGAGCACTTTCCTTTTTCTGAGAACATCGAGCGATCCTTTTTCCATTGAGCGATCGAGGCACCAGCGCTCGACGGCCTCGACTCGGCCCAACTCCAGCGCCGAGCGGCCCAGTGCGGCAGAGCCTTGGCATTTTTTAGAAATACTATGCCTATATAAAAAATTTGGGGCTCCTCAAAATTATGGGCCCTGTGCGGGCCGCACATTTGGCACCACTATGGGCCAGGCCTTGTCTTCTGGTATATATATGTCATTTTGACCTAGAAAAAATAAGGAGAGGACTTTCGGGACGGAGCACCGCCGTCTCGAGGCGGAACTTGGGCAGGAGCACTTTTGCCCTCCGGCGGAGCGATTCCGCCGAGGGAACTTCCATCCCGGAGGGGGAAATCATCGTCATCATCATCACCAACAACTCTCCCATCTTGGGGAGGGTAATCTCCATCAACATCTTCAACAACACCATCTCATCTCAAACCCTAGTTCATCTCTTGTGTTCAATCTTGTTACCGGAACTATAGATTAATTGGTGCTTATGGTTGACTAGTAGTGTTGATTAAATCTTGTAGTTGATTACTATATGATTTATTTGGTGGAAGATTATATGTTCAGATCCAATATGCTATTTAATACCACTCTGATCTTGAGCATGATTATCATTTGTGAGTAGTTACTTTTGTTCTTGAGGTCACGTGTGAAATCATGTTGCAAGTAATCATGTGAACTTGACATGTGTTCGATATTTTGATAGTATGTATGTTGTGATTCCCTTAATGGTGTCATGTGATCGTCGACTACATGACACTTCACCATATTTGGGCCTAAGGGAATGCACTGTGGAGTAGTTATTAGATGATGGGTTGCGAGAGTGACAGAAGCTTAAACCCTAGTTTACGCGCTATTCCGTAAGGGACCGATTGGATCCAAAAGTTTAATGGTTGTGACGCCCGGATAGTTACGCTACAGTAATCCTCCGCTAATGATGCCACGTCACCTCGATTACGGTGGCTAATCTCGCATTAGTTCGAAACCGATTTGAATTCGATTTAAAAGTCAGGCAAACAACAAAAGTTTTCAAAAATTAAAACTATAATGTTCAGAGTGAGCCAAATAATGCATAAGTAATTATGGCAGAGGAACTACACTTTTATAAAATGTTCAAATACTCTAAAACGATATAAACAGTAGCAAAAACAATTATTTAAATGCTTTTAAAATGATAAACTATTACAAACTAATATATTAAGGTGCCAAGTTAATTGTGGCAGTGGTATAATTCCTATTACCAATTTAGGGATCATTTTTGTACTTTACAAAACTAAAATACAATGAGGAACAAAATAAAACAAAAAAAATAAAATACATAAAAGAATAGAAAACTAAAATTACAAAAAAGAAGCCTGCTGGCCAACTGGGCCAAGCGGCCCAGCCGGCCAGCACCAGCACCCTGGCCAAAACGGCCCACTCCGACCCACCTGGCCCAGGCCGCCCCCCCACTCACCCCTTATCCCCACGACCAAACCCTAACCCCACCCCGTCGCCCCACTCGCCCTCCCACTCGCTCTCCCCCCTCCTCCCCGATCCAGATCGGATCGAGGGGAGCGAACCACCGACGCCAACGCCCGTAGCCGCCTCGCCAGCCCCCTCCCGCATCCTCGTGCCCCCGTCCCCTCTCCCTCAGCGGCGCCCCTCGCCGCGCCTGCCGCGTC
>NC_041382.1:678147518-678155237 GCF_002162155.2 Triticum dicoccoides | reverse complement strand
GCGTGTGCCCACGCCCTCCGCCTGGCTCCACCGCGCTGTCGCCGCACGCTGCGTGGCTCCCCTGGCCAAGCCCATTACTGGCTTCAGCGCCGCCGCCTCCCCCTGTTGTTTGCCGCTGCCAGCGCTGCTAGTTGCTGCAGCCACCCACGTCCCGCGTGCGTGCCCTACCGGCCGCCGTGCTCGCGGCGCCCGACCTCTCCCCGTGGCTGCTGCTGCCCCGCGGCTGAGCGCCGTCGCTCTCTGCTCCGCCAACGCCGCGCTGGTACCCCGCCACTGGCTCGGGTTGCCTCGCCCGCACCCGAGCGCCCGTAAACCCCAGTGCCCGTTCCCTAGGGCCTATGACAAAGGGGCCCCAGCCCAGAAACGTTTAAAAAAAGAATAAATAATAATAATAATATTAATAAAAATAATTAATTAAATAATAATAATTAAATTAGTTAATTAATTAAGGAATTAATTAAGCTAATTAATCATAATTAGATTAACCTAATTAACTAATTAGTTTAATTAAACAGTAATTAGATTAGTTAAACGTTAATTAGACTAAACAGTCAATGACCAGTGGGACCCACACGCCAGCGAACCAGTCAACACCTCTGTTGACTGCTGATGTCATGCTGACGTCATGATGACATCAGCAAACACTGTTTTGGATAATGTTGAATTAAAATATTTAAATTAATCCTAAAAATGATTTAAATCTTTTAAAATTAACATAAAATAAACCGTAGCTCAGATGAAAATACTTTCTACATGAAAGTTGCTCAGAACGACGAGACGAGTCTGGATACGCAACCCGTTCGTCCGCCAGACACCCCTAACATGTCAAACTCGCAACTTTCCCCCTCCGGCTCCTCTGCCCGAAAACGCGAAAGACCGGGGATACTTTCCCAGATGTTTCCCCCCTTCACCGGTATCACCTCATACCGCGTTAGGGCACCTCTAGCACCGATACTTGTCATGTCATGCATCGCTATGCATCTGTTTGCTTAAATATTTATTGTTTCTTCCCCCTCTTCTTCCGCTAGACACCGAGACCGACGCCGCTGCTACCCAGTACGACTACGGTGTTGACGACCCCTCTCTCTTGCCAGAGCAACCAGGCAAGCCCCCCCCCTTGATCACCAGATATCACCTATTCTTCTCTATACTGCTTGCATTAGAGTAGTGTAGCATGTTACTGCTTTCAGTTAATCCTATACTGCTGCATAGCCTGTCCTTGCTACTACTGTTGTTACCTTTACCTGCTATCCTACTGTTTAGTATAGGATGCTATTGTTCCATCAGTGGCCCTACACTCTTGTCTGTCTGCCATGCTTTAATACTGGGCCGTGATCACTTCGGGAGGTGATCACGGGCATATACTATATACTTCTCACTGTTACATTACCTGTGATACTGTTCGGAGATGGGGGCTGAAGGGGCAGGTGGTCCCGCCCAGGTAGTGGTGGGCCTGGGTTCCCGACGGCCCCCGACTGTTACTTTATGGTGGAGCGACAGGGCAGGTTGAGACCACCTGGGAGAGAGGTGGCCTGGCCCTGGTCGGCGTTCGCGGATACTTAACACGCTTAACGAGATCTGGGTATTTGATCTGAGTCTGGCCATTTGGTCTATACGCACTAACCATCTACGCGGGAGTAGTTATGGGTATCCCGGCATTGTGGTATCAGCCGAAGCCTTCGTGACGTCAGCGACTGAGTGGCGCGCGCCGGATTGGACTAGAACGCCACTAGGCTAGGTTTGCTTCCGGCCGCGTTCACAATGTGCAGGTGTGCTATGGGCGATGGGCCCAGACCCCTGTGCGCTTAGGTTTAGACCGGCGTGCTGACCTCTCTGTTGTGCCTAGGTGGGGCTACGACGTGTTGATCATCAGCGGCCGGGCATGACCCAGAAAAGTGTGTCCGGCCAAATAGGATCAAGCGTGTTGGGTTATGTGGTGCACCCCTGCAGGGAAGTTAATCTATTCGAATAGCCATGTCCCTCGGTAAAAGGACGACCCGGAGTTGTACCTTGACCTTATGACAACTAGAACCGGATACTTAATAAAACACACCCTTCCAAGTGCCAGATACAACCCGGTGGTCGCTCTCTAACAGGGCAACGAGGAGGGGATTTCCGGGTAGGATTATGCTATGCGATGATACTTGGAGGACTTCATTCTACTCTCTTCTACATGCTGCAAGACGGAGGCTGCCAGAAGCGTAGTCTTCGACAGGATTAGCTATCCCCCTCTTATTCTGGCATTCTGCAGTTCAGTCCACTGATATGGCCCTTTACACATATATCCATGCATATGTAGTGTAGCTCCTTGCTTGCGAGTACTTTGGATGAGTACTCACGGTTGCCTTGTTCCCCCTTTTCCCCATATCTCTACCCGATTGCTGCGACCAGACGATGGAGCCCAGGAGCCAGACGCCACCGTCGATGATGACTACTACCCCGGGGGTGCCTACTACTACGTGCTGCCTGCTGACGACGACCAGGAGTAGTCTAGGAGGATCCCAGACAGGAGGCCTGCGCCTCTTTCGATTGTATCCCAGTTTGTGCTAGCCATCTTATGGCAACTTATTTAACTTATGTCTGTACTCAGATATTGTTGCTTCCGCTAACTCGTCTATGATCGAGCACTTGTATTCGAGCGCTCGAGGCCCCTGGCTTGTATTATGATGCTTGTATGACTTATTTATGTTTTAGAGTTGTGTTGTGATATCTTCCCGTGAGTCCCTGATTTTGATCGTACACATTTGCGTGCATGATTAGTGTACGATTGAATCGGGGGCGTCACAAGTTGGTATCAGAGCCGACTGCCTGTAGGAATCCCCCTTCCACACTCCTTGGCCGAAGTCGAGTCTAGACTTTATAAAACTTTTACTAACATGGATGTGTGCCTTACGGGCACACGTCGCCATTGGGTGGTAGTAGGATCTTTTATTCCTCGACCTATACTCTGGGACTCTGATATCTCTTCTATTCGGGTTAAACGATTTTACTAACTTTGACTCTAGGTTCTCGATAATACTTTCTCCCAGAGAGCCCCTTATTGCAGATGATCGTCTGCTGCACCAGAAGAATCCGAAGATACTCTCCAATGTTCTCTTGAGACTTTATGGCGTCGCTTTTGCAATTCCCCTCCATCGATAAACCCCTATGGATAACCACGTATACTCGCCATTCATACAATGCTTCCCAGTTGATCTTGTTATTACAAGATACATCGAAATTCTCTCTATTGTTTCAAGAATACCTTGTGCCTACTGCCTTGCAGTTCTTTGCCACATGAATACCCCTACGGATAATTCCTCGCTCTTACCGAGTATCCGTTCATCCAAAGTTGTTCATGTGTTTCACAAAAATACATTCAAATACTACCCGATCTTCCGAAAATCCTGAGCAGCCTATTGCTCTTGAAATTCTTGCTTGCTTGCATTATGGTTAATCCCATAAGTCTCGTAATCTTAATGGCATCCCTTGTCATTATCATTTTGAGTCCGTTGATTCAATTTGTTGCGAATGCTCGCAATCCTCAATCAGATACTAGAATTCAACCTTCCGGCTCAGACGTCATTTTGAATAGGAGCTAGTTCTCGACCAATCAAATTACCGTCGATTGTGCCCCTAAGTCTATTCAACTTATCCATCCTTGATCAGAGCATCTGCTTCTGATCCTTCGATTTGGAATCATAATACCTTTGCATTTAAGCTTCGAATTATTCAGATGATTCCATAACCTATTGCATTTGCATTCTTTCCTCTTCTGGTTGAGTACCGATGCTCACATCAGATCCTTTGAGGACCACCGGATCCTTGTTGGATTTTATCCGATAGCGTCCTTCATATTCAATCCCTTTGGAAGTTCTTTCTCCATTGGTAAATCCTATCCTCTGATTGACCAACCATGCTCTGCTTTCGAGCTTGTGGTATTTACTATTGAAGCTTGTGGTATATGTTTCCACGATACCCTGACGGGTTGAACCTATGCCTTCCTTATTATGAGTGAACTTGAAAGTTTTCACGAGTCATACACTTCTGGTATTTTGCCAGATAAAATTTCAACACTACAAATTCCTCGAATGTGAGAAGTGAATGAAAGGTTATGCATTGGAGAAGTGGGAGTCGACCTTGAACTTTGTGTTCATGCCCATGGACACGATGTAGATCTTATCATTAAAGCTTCTCTTAAATTAATTATTCCCTTACTATAAGTTCATATTATATCTGGGATCTGGCCTTTGCAAGCGTGGTTCCGACCATGTTCTCCTTTAAATACCATTTCTTAGACAAGTTAGAGCACTTGTCTTTTGTTGATCGATACATCTCCGCAACCTCTACTTTGATCTGTCGTCGAGTATTACCTCTTGGTATCTCGGAGATGTCTTGCCATTGCACCACAGCTTACTAACTTTGTTGAAGTAATGTCTTTCCTTGTCGTAATCACTCTATGGGTTCTGGGTTGTTATCAACCAAGGATACCGACTAGTGAAATTATTCCGCACTACAAATCAAATACCCCTACTATTTTTACAAGGAAATTCTGAACTCAAGCTAGTCATTCCTAGACTATCGGCTGCATCCTGGTCTTGCTACCTTTGACTGTGCTACCTTGTCATTCTCTGGTGCACGTATTCTTCAGTGTGTGAGCACGACTTACGTCAAGCTTTCAACATCTTGTTGCTTGTCTTGGAATGCAACTTTGGTTCCGAGCTTGCCTCTTATATATTGATCCTATAACTTGCAACTTCATCATTTCCTTGCTTGTTGCCGTTGTTATTTGATTGCATCCTCTTAAAACCTCCCGGCAAATGTGTCGGATCACCTTCAACACTTTGACTTCTTCCGAGATGTCAACTGTGCTCATGATGAGAAATACCCTCCTTGCCCTCGATGATTTTTATTATCATCGACAACACCCTTGACTTCCTTTCATCGTGAACTTGCCCACATAATGAATGCAACTTGCTCTCCAGCTAGTGTTGTGTTCTGCCTTGAAGTATTACTGTCTATTATGTCGAGAATGTTGTTGGGATTGCTCCACCTCTTACAAATTCTCGGCATGATGATACTTCTCACCATCACCATTCTTCCTTGGTCCCCATGTTGTTTTCAACCAGGATACCAATATGCTAACGATGCTGTTTGAGTTCTGTACTTCTAGCAACCCTATTGCTTTGAAGTTAATGATCGACAGTTCATTCTTAGACTGTTGGTTATTCAGTCGTCACTCTAACATTGATATTGCTGCCTAAGGTCATACTTCGGGCACACCTTTCAACTAATGATTGATGGTGTATGTTTTCCTAGAGCATACAAGACAAGTGCCATCTTCTTGTTCACATTATTGTGGAAAGCCATCCGTTTGGAATTCTTGATGAATTGTCGCTGAGCCCATCAGCCACCTTCTCATCCCCTCCTTGGTTTAATGATGAACTATTGTTTCAGGAACCCGCTCCCATAGTTCATTTCCCGAGAATCTTGCAATGTCATTTCGTCTATTTGTGTTGCACCTTTTCTTCTCGAACATCCCGAGTCTGAGGTATCATGACACCTATTGGATCTGAATCTCGGTCAGATATGATGGTTGGGACATTTCCAAGAGTTATAACATTGGCCTTTATATGACCCGGTAAGGTGATGTCATGCCTAGCACACCTGGCCGAAGGCCCTATTTTTATAGATTCCTTTTCGGTAAGGTTATCCATTCTTCCATGAGGAAATTGTAAGACTTATTCTATAAGTTTTCCCTGATGAATCCTTCGTGTATCCAAAGTACGACCTTTGCTTGAAGACCATGTCAATGCTATCTCGAAGCATGTCTATGATACTCCGATTTTCAACAAGAACATTTGAAGCCCAATGCTAAATGTTTCCTGCTCAATTATTCAAACACCGCTGTATGGGTAATGTCATGAAATTTCTCTCCCCTACCTAAAAGGTTTTCTACATTATATCCTGTCATGGATATCATGCTCTGCTTGTCCTTGGGAAGGGTATACCCCTGGAATATGTGTCAAACACATTTTCCTTTCCTTTGTTTGGTGTAACCTTTCTTGTGATCTATATGATCTAAGCAGTAATATTCTTCTGCTTATATAAACACCTCAGTGTACACTTCTATCAGCAAGACCCTGTTACTATTGTTGATGACATTCCGGTAGCCACCGATGGACGAGAACTTTGCCTATTGGTCCGCCTCGTTTCAACGAGCAGGAAAATGGTTCTGTTCGTCTCTCACCCTTGGTATCGATGTTGTTGCCGACATAACTGACAGGCTACCCTCTGACATGCCTTGCTATCATGACCGTGCAAGATGTTAGACCCCTTCCTACTTTTAACCCACATGGTGGGCCCATAACCCACAGTTCCACAGGATCGAAACTTGACTCTCCTGCACCCCCTGTTCCCAAGGTTGTTCCTCGCGTATGGCTTCTATGTAATTCACAATCCACCTTCCGAGAGGTCATCAAATCTGTTACTGGACGCAATACTTATTCCCGATTGCTTTGAGCCCATTTCACGCCCTGTTTTAGGCATCGAACGGTTGCCTGCTCGCTCGAAACTGCCCACGAATCCTCATTACTTTGCTCTCGATATTTCTTAAGTTTCAATTCGAGAGTTACTTTCCGCCATCTTCCCCGATGTTATCGACCAGATGGTCAACCTTGTAGAGGTTCATTCTCCCGGAATACCCCCTTATTCTTTCGTAAGTACGATGGGACCCCCAAAGAAAGGATGCCGACTTCTTCTTGATGACCTGAACCAGAAAAATGAAGACATCAATATAATGGATCGACCACCTCGCGAAGAGCAATCAAGGCCAAGAAGATTCATTAGGATTTCGTAACCAGACCTTTCCCCCTTAGTACACCTCTTAAATCTCGGGACGAGATTTCTTGTAGTGGAGGAGAATTGTGACGCCCGGATAGTTATGCTACAGTAATCCTCCGCTAATGATGCCACGTCACCTCGATTATGGTGGCTAATCTCGCATTAGTTCGAAACCGATTTGAATTCGATTTAAAAATCAGGCAAACAACAAAAGTTTTCAAAAATTAAAACTATAATGTTCAGAGTGAGCCAAATAATGCATAAGTAATTATGGCAGAGGAACTACACTTTTATAAAATGTTCAAATACTCTAAAACGATTTAAACAGTAGCAAAAACAATTATTTAAATGCTTTTAAAATGATAAACTATTACAAACTAATATATTAAGGTGCCAAGTTAATTGTGGCAGTGGTATAATTCCTATTACCAATTTAGGGATCATTTTTGTACTTTACAAAACTAAAATACAATGAGGAACAAAATAAAACAAAAAAGAAATAAAATACATAAAAGAATAGAAAACTAAAATTACAAAAAAGAAGCCCCCTGGCCAACTGGGCCAAGCGGCCTAGCCGGCCAGCACAAGCACCCTGGCCAAAACGGCCCACTCCGACCCACCTGGCCCAGGCTGCCCCCCACTCACCCCTTATCCCCACGACCAAACCCTAACCCCACCCCGTCGCCCCACTCGCCCTCCCACTCGCTCTCCCCCCTCCTCCCCGATCAAGATCGGATCGAGGGGAGCGAACCACCAACACCAACGCCCGTAGCCGCCTCGCCGGCCCCCCTCCCACATCCTCGCGCCCCCGTCCCCTCTCCCTCAGCGGCGCCCCTCACCGCGCGTGCTGCGTCGCCCCCGACACCCTGCACCCGCCCTCCGTCGTCCGCTGCAGCC
>NC_041382.1:678142039-678147241 GCF_002162155.2 Triticum dicoccoides | reverse complement strand
GCGCACGCCGCAGCCGCCTCTGCGCGCCCGCGCCGCGTCGCTACCTCGTCCCGTGCCCGCTCGCCCTGCCTCGCCGGCGCACCCCCCAAGCGCACGCGCTACGTGTGCCCGCGCCCTCCGCTTGGCTCCACCGCGCTGTCGCCGCGTGCTGCGTGGCTCCCCTGGCCAAGCCCATTACTGGCTTCAGCGCCGCCACCTCCCCCTGTTGTTTGCCACCGCCGGCGCTGCTAGTTGCAGCAGCCACCCACGTCCCACGTGCGTGCCCTACCGGCCGCTATGCTCGCGGCGCCCGACCTCTCCCCGTGGCTGCTGCTGCCCCGCGGCCGAGCGCCATCGCTCTCTGCTCCGCCGACGCCGCGCTGGCACCCCGACACTGGCTCGGGTTGCCTCGCCCGCACCCGAGCGCCCGTAAACCCCAGTGCCCGTTAAGCCCCCTAGGGCCTATGACAAAGGGGCCCCAGCCCCAGAAACGTTTCAAAAAAGAATAAAAAATAATAATAATATTAATAAAAATAATTAAATAAATAATAACAATTAAATTAATTAATTAATTAAGGAATTAATTAAGCTAATTAATCATAATTAGATTAACCTAATTAACTAATTAGTTTAATTAAATAGTAATTAGATTAGTTAAACATTAATTAGACTAAACAGTCAATGACCAGTGGGACCCACACGTCAGCGAACCAGTCAACACCTCTGTTGACTGCTGATGTCATGCTAACGTCAGCAAACACTATTCTGGATAATGTTGAATTAAAATATTTAAATTAATCCTAAAAATGATTTAAATCTTTTAAAATTAATATAAAATAAACCGTAGCTCAGATGAAAATACTTTCTACATGAAAGTTGCTCAGAACGACGAGACGAATCCGGATACGCAACCCGTTCGTCCGCCACACACCCCTAACATGTCAAACTCGCAACTTCCCCCTCCGGCTCCTCTGCCCGAAAACGCGAAACACCGGGGATACTTTCCCAGATGTTTCCTCCCTTCACCGGTATCACCTCATACCGCGTTAGGCCACCTCTAGCACCGATACTTGTCATGTCATGCATCGCTATGCATTTGTTTGCTTAAATATTTATTGTTTCTTCCCCCTCTTCTTCCGCTAGACATCGAGACCGACGCTGCTGCTACCCAGTACGACTACGGTGTTGACGACCCCTCTCTCTTGCCAGAGCAACTAGGCAAGCCCCCCCCCCCTTGATCACCAGATATCGCCTATTCTTCTCTATACTCCTTGCATTAGAGTAGTGTAGCATGTTACTGCTTTCAGTTAATCCTATACTACTGCATAGCCTGTCCTTGCTACTACTGTTGTTACCTTTACCTGCTATCCTACTGTTTAGTATAGGATGCTATTGTTCCATCAGTGGCCCTACACTCTTGTCCGTCTGCCATGCTTTACTACTGGGCCGTGATCACTTCGGGAGGTGATCACGGGCATATACTATATACTTCTCACTGTTACATTACCTGTGATACTATTCGGAGATGGGGGCTGAAGTGGCAGGTGGTTCCACCCAGGTAGTGGTGGGCCTGGGTTCCCGATGGCCCCCGACTGTTACTTTGTGGCGGAGCGACAGGGCAGGTTGAGACCACCTGGGAGAGAGGTGGCCTGGCCCTGGTCGGCATTCGCGGATACTTAACACGCTTAACGAGATCTGGGTATTTGATCTGAGCCTGGCCATTTGGTCTATACGCACTAACCATCTACGCGGGAGTAGTTATCGGTATCCCGGCGTCGTGGTATCAGCCGAAGCCTTCGTGACGTCAGCGACTGAGTGGCGCGCGCCGGATTGGACTGGAACGCCACTAGGCTAGGTCTGCTTTCGGCCGTGTTCGCAACGTGCAGGTGTGCTATGGGCGATGGGCCCAGACCCCTGTGCGCTTAGGTTTAGATCGGCGTGTTGGCCTCTCTATTGTGCCTAGGTGGGGCTGCGACATGTTGATCTTCCGCGGCCGGGCATGACCCCGAAAAGTGTGTCCGGTCAAATGGGATCAAGCGTGTTGGGTTATGTGGTGCACCCCTGCAGGGAAGTTAATCTATTCGAATAGCCGTGTCCCTCGGTAAAAGGACGACCTGAAGTTGTACCTTGACCTTATGAAAACTAGAACCGGATACTAATAAAACACACCCTTCCAAGTGCCAGATACAACCCGGTGGTTGCTCTCTAACAGGGCAACGAGGAGGGGATTACCGGGTAGGATTATGCTATGCGATGCTACTTGGAGGACTTCATTCTACTCTCTTCTACATGCTGCAAGACGGAGGCTGCTAGAAGCGTAGTCTTCGACAGGATTAGCTATCCCCCTCTTATTCTGGCATTCTGCAGTTCAGTCCACTGATATGGCCCTTTACACATATATCCATGCATATGTAGTGTAGCTCCTTGCTTGCTAGTACTTTGGATGAGTACTCACGGTTGCCTTGTTCCCCCTTTTCCCCATATCTCTACCCGATTGCTGCGACGAGACGATGGAGCCCAGGAGCCAGACGCCACCGTCGATGACGACTACTACCCCGGGGGTGCCTACTACTACGTGCTGCCTGCTGACGACGACCAGGAGTAGTCTAGGAGGATCCCAGGCAGGAGGCCTGCGCCTCTTTCGATTGTATCCCAGTTTGTGCTAGCCATCTTATGGCAACTTGTTTAACTTATGTCTGTACTCAGATATTGTTGCTTCAGCTGACTCGTCTATGATCGAGCACTTGTATTCGAGCCCTCGAGGCCCCTGGCTTGTATTATGATGCTTGTATGACTTATTTATGTTTTGGAGTTGTGTTGTGATATCTTCCCGTGAGTCCCTGATCTTGATCGTACACATTTGCGTGCATGATTAGTGTACGATTGAATCGGGGGCGTCACAATGGTATGGTTAGAATTTATTCTTAATACTTTTCTCGTAGTTGCGGATGCTTGCGAGAGGGTTAATCATAAGTAGGAGGTTTGTTCAAGTAAGAACAGCACCTAAGGACCGGTCCACCCACATATCAAATTATCAAAGTAGCGAACACGAATCGAATCAACATGATGAAAGTGACTAGATGAAATTCCCGTGTACCCTCAAGAACGCTTTGCTTATCATAAGAGACCGTTTTGGCCGGTCCTTTGCCTTAAAAGGATTGGGCTACCTTGCTACACTTTTGTTACTACTATCATTACTTGCTCGTTACAAATTATCTTGATATCAAACTACTCTGTTACTTATAATTTCAGCACTTGCAGACATTACCTTGCTGAAATCCACTTGTCATTTCCTTCTGCTCCTCGTTGGGTTCGACACTCTTACTTGTCGAAAAGAGCTACAATTGATCCCCTATACTTGTGGGTCATCAAGGCTATTTTCTAGCGCCGTTGCCGGGGAGTGAAGCGCCTTTGGTAAGTGGAATTTGGTAAGGAAACACTTACATAGTGTGCTGAAATTTATTGTCACTTGTTACTATGGAAAACAATCCTTTGAGGGGTTTGTTCGGGGTATCTTCACCTCGACCGGAACCACAATTAGCTACCCCTCAACCTACTCCACCTACTGAAAATATTGAATATGAAATTCCTTCGGGTATGATAGAACAACTGCTAGCTAATCCTTATGCAGGAGATGGAACCGAACATCCCGATATGCACTTGATATATGTGGAACAAATTTGTGGATTGTTTAAGCTTGCATGTTTACTCGGAGATGAAGTTATGAAAAAGGTTTTCCTTTTATATTTGAAGGGAAAAGCATTGGCATGGTACAGGCTATGCGATTATATTGGATCTTGGAATTGGAGTTTCACCAAAAAAAATTATCCTATGCATCTAGTTCATCGTGATCGGAATTATATATATAATTTTTGGCCTCGTGAAGGAGAAAGTATCGCTCTAGCTTGGGGGAGGCTTAGGTCAATATTATATTCATGCCCCAACCATGAGCTCTCAAAATGAATTATTATCCAGAACTTTTATGATCGGCTTTCTCGTGATGATCAATCCATGCTTGATACTTTTTGTACTGGTTCTTTTATGAAGAAGACTATTGAATTCCGGCGGGATATTTTGGAAAGAATTAAACGCAACTCTAAAGATTGGGAACTCGATGAAGGTAAAGAGTCAGGTATTAAGCTTAAGTATGATTGTGTTAAATCTTCTATGAATAACGAAGCTTTTCAAAAGTTTAGCACTAAATATGGACTTGACTCTAAGATAGTAGCCTCCTTTTGTGAATCATTTGCTACTCATGTTGATCTCCCTAAGGAGAAGTGGTTCAAATATCACCCACCTATTAAACAAGAAATTAAAGAACCGG
Organism: Triticum dicoccoides; assembly: GCF_002162155.2. Lineage (NCBI taxonomy): Eukaryota > Viridiplantae > Streptophyta > Magnoliopsida > Poales > Poaceae > Triticum > Triticum dicoccoides. The sequence continues at coordinate 678,142,938 of NC_041382.1, read as the reverse complement.
TACCAATTAAAGAAGAAACCATAATTTATAATGTTGATCCAGTTGTTCCTACTGCTTATTTTGAGAAACCACATTTCCCTGTTAGGATAAAGGAACATGCTAAAGTTTCAACTGTGGTCAACAAAAGTTATATTAGAACACCTAAACCTGATGAACAAATTAAAGTAGAACCTAGTGTTGTTATGATTAAGGATCTCCTGGAAGAAAATGTAGATGGGCATGTTATTTACTTCTGTGAAGAAGCTGCTAAAATTGCCAAACCTGATAAAAAGGATAATCATAGACCTGTTGTTGGCATCCCTGTTGTCTCAGTTAAAATAGCACTACCGGAATCAGGATCTTTGCCATTAGCCAGATCTTTGTCGTCAGCTAGCAGACGACAAAGAAGGTCTTTTCCCTCAGCTTAAAAGAAGCTCACGGCAAAGAAAGAGCTGACGGCACAGACCATGTTTGCCATCAGTCAGCTCTTTGTCGTCCGCTAGCAGACATCATAGAATCTAATGGACGGCAAAGAGTGAGGGTGGCCCACTACCGATAACCACCTAACGGACACTTTATTTGCCATCCGCTAGCAGACGGCAAAAAAGTGGCCAAACTAACGTCCGTTAGCTAGGCTCTTTGCCGTTTGCTAGCAGACGACAAAGATCTTAGCTAACGGACGTTAGTTTGGACACTTTCTCTGCCATTCGCTAGCAGACGGCAAAGAAAGTGGCCAAACTAACGTCCGTTAGCTAGGCTCTTTGCCGTCTTCTAGCAAATGGCAAAGAACCGTGCCCTAACTAAAATCCAACGACGCCCGCCCGCGCCCCATCTCTCTGTCCCCACTCTCTCTCTCCGCCCGTGCCCGAGCTGCCGCCGCCCCGCGCCACCCCGCCCCCGTGCCGCCACCGTCCTACGCC
>NC_041382.1:678082278-678141788 GCF_002162155.2 Triticum dicoccoides | reverse complement strand
CCACCCGGCCGCCCCGGCGCCCCTCTCCTCCACCACCGTGGTCCCCCCCGCCCCTCCGGCACCCCTCCTCCATGCGGCCGCCCCGGTGCCCCTCTCCTCCACCCCTGTGGCAGCCCCGCTGCTCCGGCGCCCCAGGCTCCGATGAGACCTCTTGTATTTTCTTGTTTTTGTTTCTATATTTTAAGTTTAGTTTAGGTTTACTTTAGGTTTACTTTAGCTTACTTTAGGTTTGGCTCATCCAGACTCCTCCTACTGGCATCCATCTCCCTAGTGTAGAGAGAGAAATAGAGCAGAGAGCCTTATATTGTAGTGCAAGAATTGATTACGATCATTCAGAATCAGATTATAATGTCTCGGATAATTCAACTCCATGTTACTTGCTGGCAGATGCTTATTTAGAATCAGGTTATAATGTCTCAGATAATCAGGTTTGGCTCTTACGATCATTTAGAATCAGACGAGCTAGTGGCAGATCAAGTGATTGTTATGGTTGGCGTATCACCACCTGCTACCTCTTGAGCACTGTGTTGGATTTCCTTGAAGAGGAAAGGGTGATGCAGCAGAGTAGAGTAAGTATTTCCCTCAGTTTTTGAGAACCAAGGTATCAATCCAGTAGGAGGCTACACGCAAGTCCCTCGTACCTACACAAAACAAATAGCTCAACGCAACCAACGCGATTAGGGGTTGTCAATCCCTTCACGGTCACTTACGAGAGTGAGATCTGATAGAGATGATAGATAATATTTTTGGTATAAAGATGCAAAGTAAAATAAAAAGCAAAGCAATAATAAAGTGATGGAAGATTGATATGATGAGAATAGACCCGGGGGCCATAGATTTCACTAGTGGCTTCTCTCAAGAGCATAAGTATTTTACGGTGGGTGAACAAATTACTGTTAAGCAATTGACAGAATTGAGCATAGTTATGAGAATATCTAGGTATGATCATGTATATAGGCATCACGTCCGAGACAAGTAGACCGACTCCTACCTGCATCTACTACTATTACTCCACTCATCGACCGCTATCCAGCATGCATCTAGAGTATTAAGTTCAAGAAAACAGAGTAACACCTTAAGCAAGATGACATGATGTAGAGGGATAAATTCATGCAATATGATAAAAAAAACCATCTTGTTATCCTCGATGGCAACAATACAATACGTGCCTTGCTGCCCCTACTGTCACTGGGAAAGGACACCGCAAGATTGAACCCAAAACTAAGCACTTCTCCCATTGCAAGAAAAACCAATCTAGTAGGCCAAACCAAACTGATAATTCGAAGAGACTTGCAAAGATAACAAATCATATATAAAAGAATTCAGAGAAGATTCAAATATTGTTCATAGATAATCTTGATCATAAACCCACAATTCATCGGTCTCAACAAACACAACGCAATAAGAAGATTACATCGAATAGATCTCCATGAGAGAGGGGGAGAACATTGTATTGAGATCCAAAAAGAGAGAAGAAGGCATCTAGCTACTAACTATGGACCCTAAGGTCTGAGGTAAACTACTCACACTTCATCGGACGGGCTATGGTGTTGATGTACAAGCCCTCCGTGGTGGATTCCCCTTCCAGCGGAGCTCCGAAACAGGCCCCAAGATGGGATCTCGTGGATACAGAAAGTTGCGGCGGTGGAATTAGGTTTTTGGCTCCGTATCTGATCGTTTGGGGGTACGTAGGTATATATAGGAGGAAGGAGTACATAGGTGGAGCAAAGGGGGGCCCACGAGGAAGGGGGGCAAGCCCTCCACCCTCGTGGCCACCTCCTTCCTTTCTTGATGGAGGGTCCAAGTCTCCTGGATCATATCCGGTGAGAAAATCACGTTCCCGAAGGTTTCATTCCGTTTGGACTCCGTTTCTTCGAAACACTGAAATAGGCAAAAAACCGCAATTTTGGGCTGGGCCTCCGGTTAATAGGTTAGTCCCAAAAGTAATATAAAAGTGGAAAATAAAGCCCAATATGGTCCAAAACAGTAGATAATATAGCATGGAGCAATCAAAAATTATAGATACGTTGGAGACGTATCAGGCATCCCCAAGCTTAATTCCTGCTCGTCCTCGAGTAGGTAAATGATAAAAAAGATAATTTTTGATGCGGAGTGCTACTTGGTATAATTTCAATGTAATTCTTCTTAATTGTGGTATGAATATTCAGATCCAAAAGATTCAAGACAAAAGTTCATATTGACATAAAAATAATAATACTTCAAGCATACTAACAAAGCAATTATGTCTTCTCAAAATAACATGGCCAAAGAAAGTTATCCCTACAAAATCATATAGTCTGGCTATGCTCAATCTTCACCACACAAAGTATTTAAATCATGCACAACCCCGATGACAAGCCAAGCAATTGTTTCATACTTTTGACATTCTCAAAACTTTTTCAATCTTCACGCAATATATGAGCGTGAGCCATGGATATAGAACTATATGTGGAATAGAATAGTGGTTGTGGAGAAGACAAAAAGAGGGGAAGATAGTCTCACATCAACTAGGCGTATCAACGGGCTACAGAGATGCCCATCAATAGATATCAATGTGAGTGAGTAGGGATTGCCATGCAACGGATGCACTAGAGCTATAAGTATATGAAAGCTCAACAAAAGAAACTAAGTGGGTGTGCATCCAACTCGCTTACTCACGAAGACCTAGGGCATTTTGAGGAAGCCCATCATTGGAATATACAAGCCAAGTTCTATAATGTAAAATTCCCACTAGTACATGAAAGTGACAAAATGAGAGACTCTCTATCATGAAGATCATGGTGCTACTTTGAAGCACAAGTGTGGTAAAAGGATAGTAACATTGTCCCTTCTTTCTTTTCTCTCATTTTTTTATTTGGGCCTTTTTTATGGCCTCTTTTTTTTCTTTCCTTTTTTTTAATTTTTCGTCCGGAGTCTCATCCCGACTTGTGGGGGAATCATGGTCTCCATCATCCTTTCCTCACTTGGGACAATGCTCTAAAAATGATGATCATCACACTTTTATTTTTCTTACAACTCAACAATTACAACTCGATACTTAGAACAAAATATGACTCTATGTGAATGCCTCCGGCGGTGTACCGGGATATGCAATGAATCAAGAGTGACATGTATGAAAGTGTAGGATCGAAAGTATGTCTAGAGGGGGGGGGGTGATTAGACTACTTGACCAAATAAAAATCTAGCCTTTTCCCAATTTTAGTTCTTGGCAGATTTTAGCTATCTTAGCACAAGTCAAGCAATCTCCACACAATTCAAGCAAGCATGCAAAAGAGTATATGAGCAGCGGAAAGTAAAGCATGCAACTTGCAAGAATGTAAAGGGAAGGGTTTGGAGGATTCAAACGCAATTGGAGACACAGATGTTTTTGTCGTGGTTCCGATAGGTGGTGCTATCGTACATCCACGTTGATGGAGACTTCAACCCACGGAGGGTAACGGTTGCGCGAGTCCACGGAGGGCTCCACCCACGAAGGGTCCACGAAGAAGCAACCTTGTCTATTCCATCACGGCCGTCGCCCACGAAGGACTTGCCTCACTAGCGGTAGATCTTCACGAAGTAGGCGATCTCCTTGCCCTTACAAACTCCTTGGTTCAACTCCACAATCTTGTCGGAGGCTCCCAAGTGACACCTAGCCAATCTAGGAGACACCACTCTCCAAGAAGTAACAAATGGTGTGTTGATGATGAACTCCTTGCTCTTGTGCTTCAAATGATAGTCTCCCCAACACTCAACTCTCTCTCACAGGATTTGGATTTGGTGGAAAGAAGATTTGAGTGGAAAGCAACTTGGGGAAGGCTAGAGATCAATATTCATATGGTTGGAATGGAATATCTTGACCTCAACACAAGTGTAGGTGGTTCTCTCTCAGAAAATGTGTATTGGAAGTGTAGGTATGTTCTGATGGCTCTCTCCACGAATGAAGAGTGGGTGGAGGGGTATATATAGCCTCCACACAAAATCTAACCGTTACACATGATTAGCCAAACTCGGTGGGACCGAATAGTTCAACTCGGTCGGACCGATTTAGCAAACCTAGTGACCGTTAGGATTTTCGGTGGGACTGAGATGCAACTCGGTAGGACCGATATGGTTAGGGTTAGGGCATAACGTAATCTCGGTGTGACCAATTACACAAACTCGGTGGGACCAATTTTGGTAATAAGCTAACCAGAGAGTTGGTCAGGTAAACTCGGTGGGACCGATTCGCTCATCTCGGTGAGACCAAAATGTTACAAAAGGGAAACAGAGAGTTTACATTGCAATCTCGATGGGACCGATCGCTCATCTCGGTAAGACCGAAACATTACGAAGGGAAACAGAGAGATTACAATCCCATCTCGGTGAGACCGAGATCCCTATTGGTGAGACTGATTTGCCTAGGGTTTGTGGCAGTGGCTATGACATCTGAAACTCAGTGGCGCCGGATAGAAAGAATCGGTGGGGCCGAGTTTGACTATTGGTTTAGGTCATATCTGGATGTGGGAAGGTAGTTGAGGATTTTGGAGCATATCACTAAGCACTTTGAGAAAGCAAGCCATTAAGCAACACCTCATCCCTCCTTGATAGTATTGGCTTTTCCTATAGACTCAATGTGATATTGGATCACTAAAATATAAAATGTAGAGTCTTGAGCTTCAAGCTTGAGCCAAACTTTTTGTCCTTAGAATTTTGAGGGATCCACTTTCCTCATCCATGCCATGCCATTCATTAAGCTTTTCCTGAAATATTAATCTTGGAATAATGTTAGCTCAATGAGCTATATGTTGTTAGGAATTACCAAAACCACCCAGAGATAGTTGCACTTTCAATCTCCCCCTTTTTGGTAATTGATGACAACATATATATCAAAGCTTCGACAAATGATAATAAGAGTGAAAGATATTGTCGCTTTGAGAAGTATATGAAAAGCAAGAGCTCCCCCTAAATTTGTGCATATCTTAAGATTTGCTTTGGACTGCAAATGCACAATGAGTTAGGATCATGGGTTACTCTTCCATGTCACATACATCTTGGTGGAGCGCTCAAAATGATAAGAATTAAATACATGCACTCATCACCAAGCAAAGTGAATGATCAAATAGGGATAAAAAGATAGTATCATCCAACAAGCATTAATGTAGCATATGATCAAACACACATGATCATCCAAGTATCACAAACAAGCAAATAAAGTTCAACCACCAAAGCAAGAGAGAATAAAAAGCAACACTCTCTCTCGAAGCCTATGATCTATACATTTTCTCCCCCTTTGGCAACAAGTTACCAAAAAGTTCACAGAAAATGCATAGCACTAAAACGTCTCTCAAGCTTGGTATTCAGGTGGTGGTGTCCGAATAACTCCAAGAACGAAGGCTTCAGTCAAAGTAGATGGAGCTGCTGGGGTAGGTGCTGGAGCTGGTGGCACTGAAGCTGTAGCTGGTGCAGATGAAGTGGCTCTAGTGTCTGGTACTGGTACTGCAGTTGACCTCTGAGCTCTAGGCACTCTGGAAAATGCCTTAGTTGTTGTCTTGCCCTTCCTCTCCTGCATGTCATCCTGAAGTTGCTCCACAACAGACTGGATCTCAGTTACCTTCACATCCATGTCATAGAACTTCTGCTCCATGATTATTTCCAAGCTCTCCTGGTTTCGAGTCAGGGTGGCCAGTCCTTTCTCAATCCTTAGAGTGGATGCAATCAAGTAGCCAAGCTGATCTTGCTTGCTTTTTAGAAGATACTGAGATGCCTCCTCCTGGGTTGGCATCTTTGCAGCTTTTTCTGTCTTTGCCTTCTCTCTCTTGGCTTGTGCTTGTACTGAGGATGGCTCATCTTAATTCATAACCACTTGGTTGTCCTCAAAATCTGGATAGATGGCCAAGTGTTCCTTGTCCAACAAGTATGTGCCAGTACCCATCTTTGAGTTAATCAACTCCTGGATTTGTGGGGCATACCCACAACTTCTCTTTTGGTCTGCAGCAGTCCTCTTGATAGTTTCAACAATGAGACTCATGACCTTGAACTTTTGTGGCACATCAAATATATGTAGAAGATTTATGGAGTGGCCTCTGATCATCCTGTGATCTCCAGACTTGGGCAGAAGAGTATGCCTTAGTATCCAATTGATAGTAGGCAGTCCTGACAACAGATGTTTCACTGACCCAAACTGGTGAGTCTCAAGGTCTGCATCTGGAATTTCCTTGTACATGCTGGCCATGGAGTTGTGATCCTTCTTCTTCTTGGCATAGACATCCAAGTCATCTTCTTGCTCTTCTGGGGCATTGATCAACTGAGCCCATTTTGCAACTGTAGACTGGTATCTAGTGCCTTCAGACATTCAGAAAATTCTTCCATCTGGGTAGAAATGAGCTGTGGAGTAGAATTGCATGACAAGTTCATCATTCCACTTAGTGAGCTTTTGAGCCACAAACTCATCAACTCCACAAGCCTTGAAACTGTCATACACACCAGGATAGTGTTCCTCATTCTCCTTCATGTAGGTCCAGTCGACCCACCTCATGTCACACACTATAGGTTTCTTGTCAAGCAGCACTGTCTCATAGAAATCTTGCTATTCCTTTGTGTGGAACCTGTAATCCACAGCAGTTCTTCTTCTTGTAGCATATCGGTCTGTCTCTCTCCATTTCCTCAGTCCCGAGTCTCTTGTGATCTTCACGTTCTCAGCCATAGGATGAGAATCATTATGGTATGGAATTTTTGGCTTTAATTTTCTCAGAACATGCTCTTCATCTTCTTCTTCAGCAACAGTCTCAGGCACTGGGGCCTTGTTCTTCTCAGCAGCAGATATGTTTCTAGTATTCCTCTTTGGTGCAGTCTTGGGCTTGGAGGCAGCTTTGGGTGCTTCTTTGGGCTTTGTTGAAGCATCCCCTGTCCTGATAGCATCACCCATAAGCTTTTGGGCCTTAGGTGCTGGTGCAGCAACCTCTTCCTCCTCCTCCTCCTCCTCCTCCTCTTCTTCTTCTTCTTCTTCTTCTTCTTCTTCTTCTTCTTCTTCTTCTTCTTCTTCTTCTTCTTCTTCTTCTTCTTCTTCTTCTTCTTCTTCTTCTTCTTCTTCTTCTTCTTCTTCTTCTTCTTCTTCTTCTTCTTCTTCAGAAGAGTGCTTCTCAAATTCTGCCATTGGATCAACTTTCTTGCACCATCTGCCCCTCTTTCTTTCCTTCTTCTCTTTTGCAGCAGCCTCTTTGGGTTGATATTCCAAAGATGCTTGAGAGGAGGCTCTAGCTTTAGACATTGGCTGTCTCCCTGCTGACCTCTTGGTCTTCAGACCTGGCTTGGTTGAAGCAGATGTGCCATATTCCTTTTTAAGCACTTTCTTCTTTGATGTGGCATCATCCTCAACTGCCACATAGTCTTCATCCTTAGACTCTGAAGTTTTCTTCTTCCTTGTTCTGGTGGCAGCTTTGGGCAAGTTGCTGGGAGTGCTCCTGCTTCCATCATCTGAGCTGCTAGAGGGACTAGTGCCCTCACTCATGTGAACTCGCTCCTCTGACTTGTTTTGACTGTCACTCTGATCAGACATGATGCAAACACTGACAGCTGACCCTGTGAATAGATTGTAGATGAGCTAGAGTGGATAAGCATCACAAAATACAGAGGTTTTTGCAAAAGAATGAATCAAAAACTTAGTTTTAGTTTTCCTCAGAAAGCATTTCGGATCAACCGATTTGTAAACTCGGTGATACCGAAGCAGCTGTTGGAACCAAAACTAGTGAACTCGGTCAGACCGAGTCACAGTTCGGTGGCACCGAGACTGCTAGGGTTTCACAAAGTCCTAAACTCGGTCACACCGATTTTCAATTCTCGGTCAGACTGAGAATCTCATGTGCAATGGCCTGAGCCGAATCGGTGGTACCGAGTTCCACAACTCAGATGGTCCGAGATGGTTTCGGCGGAAACCTAACCCTAAATTTTCAATTCAACTCTAATCTACGAAGTGTTTTGACTGAATAAGATCATTTCAATCGTGGCAAGATTCATAGCAAACACAATGTGCTAGGAATCGGATTGAGGATAGCACAGTGATCAAGTTCATACCCTAGTTCGGCGATGAACTTGCTACGGCGGCAACGACGGGAATGATTTCCGTTGACGGTGGCGGAGACCAGCGGCAGGACGCAACTGGCGACGAGGAGGATGATCCGGAGACCCTGGAGGCAGAGCGGGCTAAGCGCGGGCGAAAAGACTTCGGAGAAATTTCCAATTTTTTGCCCGTGGGTATATATAGCTCGACCCTGTCGGTGTGACCGAGTGGAACAACTCGGTGGCACCGAGATTCATAACAGCAAGTAGTTACTGAAACTCGGTGCGACCGAAAGGTTCAAATCGGTTGCACCGAGATTGAAAACCTAGATCGACTTAGTGATCTCGGTATGACCGAAATGGATGAATCAGTCAGACCGAAACGCACAAAGAAGTTTTGGAAGTTTAAGTCTATGACGAATCGGGGACTCCGAGTGCTCCTCACACAGAGTGGTTCAAATCTGACTTGATCAAATTTTGTGATGTAGCATGAATAGAGTTTGAGACGAGAAAAGCACAGATAGCTAGAGAGGGTTCTTAGGCATTCTTGTCCATCCACTTGGCAAAAGAAAAGAAAACCAATCAATCAATACAACAAGTGGATGTCCTCGAATTAGTAAAATATGCAATCAACATGCTCACACAATAAAATGGCAATTTAAATATGTGGCAAAGCATGCACAACCAATTCTAGCATCTATCAAACAATTGGCGATGACTAGGTCATCTATATATGAGTATATTGACTTAGGAGTCAAATGAGAACATTTGATCATAGGTCATACTCATCGTTTAAGCACAAGTGGGGTTACCACTTTTACATAAAGCATTGTTGTGTTCACACCATTAGAGTTGCTTTAGCTCAGTTCTTAGAGTAAAGCTCCCCCTAGATGTGATATCCCCCCTAAGAGGGATGAACTAACCTTGGGTTTTGTCGATGATGACTTCATGTAGATGTTGAAGATGTGGATGCTCAATGTTGATGTAGATCATTTGGAGCTATCCATTGGAGTGAATTGCACTTTCAATACCTACATGGGTTAGTCCCACAAGGAACAAACAAGAATATCCATAGACATAGAGTGATGCACACACAAGATGATGTCTATGAAAGCTTTTAGGTTACCTTGTCCCTTGTCTTACAAAACAAGAGGGTTTGTGACTCCTTGAACTAGTGCAAGATGTGGAAGTTGATTGCACTCGTTCTTGCCAAAATGATAAGAGTGAAGTATGTTGGCAGAGTCACCCTCAAGAACTCTCCAGTTCTTCTTCTTCGGGATCCACACCATGTTGATGGGAATCCTCGGAGTTGTAGTTGTACTTGATGAAGTGGAACTTGATGTAGTCTTGGGAACCCACTTGACCAAGGCCTTAGGAGCTTCTTCAAATGCATCAATTTCCTCTTGAAGCTTGTCCTTGCCTTTTTGCTTGTGGTCTTGTGGTGGAAGATCATCTTGAGCTTGTTTCCCTTTGAAAGAAGTAGGATCATACTTCTCTTGTTGAGGAACAAACATCGCCTTGGGGTATTGATCTTCTTCCCACTCAACTCCATTGGCATTGAACTTTCGTTCAAAACCAACACCTTGATTCTTCCGGTGCCTTCCTTGCTTGCGTACAATTTCCTCGAATTGCTTACTTCCGGCAAGGCTCTTGTAAACACCTTTGTCTATAATTCCCTTCAATAAGCTATTTTCTTGCTCAAGTGTAACTTGGCTAAGAGAATCATTAGTGGAATCAAGAGAACTACTAGAAGCAACAATACTGGATATAGCATGATTATTGTTACTACTAGAGGAAGAATCTTTCTTGTTCTTGTTACTAGACTTGACTTGAGGCATGTAAGTGGATAAGAGTAAACGCTTGGCAATGTAAGAAGAACTTTTCTCACAAAGATCATCATTGATTGCTTTTAAGAACTCATGCTCTTGCTCAAGGTTGAGCTTTTCAAAGCGTAATTTCTCATGAGTCCTTAAAAGTTCTCGATGATCTCCTAAGATAGTTTCATGAGCTAACTTAAGAGTGTTTAGTTCTTTAGTTAGAGACTCAATCTTCTCCTTATCATTGTCATTCGTTTTATCTTGATTAGCATGATTAATATACGTTTCATCATAGTATTCATCACTAGAGTTGTCAATAAGTAAATCATCATCACCTAACAAGTCATCTTCATCACTATTGAAATCAACATACTCGGGGTGTGATACCTTTGGGCCTTTAGCCATGAAGCATGTTCCAACTCCTTCATTTGGTGAGTCAAATATGTCATAGGAGTTGGTTGTCACAAGTTCTAGACCGGCAACACCTTCATCTTGAGTATATCCGGAGTTGGAGTTATAGCTTCTCTCGGAGTGGTTGTCAGAGTCGGAGCCAGATACCCATTCACCACCATGAGCTTGATGTCTTTGTTTTGTGTAGCTCCTTGATGACTTGTCCTTTGTTTCCGAATCCTTGCTTCTCCGTGAGGGTCTTCGTTCACAACGATCATCTCTACTCCTTCTTTCTCTGGATGGTGATTCTTCTCTTCTACTTCTTCTCTTGGGAGAATCTTCTCTTCTCTTGTAGGGGGCCGTACACTCATTGGAATAGTGTCCGGGCCTTCCACAATTGTAGCAGTTTCACTCTCGACTAGAAGATCTTTTGTCATTGTAGGACCTTGACTTGGAACTTCTCTCTTTGCTTCTACTCTTGTAGAACTTGTTGAAGTTCTTCACCATTAAGCTCAATTCTTCATTGAAGGTTTGTTTCTCACTCGATGATGTGGGGGCTTCACATGAGGCTTTGTAAGCACCACTTGATTTGTTGTGAAGTTCCTCTTTTTCCTTGAGTGACATCTCATGAGAAACAATTCTTCCAATGACTTCCGTTGGCTTGAGATCTTTGTAATTGGGCATCATTTGGATCAATGTGCACACGGTATCATATTTTCTATCCAAGGCTCTTAGGATCTTCTTGATGATGAATCTATCGGTCATCTCTTCACTCCCTAAGCTAGCAATCTCATTTGTGATAAGAGCAAGCGTAGAGTACATTTCAGCGACACCTTCACCATCCTTCATTTTGAACTTGTCAAGTTGACTTTGAAGCACATCTAATTTGGATTCCTTGACGGAGTCGGTACCTTCATGCATATCAATCAAAGTATCCCAAATTTCCTTTGCATTCTCAAGACGGCTGATTTTGTTGAATTCTTCGGGGCACAATCCGTTGAAGAGGATATCACAAGCTTGAGCATTGTATTGCAGCATTTTCAACTCTTCCACGGTGGCTTCACGGTTCGGTTCTTTCCCATCAAAGAATTCACCTTGCAAGCCAATACACACAGTTGCCCAAACGGCGGGGTTATGTCCAAGAATATGCATTTTCATCTTATGCTTCCAACTAGCAAAATTAGTACCATCAATGTAAGGACCTCTACGGTGATAATTTCCCTCGCTAGATGCCATACTCTCCTAGGTTGTGAAACCAAGGCTATGACCACCAAAAGCTATGGAAATCAAAGCAAATGGAGACCAAAGCTCTGATACCACTTGTAGGATCGAAAGTATGTCTAGAGGGGGGTGATTAGACTACTTGACCAAATAAAAATTTAGCCTTTTCCCAATTTTAGTTCTTGGCAGATTTTAGCTATCTTAGCACAAGTCAAGCAATCTCCACACAATTCAAGCAAGCATGCAAAAGAGTATATGAGCAGCGGAAAGTAAAGCATGCAACTTGCAAGAATGTAAAGGGAAGGGTTTGGAGGACTCAAACGCAATTGGAGACACGGATGTTTTTGTCGTGGTTCCGATAGGTGGTGCTATCGTACATCCACGCTGATGGAGACTTCAACCCACGGAGGGTAACAGTTGCGCGAGTCCACGGAGGGCTCCACCCACGAAGGGTCCACAAAGAAGCAACCTTGTCTATTCCATCATGGCCGTCGCCCACGAAGGACTTGCCTCACTAGCGGTAGATCTTCACGAAGTAGGCGATCTCCTTGCCCTTACAAACTCCTTGGTTCAACTCCACAATCTTGTCGGAGGCTCCCAAGTGACACCTAGCCAATCTAGGAGACACCACTCTCCAAGAAGTAACAAATGGTGTGTTGATGATGAACTCCTTGCTCTTGTGCTTCAAATGATAGTCTCCCCAACACTCAACTCTCTCTCACAGGATTTGGATTTGGTGGAAAGAAGATTTGAGTGGAAAGCAACTTGGGGAAGGCTAGAGATCAATATTCATATGGTTGGAATGGAATATCTTGACCTCAACACAAGTGTAGGTGGTTCTCTCTCAGAAAATGTGTATTGGAAGTGTAGGTATGTTCTGATGGCTCTCTCCACGAATGAAGAGTGGGTGGAGGGGTATATATAGCCTCCACACAAAATCTAACCGTTACACATGATTAGCCAAACTCGATGGGACCGAATAGTTAAACTCGGTCGGACCGATTCAACAAACCTAGTGACCGTTAGGATTTTCGGTGGGACTGAGATGCAACTCGGTAGGACCGATATGGTTAGGGTTAGGGCATAACGTAATCTCGGTGTGACCGATTACACAAACTCAGTGGGACCAATTTTGGTAATAAGCTAACCAGAGAGTTGGTCAGGTAAACTCGGTGGGACCGATTCGCTCATCTCGGTGAGACCGAAATGTTACAAAAGGGAAACAAAGAGTTTACATTGCAATCTCGGTGGGACCGATCGCTCATCTCGGTAAGACCGAAACGTTACGAAGGGAAACAAAGAGATTACAATCCCATCTCGATGAGACCGAGATCCCTATCGGTGAGACCGATTTGCCTAGGGTTTGTGGCAGTGGCTATGACATCTGAAACTCGGTGGCGCCGGATAGAAAGAATCGGTGGGGCCGAGTTTGACTATTGGTTTAGGTCATATGTGGATGTGGGAAGGTAGTTGAGGATTTTGGAGCATATCACTAAGCACTTTGAGCAAGCAAGCCATTAAGCAACACCTCATCCCTCCTTGATAGTATTGGCTTTTCCTATAGACTCAATGTGATATTGGATCACTAAAATATAAAATGTAGAGTCTTGAGCTTCAAGCTTGAGCCAAACTTTTTGTCCTTAGAATTTTGAGGGATCCACTTTCCTCATCCATGCCATGCCATTCATTGAGCTTTTCCTGAAATATTAATCTCGGAATAATGTTAGCTCAATGAGCTATATGTTGTTAGGAATTACCAAAACCACCCAGGGATAGTTGCACTTTCAGAAAGAATTATGAACAGTGGCTTTGCCACAAATACTATGTCAACTACATGATCATGCTAGCAATATGACAATGATGGAGCGTGTCATAATAAACGGAACGGTGGAAAGTTGCATGGCAATATATCTCGGAATGGCTATGGAAATGCCATGATAGGTAGGTATGGTGGCTGTTTTGAGGAAGGTATATGGTGGGTGTATGATACCGGCGAAAAGTGCGTGGTATTAGAGAGGCTAGCAATGGTGGAAGGATGGGAAAAGTGCGTATAATCCATGGACTCAACATTAGTCATGAAGAACTCATATACTTATTGCAAAAATCTAGAAGTTATCAAAGCAAAGTATTACGCGCATGCTCCTAGGGGGATATATTGGTAGTAAAAGGCCATCGCTCGTCCCCGACCGCCACTCATAAGGAAGACAATCAATAAATAAATCATGCTCCGACTTCATCACATAACGGTTCACCATACGTGCATGCTACGGGATCACAAACTTTAACACAAGTATTTCTCAAATTCACAACTACTCAACTAGCATGACTCTATTATCACCATCTTCATATCTCAAAACAATTATCAAGCATCAAACTTTTCTTAGTATTCAACGCACTCAAAAGAAAGTCTTACAAATCTTGAATACCAAGCATATTAAGATTTTTAAGCAAATTACCATGCTATTTAAGACTCTCAAAATAATCTAAGTGAAGCATGAGAGATCAATAGTTTCTATAAAACAAATCCACCACCGTGCTCTAAAAGATATAAGTGAAGCACTACAGCAAAACTATAAAGCTCAAAAGATATAAGTGAAGCACATAGAGTATTCTATCAAATTCCAATTCATGTATGGCTCTCTCAAAAGGTGTGTACATCAAGGATGATTGTGGTAAACTAAAAATCAAAGACTCAAATCATACAAGACGCTCCAAGCAAAACACATATCATGTGGTGAATAAAAATATAGCTCCAAGTAAAATTACCGATGGAAGTAGATGAAAGAGGGGATGCCTTCCGGGGCATCCCCAAGCTTTGACTTTTGGGTGTCCTTGGATTATCTTGGGGGTTCCATGGGCATCCCCAAGCTTAGTCTCTTGCCACTCCTTGTTCCATAATCCATCAAAAGATTTCACCCAAAACTTGAAAACTTCACAACACAAAACTCAACAGAAATCTCGTGAGCTCCGTTAGCGAAAGAAAACAAAATACCACTTCAAGGTACTGTAATGAACTCATTATTTATTTATATTGGTGTTAAACCTACTGTATTCCAACTGCTCTATGGTTTATAAACTATTTTACTAGCCACAGACTCATCAAAACAAGCAAACAACACACGAAAAACAGAATCTGCCAAAAACAAAACAGTCTATAGTAATCTGTAACTAACGAAAAATTCTGGAACTCCAAAAAATCAGCCAAACTAGGACAGCCTAGGAAATTTGTTTATTGATCAGCAGCAATTGGAATCACTATTTTATCATGTTCTGGTGATTTTTAACAATTGTTTTCGTGAACCGAAAGTTTCTGAAAATTACAGCAAGATCAAATAACTATCATCCAAGAAGATCCTATAGGTTTAACTTGGAACAAACACTAATTAAAACATAAAACCACATATAAACAGAAGGTAGATGGATTATTTATTCCTAAACAGAAACAAAAGCAAAAAACTAAAAATAAAATTGGGTTGCCTCCCAACAAGCGCTATCGTTTAACGCCCCTAGCTAGGCATAAAAGCGAGGATAGATCTAGGTATTGCCATCTTTGGTAGGAAATTCTTCAATGAGACATCTGTCTTCCTTAGAAATTTCTTTATTTCTAGTAATTATCAAACTTTTAGGCACAAGATCAAAAAATTCATTCGTAGCAAATGGTTCCTTAATGATAGCAAAAAGATTGGGATGAATACTTATAGATTTAAGATCCGCAGTTTCCTTACTAGAGGATTCACCCTTATTTTTAGGAACATACATAACCTTGGCAATTTTAGTAGGAGGATTTGGAGTATTCTTTACGGAAGAAAAAGCGGTTCCCAAGTTGGTAATGATATCGTCAAGTTTATCGATTCTAGTGGAATCTTGATTTATTCTCTCATTAACTATGGGTTCCTTCTCCTTAATATTTTTCAAGGTTACTCCTACCTTAGATCAATATTGGGTAATTTGATTGTGGATCTTTTTATCTAGATTTTCAATTAACTCAACGGTAGCAACTTTATTTTCAATAATTTCAAGTCTTTGCATTACATGCTCCAAAGTTAACATAGTCCCATTAACCAAAAGAGGTTGTGAGCCAAATAAATCTATCATAGCATTATAAGAATAAAAAATATGGCTACCCAAGAAATTCCCTCCGATAATGGTATCAAGGATATATCTATACCAAGGATTAGCACCTACATAGGAATTACGGAGAAGAACTGAAGTAGATTGCTTCCTGGTAGATCTATTTTGAGTATTGCAAATTCTATACCAAGCGTCTTTTAGATTTTCTCCCTCCCTTTATTTAAAATTTAGAAATTCATTCTTGGGAGACAACGGAGAAGATATAAGATTAGCCATGACGACGAAAGCGATAAAAAGGCAAACGGAAAAGAGAGGGCGAATAAAACGGCAAGGGTGAAGTGGGGAGAGGAAAACGAGAGGCAAATGGCAAATAATGTAATGCGAGAGATAAGGGATTGTGATGGGTACTTGGTATATTGACTTTTGCATAGACTCCCCGGCAACGGCGCCAGAAATCTTCCTGCTACCTCTTGAGCACTGCGTTGGATTTCCTTGAAGAGGAAAGGGTAATGCAGCAGAGTAGAGTAAGAGTATTTCCCTCAGTTTTTGAGAACCAAGGTATCAATCCAGTAGGAGGCTACACGCAAGTCCCTCATACCTACACAAAACAAATAGCTCAATGCAACCAACACGATTAGGGGTTGTCAATCCCTTCACGGTCACTTACGAGAGTGAGATCTGATAGAGATGATAGATAATATTTTTGGTATAAAGATGCAAAGTAAAATAAAAAGCAAAGTAAAAAGCAAAGCAATAATAAAGTGATGGAAGATTGATATGATGAGAATAGACCCGGGGGCCATATATTTCACTAGTGGCTTCTCTCAAGAGCATAAGTATTTTACGGTGGGTGAACAAATTACTGTTGAGCAATTGACAGAATTGAGCATAGTTATGAGAATATCTAGGTATGATCATGTATATAGGTGAGAGAGTCCTGGATTAGGGGGTGTTCGGATAGCCGGACTATACCTTCAGCCGGACTCCTGGACTTTGAAGATACAAGATTGAAGACTTTGTCCCGTGTCCTGAAGGGACTTTCCTTGGCGTGGAAGGCAAGCTTGGCGATGCAGATATGTAGATCTCCTACCATTGTAACCGACTTTGTGTAACCCTAACCCTCTCCGGTGTCTATATAAACCGGAGGGTTTTAGTCCATAGGACAGAACAACAATCATACCATAGGCTAGCTTCTAGGGTTTAGCCTCCTTGATCTCGTGGTAGATCTACTCTTGTACTACCCATATCATCATTATTAATCAAGCAGGACGTAGGGTTTTACCACCATCAAGAGGGCCCGAACCTGGGTAAAACATCGTGTCCCTTGCCTCGTGTTACCATCCGCCTAGACGCATAGTTCGGGACCCCCTACCCGAGATCCGCCGGTTTTGACACCGACATTGGTGATTTCATTGAGAGTTCCTCTATGCCGTCGCCATCAGGAAGGATGCCTCGTCCCGTCTTTAAAGACGGCACCATTGCTAAGGGAGCTTTGGCTGTCGGCCAAACTCTTCGGCTAGGTGGTTTTATTATGATCGCCTGTTCGGCTGCTACGCCGACGATGACCTCTCGGGTCATCAAAAGCAATCTTCATGTCAGCTCGGAACTCGCCGAGCAGTTAGATCCAATGGAGCTCTCTTCCGTAAACGAGCTCTTGGATCGCATCGCTGCCCTGGGGGTCGCTACGGATTACGACCAGGTTGGGCCTAAACCCAATCTAAGAGAGATTAACTCTCCCCAAGTCACCCATCACATTGCCGTGGGAGAGGGAAGTGCGGCGACCCTTCATCTATCTTAAGGACTAGCTACGTCCGGATTCCCGATCCCTCCAAGCCGGATACCCGCGGAGGGGAGGATATCACTCAAGACCTGAACCTAGAGTCAGGTGATGGGCTGGATTCATTGGACAACATACAAGAATCCAAACTTTCGAGTTCGGAAACTCCTTGGCCTCTGAGTCTCAGATTGGGTGAGGTTTCGGAATTAAGTACACCCACCCACCCGAACATAAGCGATCTATCCCAAATCAGGCAAAAGCCCGAAGAAACAGTACATCATTACTGGGCCAGATTCCTCTTGGTTAGGAACAGGATAAAGGACTGCCACGAGGAAGACGCAATCTCGATCTTTTGCAATAATTGCACGGACAAGGGAATCCTCAACGCCGTGAGCCGCCGTGATATTACACGCTTCGCTGACTTGGCGTCCATAGTACGAAAGTACTGTGCGATGGAATGCACCTGGAAAACCGAAATGAAATTTTGGGACATTTCGGCCCTGAATACAAACCCAGTCCGAAATAAAAGGGTGCATCATCACCAGACACCCGGGTTAAATACCAAAAAGCAAAAACCCTCTACAGGGCATGGAACCGTACTGGAAGGATGGCTTAACGGACCCTGTAAAATTCACAGCACAGAGGGCGCCACACCAACTCACAGCCTTAGAGCATGTTGGATACTCCGGCAGGTGGCCAAAATTGGCGAAGATCTCCTAATTCCAGAGGCCACAGAAAGCCACCCTAGGGACACCAATACGGTATTAACAGTCTTCGAGACTTTCACATCAAATAATATGTGAAAAAGAACACTCCGCGGCCTTGCCGAAGTCTACCAAGTAGCAACAATAAACCCATGGAGTGACACGGCTATTACTTTCAATGCCGGTGATGAACCTAAATTCCGAACAGCCCGAGCACCAGCCGCATTGGTCCTCAGTCCAATAGTGGACGGCTTTCGCCTCACCAAGGTACTCATGGATGGAGGCAGCGGATTGAACCTCATTTATGAGGAAACCCTTCAAAAAATGGAAATAGACTGGAACCGCATTGAGCGAAGCAGCACAACATTTAGAGGAATAATCCCCAGCCGAGAAGCACGCTGTACAGGAAAAATCACACTAGATGTGGTGTTCGGCACGCCGGATAATTACAGGTCCGAAGAGGTCACATTCCATGTGGCCCCGTTCAGTAGCGGATACCATGCTCTACTAGGGCGGGAAGCATTTACAATCTTCCAAGCAATACCCCATTACGGGTACATGAAGCTCAAGATGCCCGGGCCGAACGGAATTATCACTCTCGCTAGTGATCCGGACATAGCACTCCGCGCCAAAAATAAGACAGCTGCACTGGCCCTTGAGGCACTATCCGAAGCCCTAGCGGCTGAGGAATTGACTGCGCTATGCTCCACGGTGAACAGAGACAATGTGATACTCGATAAAAGGTCCAAGTCCACCTCCTTTAAACTAGCGGACGAAATAGTCAAATTCCAGGTCCATCCAACGGACCCCAATAAAACAGCTTCCATCGGGGCAAAATTAAACCCTGATATAGACGCCGCACTACGAGAGTTCCTACGCGAGAATTGGGACATTTTCGCCTGGCACCCTTCAGACATGCTAGGAATCCCACGCAGGCTGGCCGAACACAGCTTAAATATCCTGAAAGGATTCAAACCTGTCAAACAAGCTCTTCGGCGTTTTTCCGAACCCAAGAGGCAGGCCATGGGAGAGGAGCTAGCCAAGCTATTGGAGGCCGGATTCATTAGAGATATAAAACATCCGGACTGGCTAGCAAACCTGGTGATGGTACCAAAGAAGGACAAATCCTGGCACCTGTGCGTTGATTTCAAAGACCTTAACAAGGCCTGCCCAAAGGATCCCTTCCCCCTCCCCCGCATCGATCAAATTATCGATGCTACCGCAGGACACGATTCGTTGTGTTTCCTTGACGCATACTCCGGCTACCATCAAATCAAGATGGCAGAGTCAGACCAAGCCGCAACGGCATTCATCACACCATACGACCCATTCTGCTTCAACACAATGCCCTTCGGGCTCAAAAACGCCGGCGCAACATATCAGCGCATGATTCAGACATGTCTGGTAAACCAGATCGGCAAAACAGTGGAGGCATACGTAGATGATGTGGTCGTAAAAACAAGACACGTCAAATCTCTAGTAGACGACTTGAGGCTTACATTTGATAACCTCCGAACATACAACATCAAGCTCAACCCGGAAAAATGCGTTTTTGGCGTTCCAGTCGGAAAGCTCTTGGGCTTCATTGTATCCGGTAGAGGAATTGAAGCAAATCCAGCCAAGATCCGAGCTTTGTCACAATTGGATGTCCCGAAAGACCTCAAACAAATACAAAAATTAACCGGATGCGTGGCGGCCTAAGCCGCTTCATCTCCCGCTTGGGAGAAAAGGCACTACCCCTCTATCGCCTCCTTCGGCGCACCGAACACTTCAAGTGGACGGATGCCGCCACGGCCGGACTCGATGAAATAAAAGCCATATTGGCAACAAATCCAGTCTTGGCCGCGCCAAACATTGGCGAACCAATGCTATTGTACATTGCAGCAACCCATTAGGTTGTAAGCGCAGTGCTCGTCGTCGAACGAGAGACGAACGGACACAAATTCCCACTTCAAAAGCCGGTCTATTATGTGTCCACTGTCCTCACTCCATGCAAATCACGGTACCCGCATTATCAAAAGATTGCGTACGCAGTATTCATGGCATCCCGGAAGCTGCGACACTACTTTCAAGAGTGTTCAATAATAGTAGCCTCGGAAGTACCACTTAACGATATTATAAACAACCGCGACGCAATGGGCCGGATTGCAAAATGGGCCATTGAGCTCCTTCCATTCGACATAACTTATAAGCCACGACGAGCTATTAAGTCACAGGTTTTGGCCGACTTTGTCGCAGAATGGACGGAGGTCAAACTCCCTAAAGAGTACGGCACATATTCAAACTGGATCATGCATTTCGACGGCTCCAAAATGTTGGCCGGTCTAGGGGCTGGCGCCGTTTTGATGTCCCCCACAGGAGACACAGTTCAATATGTACTCCAGATTATGTACACAGAATCCAACAATGCAGCCGAATACGAGGCCCTTTTACATGGTCTCCGGATGGCAGTATCCATGGGCATTCAACGCCTCGAGATGCGCGGGGATTCGAACCTTGCGATATCCCAAATAAATGGAGACTTCGATGCCAAGGATACAAAAATGGCAGCTTACCGCAACGCTGTCTTAAAAATGTCAGCTCGGTTCGAAGGGCTTGAATTTCACCATACAGCCCGGGAAAATAATCAGGTGGCAGATGTCCTGGCACGCATCGGTGCAAAACGCGATGTAGTCCCCCCAACATCTTCTTGGAAAGGCTGTTCAAGCCATCCATAGTATGGGAAGGGGAACCGGGCAATAATAGACCGGACCCAACCGCACTGCCCGACACCGAACAATCTGACATAATTAGAGGCTCTGCCAATGAAATTACACCTTCAGCCCACGTAATAATGGCCATCATCGCCTCATGGACAGAACCATTCCTAGCCTACCTTACTAGGCAGGAACTCCCAGAGGACCAAAACGAGGCACGCTGCATAGTGCGGCGATCTAAAGCCTATAAAATCCATGAGGGAGAGCTTTATAAGAAAAGCACTACCGGAGTCCTTCAAAGGTGCATCTCCGAAGAGGAAGGGCGGAACCTGCTGGCTGAAATTCATGCCGGACTCGGTGGTCATCACGCCGCAGCTCGGTCCCTTGTAAGCAAACCTTTCCGTACAGGCTTTTATTGGCCGACGGCCCGGGCAGACGCTCAGGACTTAGTCCAATGATGCGTCGGTTGCCAGCTTTTTGCAAACCAAAGCCATATGCCACCCACCGCCCTCCAAACTATCCCCATCACTTGGCCCTTCGCGGTCTGGGGGCTTGACATGGTTGGACCCCTTAAAGGCGGAACCCACAAGAAAAAATACTTACTGGTCATGGTGGATAAGTTCACCAAATGGATAGAAGCCAAGCCTATTAAGACGGCCGAATCCGGACCGGTCATAGACTTTATATCCGGGGTCGTACACCGTTATGGCGTCCCCCATAGCATCATCACTGATAACGGCACAAACTTTACAGCCGACGAGGTAAAACTCTGGTGCAAAAACATGGGCATCAAGCTCGATTACGCTTCCGTCTATCACCCATAAACTAACGGCCAGGTAGAACATGCAAATGGTCTTATCATGAGCGGCATCAAACCCAGATTAGTGCGGTCCTTAAGGAATCTAATACGCACTGGGTAGAGGAGCTCGACTCCGTACTCTGGGGGCTGCGGACCACGCCGATTCGCACCACCGGATACACACCATTCTTCATGGTGTACGGCGCAGAGGCAGTTTTGCTCTATGACATAATTCATGACTCACCTCGAGTGCGCATGTATGAAGAGAGAGAAGCCGAGCTCGATCGGCAGGACAGTTTGGACGCCTTGGAGGAGGAGCGTGACGTGGCAAAAGCCCGTTCCGCATTCTATCAACAGCAGGCTCGAAGATATCAAAGCAGAGAAGTACGGGCCAAAAATTACAACGTTGGCGAATTAGTTCTACGTCTGCCGGACAAGAAAAATGACAAACTCAAGCCCAAGTGGGAAGGTCCCTTCATAATTGACCAAGTCCTGACTGGTGGAGCGTACCGCCTGCGAGATGCATCGGATAACCGACTCGAGCTGAACCCATGGAACGCAGCCCGTCTCCGAAGATTCTATGCCTAGCGCCGGACTCCGTGTTCGTCTCCTTCCTCTGTCCATTTTTCATATTTCCTGTCTTACATTTCCCTCCTTCTCCCCTTCCTTTCTCTTATAGCCTCTAAAGGCCAAATAAGTGACGCGCTATCCGCGCTCATTAAACCTGGGGGCTTCTTTAAACAGAAGCTTATTTATATGGGCTTCATGCCCAACACATGTGTCACACTTCCGCATGTACCTTTATTCACCATTATATGCATCGATATGACTTAAGTTTTGGCCAAGCTGGGTTGCCTGGCTCCTGTGCTTACCCCTACATTCCTGATTGTTCGGCTAGGTGGTAAAGGGAGCACCTCTGCGATTGTTACTGCCGGGTCAGCCGGATGTGTACCTCAGACTGGGTGAAGCCGAAAGCTAGCATTCTTAAGGGAATATTCGGTCGGTGAACTAAAGATGATCTTTTAACTTATTTATTTATGCGCCCCCAGATGATTTTTTCTGCGTCTCTTTTCGCAGCATGGACATGCACTTTAGGGCATGCCTCCCAGGGAAAGGAACCCCTAACGGAACTATTCTCCCTGGAAGATGTTTCTTACTAACCATGTAATATAACATAACTAGTTGGGCACTTGTCTGTTCAAGAACTAATGACCCCTACGCCTAGTCTCCACGCATACCCCGGTTCTTATATAACCGCATGGGTATTCGGACACACTCCGGACAGTCGGGTCCCGAGGCTGAAGCGAAAAGGTCGGCCATGACAAACGATCTACAATCCAGCTAGAAGGCATTACACATGTCAATTAAAATTACATAGTCATTCTGACTAATTGTATTCCTCTTCAATACCATCTAACAGGCTGTCTAGTTTACAGTCCTGCTGGGAATACTTTGTGGCCAATTCTACTTGTCCGCATACTAAGCTTACAGGGATCTCCTTCCCATCGGGCCCCACAGGTCCGACCTCGGCCATGTGGTTCGGGTCAGCCTTCATGTACCGCGTCTTTACCATGGCCCAGGCCTCCCTAGCGCCTTGACGGCAGGCAGATATCTTCCACAATCGGAAGCGCCGCCGCGCTCCCTTAAGCTTCTCTGCAAGCTCTCCAAGGCCTTCGGGCATGGAGACGGATGGCCACAAGGCCTGGGCGACGCCTTGCATCACCTGCCGAACTCGCTCATGCAGTCGCAAGAGCTCGGAAAGAAGATCACCCATAGAACCGGGCATCTCCTCTGCAGGACGACCTGTTAGCACACCTACAGACATTACTCTGTTAGTCGACTTCCTCGCTGGACACTTTTTCCAAAGTTCATTTAAGCACTTACTAAATATGCCGCGTCGAAGCCGCTGATTCTCCTTAGCGGAGTCCGACAGCTGGGCACGAACATCTTTCAGTTCAACGCCCAGCTTAGTGTTGGCATCTTGGAGATCATTCTTCTCCCGCCTCACCTTTGTCAGTACGCTCCCACCAGCCTTTAGCTGGCGTAGGAGTTGTTACCTTTCCGCATCTAATCTGGCGCCATCTGCAATTTAGTTTGTCAGATTTGCACACACGCCGCACTTCACACAATACTTATCTCTTTGAAGCATATATTACCAGAGAGGATCTCCTTGGGCTCCCCTGTCTCGGCTAGTGCAACCTCAAGTTGGGCTTTGCACTCTTCTAGCTCCTGGGACAATTGGGTATTCTTCTCCAAAAGAACGTGTATATTACATGATCCTTAAATCAGTTATTCTATCTGTTTCAAGTCTCGGGGGCTACTGATATATATAACCATCAAAATTTCCTTACCCGTATGTCTTTCACATACTACTCCGTGGCTCTGGCTAGACCATTTTGAGCGGCACGGAGGTACGCGTCTCCCGAATGGAAGGCATCCAATGCCTCCGGGGAGAAACAAGCGTCGCGAAGAACTGTCCGACGATGCCTGTGGTTCATGGCACTCTCCACCTCGGAATTGGTGGCAGACAGCCTGTTCGCATCCTCTGTTGGAGGAGCGTCCGGTGCGCGCCTCGTGTTTACCTCCGCCTCCGGACCAGGCTTTGAAGCCTGGCTGGTGGAGGCGCGATTGCAGCCTCTCCGGATGTAGTCCGGTGAGGTCTCTTTGTCCTGAAGAGAGCACGAGTGTTAACATGCCTTGATGGAATAACATCAGGGGATGAGATGGCGCGTTATACCTTGGCACCAGCGTCTCAGTCTGGACCGCACTCCTTTTCAGCCCCTGGGGCCTTGCGGCCCCTCGTTGGCTAGTCGTCGCAGGCTCGGCCTCCCGCCTCAGGGACCTCCTCTGCAAAACGCGGTTGTTATACGGTAATCAAAAACACGCGAGGACGGGCCCCCTTTCGAAGTGTTGGGATTTTGGTCTCAGTTACCTGGGAGGCTGGGAGTAGCCCTGGGTAATCGGCCGTTATGGCCACCAAGGCGTTGTCCTTGCTCAATTGGTGAAACACCCCATCAATTAGCTCCACAGACAAGTCCGGATCCTCTTGGGAGGCCGGGTCGAGGGACCGTCCTGGATCCTCAGGTTGTGGAGGGGGGCTGTTTATTTCTTTAACAGCCTGGCGCAGCTCCCGCGTTTAAGTCGTTAGACTATATATTTGACAATGGGAATACAAAATAGATGGACAAGTGAAAGTGTCCACTTACCCAGCTTGGAGGATTATACATGGTAAATCCACCCTGAGGGTTGACGCAGAGAAATTCCTCCTCTTCTCCCTTGTACAAAGCGGACAAGATCTTTATTAGAGCGGCACCCGAGTCCGGCCCCTTATGGCCGTGACGGGTGGCGTCGTCCTCCCCGTTGAAGTCCCACATAGGGTGGCCTCTATATTGAAGCGGCTGCACCCCCCGCATGATGCATACGGCCATGACTCCGATCATGGTTAGTCCGGAATGAGCTAATAATCTTATCCGGCCCATCAGGTAAAGGACGTCCTTGTCACTTTCCTTCTAAGGGCTCCGTGGGCGCCAGCTTAGGCGCTTCTTCAGGGGAGCATTGTCGAACTCAGGGAGGCCGATCCGAATAGGGTCCGGCAACGGGACGTCCTCTATATAAAACCATTCCGAAGGCCAATTATCGGACGCCTTCTTTGGGGTTCCGGATAAATATCCGGTCCCGACGATGCGCCACACTTCGGCTCCGCCCACTTGATATATTAACCCCTCCTGAGAACGGGGCACCAGGCAGAATAGCCTCTTCCACAACGCGAAATGAGCATCAACACCCAAGAACAGCTCGCAAAGGGCTACAAAGCCCGCGATATGCAATACGGAGGCAGGCGTGAGGTTGTGCAGCTGGAGGCCATAGAACTCCAGAAGCCCTCGGAGAAACGGATGGATTGGAAATCTGAGTCCTCTTATTAGATAGGGGACAAGGCATACCCGCTCTCCTTTGGAGGGATTGGGGGTGCTCTCCGCTTGCTCTCCTTCATTATAGGTGGCAAGTCCGGCTCGAACCGGGACCATATAGGCCGAGGGGAGGAATCCCTTGGTCTGGAGCGTCACTAGCTCGCTGTGCGGGATGGAGCATCTCTCCCAATCTCCAGGCTTAGGACTGGAAGGGCGAGAGGAGGAGTTGCGACGGCTGGCCATGGTGGAATGGGCCTTTGTCGGATGCGCTCTGATGAACACCCGCGGAGGGGAGAAGGTGTGGTTTGGATCTAAATCCTCATCCCTTTAAATAGGCGGCTCATTTACGCGGCTAGGGGTGTAAATGTAAAAACACCCAGACTTTTCGTATTCGTTTGACACGTGGAAGGCGGCCATTATTGGGCGTAGAAGCCAAGGAGCACTACATTCATAAGAAACCGGACGTTATTCAACAGGTACACGGAATCAGGAGGAGAACCCGCCTTGCAATGCCGAAGAAATTTCGCACGCCGGACTCGTCGTCATTGAAGCCTGGTTCGGGGGCTACTGAGGGAGTCCTGGGGGTGTCCGGATAGCCAGACTATACCTTCAGCCGGACTCCTGGACTTTGAAGATACAAGATTAAAGACTTCGTCCCGTGTCCGAAAGGGACTTTCCTTGGCGTGGAAGGCAAGCTCGGCGATGCGGATATGTAGATCTCCTACCATTGTAACCGACTTTGTGTAACCCTAACCCTCTCCAGTGTCTATATAAACTGGAGGGTTTTAGTCCGTAGGACAGAACAACAATCATACCATAGGCTAGCTTCTAGGGTTTAGCCTCCTTGATCTCGTGGTAGATCTACTCTTGTACTACCCATATCATCAATATTAATCAAGCAGGATGTAGGGTTTTACCTCCATCAAGAGGGCCCGAACCTGGGTAAAACATCGTGTCCCCTGCCTCCTGTTACCATCCGCCTAGACGCACAGTTCGGGACCCCCTACCCGAGATCCGCCGGTTTTGACACTGACAATAGGCATCACGTCCGAGACAAGTAGACCGACTCCTGCCTGCATCTACTACTATTACTCCACTCATCGACCGCTATCCAGCATGCATCTAGAGTATTAAGTTCAAGAAAAAGAGTAACACCTTAAGCAAGATGACATGATGTAGAGGGATAAATTCATGCAATATGATAAAAACCCCATCTTGTTATCCTCGATGGCAACAATACAATATGTGCCTTGCTGCCCCTATCGTCACTGGGAAAGGACACTGCAAGATTGAACCCAAATCTAAGCACTTCTCCCATTGCAAGAAAAACCAATCTAGTAGGCCAAACCAAACTGATAATTCGAAGAGACTTGCAAAGATAACCAATCATACATAAAAGAATTCAGAGAAGATTCAAATATTGTTCATAGATAATCTTGATCATAAACCCACAATTCATTGGTCTCAACAAACACACCGCAAAAAGAAGATTACATCGAATAGATCTCCACGAGAGAGGGGGAGAACATTGTATTGAGATCCAAAAAGAGAGAAGAATCCATCTAGCTACTAACTATGGACCCAAAGGTCTGAGGTAAACTACTCACACTTCATCGGAGGGGCTATGGTGTTGATGTAGAAGCCCTCCATGGTGGATTCCACTTCCGACGGAGCTCCGGAACAGGCCCCAAGATGGGATCTCATGGATACAGAAAGTTGCGGCGGTGGAATTAGGTTTTTGGCTCCGTATCTAATCGTTTGGGGGTACGTAGGTATATATAGGAGGAAGGGGTACGTCGGTGGAGCAAAGGGGGGCCCATGAGGTTGGGGGGCGCGCTCTCCACCCTCGTGGCCACCTCCTTCCTTTCTTGACGGAGGGTCCAAGTCTCCTGGATCATATCCGGTGAGAAAATCACGTTCCCGAAGGTTTCATTCCGTTTGGACTCCGTTTGATATTCCGTTTCTTCGAAACACTGAAATAGGCAAAAAACAACAATTCTGGGCTGGGCCTCCGGTTAATAGGTTAGTCCCAAAAGTAATATAAAAGTGGAAAATAAAGCCCAATATGGTCCAAAACAGTAGATAATATAGCATGGAGCAATAAAAAATTATAGATACGTTGGAGACGTATCACCGCCATGTTCAATCCCTTTCTCTCAATCTCTTTGAATAACGGCGCCTTGTGTAGCTTGCATTGCAATCCCAGGAAGATTACTTGCTGGGAATGGTTCGTTGGCCACTCTGTGTCTGCCTTTGCAAGCTCCGAACCTGCGATTGGTGATCGGTATATATAGGCCACCGGTTATTGGCATTAGCCTCAAATTAACCAGCTAGATCAAGCCATCGCCAGTAGCTCCCAGCCGCCCTCATGCACAACACTTGGTCGAGTAATGGCGATGGGTGGCAACAGCGAGGGCCATGTGGGCGATGGCGGCGCGGGCGACACAAACATATGTTTAGTTTAGGTTTACTTTAGTTTACTTTAGGTTTGGTTTAGTTTAGGTTTACTATATAGTTAATTAACAACACATTCAACTATAGTTTTGGAATCCCTATTAATTGAAACATGAGCATTACAAAGTTTCATATCTATGATCAATTTGTTGACAGACCATTTAGCTGATGCTTATTTCTCTTGCTGGCAGATGCTTATTACTTTAGGTTTTGTTTAGCTGATGCTCATGATGTCGTTGTTGTCGTTTTTTTTTCTCAGGTTCTGGTCATTCTGATCTCCTACTTCAACAACGGCTAAGGTGTGTGTGCCTCAAACTCCTATGTTAGCTGCATCTCCTGTGATCATAGTTGAGCAAGTATAAGATTGCAGTATGGTTATAATGTCTTACCCCAGCTTGCATTTCCATACCTTTTCTGTAATAGGATACTATGGTAATGTGATGTGGTACTTGTTCTGATTTGCATACAAAGTAAATTGATTTTAGGACACTGCCCTTAGTTTCTAATTTGAGGTATGTTTGTTTGCTTGGTGTGTGCCACCTAGAGCCACCTAAAATATGGTGCAACTATGATTGTTGCCACAAGTATTCCAATGTGATCACACCACAAGGAACTTTAGGTTTAGTTTTGGTTAAGAAGAAAGATGAAAAAATAAGAAGAAGATAAAGAGGAGGAAGAAGAAGTGTATTTTTCCCTATTTTTAGATTACTATATGCTCTGTTTTTCAACATTTTCAGTTTTCTTTCATGTCTAAAGAAATCCCTAGTTTTGAAGGGTGCCAATTGCCATTTCCAACTAACCTACCAAATTAATTAAGTGTTGTTGATGTTGTTGAGCACAAGTGCATTGCTTTTTTTCTCAGTTTTCTTTCATGTCTAAAAACTTGGCTCTGTTCCAACTATGTCCATTTATCAAATTAATACGATACAGTTCATAGATATAGTTCTAGCTAGCTGCGTTTATAGATATGCTTCTAGATACTAATTGGTCTCTTCTACTACTTATCAAAGATGGGGGGAGGCCGCCACCGCAGGCTACACTCTGCCACACTGGAGTACGAGTTGGAAGGTTTCGAGTTCTTCACGATCATACTTGAGAATTCCTCGAAGAGGCAGGTATATAAAAGGAGAGATCTCCCCTTCACCCATCTCTTTATCATAACTTTGTTGTTTGCTACATAACTCCTTGACCCATGTTGCAGAGGCTGCCTGACACTTTTATGGAGATCCTGGACGGCCATCGGCCAAAGAATGTGACACTGTGACAGGTCGACAGTGGGCTTCGCAAGCATTGGGATGTGGAGGTGGTGATCAGGAAGGACCACATGTACCTGTGTCGTGGCTGGGAGCAGTTCGTTTGTGCCTATGACCTGAGGCACGTGTACCTCCTTGTCTTCAAGTACGACGACGATGCCATGCTCACCGTGAAGGTGTTCAACATGACTATGTGCCGCATGCGCTACCAGGACAACGACGATGCCAGTATGCTCTGCCTCTTCTTCCTCTCCATTTGGCTTTGTCTCACACAGTAAAAAAAAACTTTGTTGAATTTGGTCAGGCAATCAAAGCAGCGGCAATGACTCTAGCTACCACAAAAGCAGCAGCGAGTCTGGCTACAGCGAAAGCAGCATCGAGGATGATCCGGAATGGAGTGGGGAAGAAGAGGAGCAGAGTGGGGATGAGGAGGTGCATCCTATTCTATCTGACGATGACCTCGCGATGGTGGTGGCTGACGATGGCTAAGCGATGGTGGTGGCTGATGATGGGCAAGAGATGATGGTGGCTGAGGATGACCTAGCGATAGTCCTGCTTGAAGATGGCCTCGTGATGGTAGTGGTGCCTGACAATGACCTCACGATGGTGGTGGCGCCGGCGATCCCACAGCCGGGTGACATGACCATGCCAATTGTGGTAGAAGACTACATCCCACTGCCTCGCCGCTCTAAGCGCATCAGGATGATGAAGGAGAAGGAGAAGGAGAAGAAGGAGGAGTGAACTATGTAAGGTATGTCGGATCTCCAAAATGATCTATACTTAGCTTTGTTTCCTCCGAAATGACCTAAGTTAGCTCTAATATGCTAAGTTATCTCTAATATGCTTAGTTATCTCTAATATGCTAAGTTATCTATATTATGCTTAGTTACCTAGGTTTGCTCAATAATGACATACACTTGGCTCACTTATGTAAAAATGGCATAATTATGCTTAATTAACTAAAAAATGGCATAATTAGTTAAGTTAGCTCCAAAATGACCCATTTTACCTAGGTTCGCTCCAATATGATCCATTTTACCTAGGTTAGCTCCAAAATGACCAAGTTTACCTAGGTTAGCTCCAATATGATCCATTTTAGCTAGGTTAGCTCCAAAACGATCCATTTTACCCATGTTAGCTCAAAAATGGCATAATTACTTATGTTAGCACAAAAATGACCTATACTTACCTTATTTTCCTCCAAATTGACATAATAAGCTTAGTTAGCTACAAAATGGCACAATTACCTATATAAGCTCTAAAATGACACAAATAAGGAATAATAAGAAGCAAAACAAGGTAGAGGAGAAAAGAAAGAATAGAAGAAGAAAGAGAAGAAAAATAAAGAATAAAAGAAGAAGAAGGGGAATGAAAAGGGTAAAAACCTTCTTCTTCTTCTTCTTCTTCTAGTCTTCTTCTTCTAACTTTCTTGTTTCCCATTTTGCAGTGATGAGTCTCATGAGTTTAATTTTTCCAAGTTTAGTAGAAAGCTTCATGAAAAAGAATTGCCTAGTAAGGATGAAATAATTGGTCTTTCTTCTATTGCTGTGCCTCCTACTGATCCTTTAGAACAATATTTGCTATACCATGAAAATGATTTACATATGCATGAAAGAAATGAAATAGATAAGTTTTTCTTTGAACAACGTCCTCTGCTTAAACACAATTTGCCCATTGAAACTCTAGGAGGTCCTCCTCCACCTAAAGGTGATCCTGTGTTTGAATTAAAACAATTGTCAAACACTTTGAAATATGCTTATCTTGATGAAAAGAAGATATATCCTGTTATTATTAGTGGTAACCTTTCATAACATGAAGAGGAAAGATTATTGAAAGTTCTAAGGAAGCACCGAGCTGCTATTGGGTATGCTCTTGATGATTTAAAGGGCATTAGTCCCACTCTATGTCAGCACAACATTAATATGGAACCTGATGCTAAACCCGTTGTCGATCACCAACGTCGGTTAAATCCAAAGATGAAAGAAGTGGTAAGAACGGAACTATTAAAACTTCTGGAAGCGGGTATAATCTATCCTATAGCTGATAGTAGATGGGTAAGTCATGTTCATTGTGTTCCTAAGAAAGGAGGTATTACTGTTGTTCCTAATGATAAGAATGAACTTATTCCACAAAGAATTATTGCAGGCTATAGAATGGTAATTGATTTTAGAAAATTAAATAAAGCAACTAGAAAAGACCATTATTCTCTCCCTTTTATTGATCAAATGTTAGAAAGATTATCTAAGCACATACACTTTTGCTTCCTTGATGGATATTCTGGTTTTTCACAAATACCTGTTTCTCAACCTGATCAAGAAAAGACCACTTTCACTTGTCCCTTTGGAACTTATGCTTATAGACGTATGCCTTTTGGTTGATGCAATGCACCTGCTACCTTTCAAAGATGTATGACTGCAATATTCTCTGACTTTTGTGAAAACATTGTTGATGTTTTCATGGATGACTTATCTATTTATGGGAAGTCTTTTGATGATTGTTTAAGAAAT
Source organism: Triticum dicoccoides (assembly GCF_002162155.2). NCBI lineage: Eukaryota > Viridiplantae > Streptophyta > Magnoliopsida > Poales > Poaceae > Triticum > Triticum dicoccoides. The sequence goes on along the minus strand of NC_041382.1, from coordinate 678,110,175 downwards.
CTTGATCGAGTTTTGCAGAGATGTGAATAAACAAATCTTGTCTTGAATTGGGAGAAGTGCCACTTTATGGTTAATGAAGGTATTGTCTTGGGTCATAAAATTTCTGAAAGAGGTATTGAAGTGGACAAAGCTAAGGTTGATGCAATTGAGAAAATGCCATTTCCTAAAGATATCAAAGGTATTCGTAGTTTCCTAGGTCATGCTGGTTTCTATAGGAGATTTATCAAAGACTTTTCTAAAATTTCTAGGCCTCTTACAAATCTGTTGCAAAAGGATGTTCCTTTTGTTTTTGATGATGATTGTTTAGGAGCCTTTGAAAGACCAAAGAAAGCCTTAATTTCTGCACCTATTGTTCAACCACCTGATTGGAACTTGCCTTTTGAAATTATGTGTGATGCTAGTGATTATGCTGTTGGTGTTGTTCTAGGACAAAGAGTTGATAAAAAACTGAATGTTATTCATTATGCTAGTAAAACTCTAGAAAATGCTCAACGAATTATGCTACTACTGAAAAAGAATTCCTAGCAGTGGTGTTTGCTTGTGATAAATTTAGATCTTACATTGTTGAATCTAAAGTTCTTGTTCACACCAATCATGCTGCTATTAAATATCTTATGGAAAAGAAAGATGCTAAACCTAGACTTATTCGATGGGTTCTCTTGCTACAAGAATTTGATTTACATATCACTGATAGGAAATGAGCTGAGAATTCTATAGCTGATAACTTGTCTAGGCTTGAAAATGTGCTTGATGACCCAGTACCTATTGATGATAGTTTTCCCGATGAGCAGTTAGCTGCAATAAATGTTTCTAATAACACTCCTTGGTATGCTGACTATGCTAATTACATTGTTGCTAAATATTTACCACCTAGATTTACATACCAACAATAGAAAAAATTCTTCTATGATTTAAGACATTACTTTTGGGGTGACCCACATCTTTATAAAGAAGGAGTAGATGGTTTATTAGACGTTGTGTACCTGAGCATGAATAGGGACAAATCCTATGGAAATGTCACTCCAAAGCTTATGGAGGGCATCATGCTGGAGATAGAACTGCTCACAAGGTATTGCAATCTGCATTTTACTGGCCTACTCTCTTCAAGGATGCCCGTAAGTTCGTCTTATCTTGTGATGAATGACAAAGAATAGGTAATATCGGTAAGCGTCAAGAAATGCCTATGAATTATTCACTTGCTGTTGAACCATTTGATGTTTGGGGATTTGACTACATGGGACCTTTTCCTTCCTCTAATGGGTATACACATATTTTTGTTGCTGTTGATTATGTTACTAAATGGGTAGAAGCTATTCCAACCAGTAGTGCTGATCACAACACCTCTATTAAAATGCTTAAGGAAGTTGTTTTCCCAAGGTTTGGAGTCCCTAGATATTTAATGACTGATGGTGGTTCACACTTTATTCATGATGCTTTCCACAAAATGCTTGCCAAGTATGATGTTAACCATAGAATTGCATCACCTTATCATCCTCAGTCTAGTGGTCAAGTTGAACTTAGTAATAGAGAAATAAAATTAATTTTGCAAAAGACTGTCAATAGGTCAAGGAAGAATTAGTCTAAGAAATTAGATGATATAGTTTGGGCTTATAGGACAACATATAAAAATCCTGTGGGTATGTCTCCTTATAAAATGGTTTATGGAAAAGCTTGTCATTTGCCTCTTGAGTTAGAACATAAAGCTTATTGGGCAGTCAAAGAACTCAACTATGATTTCAAACTTGCCGGTGAAAAGAGGTTATTTGATATCAGCTCTTTACATGAATAGAGAACCCAAGCTTATGAAAATGCCAAGTTATTTAAAGATAAAGTTAAAAGATGGCATGATAAAAGAATCCAAAAGCGTGAGTTGAGAGTCGGAGAATATGTTATTTTGTATAGCTCTCGTTTCAGGTTCTTTGCAGGAAAACTCCTCTCTAAATGGGAAGGCCCCTATGTCATCGAGGAGGTTTATCGGTCTGGAGATATGAAAATAAATAATGCCGAAGGTACTAACCTGAAGGTTGTTAATGTGCAATGAATAAAACATTATATCTCAGGTACGCCCATTAATGTTGAAAGTAATATTATCCAAACTTTGACATCGGAACAACACATAAAAGAGTCCTTCCGGAACACTCCGGAATCGTGAAAATAAGGAGGTACATGATACGGTAAGTAAACGGACTCCGAAAAATCCGCAAAAATATTTTTTGTCAGTTTTGGAATATTTAGAAAAATAGGAAAATAAGAAACTTCTGGGAAGCATACCCTAGTGGGCACAAGACACCAGGGCGCGCCTGGCACACCCAGGTGGGTTGTGCCTACCTGGGACACCTCTAGGACTCCATTTTTCTCCCATTTGCTTGTTTTCCAAGATAAAAAAAATCTTTATATACCCCTCGAACCTATTGACCACCGTATCGTGGAGAAATCTTTTGATCAGTTTTCTTGCTGTTTTCTGACACATCCAATCTACCATGGCCGCTCCACGCTCCTCCAAGGACAAGTTCTTCAAGAACGTCATCAACCCATATCTGCGGGAGGTGATGCACCACCCTCAGGCTATCCAGATGCATGAGGGGGTGCTGCACATCTGTGATGTGCAAGGTCCCAAGGGGACGGGAACCATGGAGGCCAGGCTTGACGCTATGGAGCAGGAGGTCTTCTGGTGCAAGAGGATGGTGGAACATGGACTCAATGCCAATCACCTCATGATCGCGGACTACACCCGTGATCTCAAGGTGGATGGCAAGTCTATGAAGGACATCGTCTTCACCCTCAACAAGCAAATCAACTTCCTCCAAAGCCAGATCTATGATCTTCAAAACCAAGTCTTTGAATATGAGGCAAGGTTTAAAGGTGTGAGTTTGGCTGCCAGTTGCAGGACCCGTGAGACTCACTCCTCCTCTTATAATAGTGAGCCTCTGCCATGGAAACCCGAGGACAAGATATCTTCATCACCGCCTCCTTCTTCTTCATCACCAAAGGAAAATTCAGTTTCGGGTATGGGCACTCCCCTTGGCTTCCGCCAAGCTTGGGGGAGGTGCCCCAGTATCGTATCATCCCCACTATCTTTTTCCCTTTACTTATTTTAGTTCGATCTTTTTCTTTAGATGAGTAAAAGTTTAGTTCGATCCTTTCTTTTCAAGAGCTTGCTTAGTGATCTATCCTTGTAATCGTGTGCAAGATATATAATAAAGTTTAGTTTGAGTTTTTGCTTTCTTTACTTTCATGTTGCAATAAAAAGAAAGGATATAAATAAAAAGAAAGGAAATAAAAGAAGAAGATCATATGCTAATCGTATGGTAGGTGATGGCACCACATAAGGAAAAGTATAAGTAAAAAAACTTATTAGAGATTAACAAACATAGCATTGGTCAATGATGCAACTCATGAAAGAATTAATAAGGGAAGAGAAGATTCACATATAAATACACTATCCTAGAAAACTTTTGTGATTGTGAGCCCCCATCAAAATATTATATGCCAAAATTGTTGACGTTGGACAAGGAAGACAACGTAATGATTTATGTTTGTTCATATTCACATAGAAGTTATATTGTCATAGATCCTTCAACATGTGGTGCTTGCCCCTATCTTTGCTAGCCAAAAATTCCGTACTAAGTAGAGATACTACTTGTGCATCCAAAAACCCATAAACCCAAATCTTATTTTCAAGAGTCCACCATACCTACCTAGGGATTGAGCAAGATCCCTCAAGTAAGTTATCATCGGTGCAAAAAGGCAATAAAAATTGCTTCTAAATGTGTGAGATCATTTAGTGTAAGAGAAAATTGAGCGTTGCATGAACTTGTGATGGTGAAGAATAAAAGTGACATACTGCATAATAAAGGTCGCTATCACAAGGGGCAATGCAACGTGACATTCTTTTGCATTAAGGGGTTGAGCATACAAACAAATAAGCGCATGGCAACCTCTGCTTCCCTCTGCGAAGGGCCTATCTTTTAGTTTTATGTATTTACTTTTATGCAAAGAATCAAAGTTTCTTCTCTCTATTCCTTTTTATTTTATCCTTTGGCAAGCATCATGTGGTGAGGAAAGATCTAGGAACATATGTCCAGTTGAATATGGGTAACATGAGTGATTATTGTTGACATCACCCTTGAGGTGAATATGTTGGGAGGCAAAACTATAAGCCCCTATCTTTCTATGTGTCCGGTTGAAACGTTTTAGTCATGTGTATGCGGTGAGTGTTAGCAATCATAGAAGACTATATGATGGTTGAGTATGCGGACTTGCCTAAAGGCTCTGATATGTGACCCCTCCTAAAAAGATGATGAATTACAGTTGCAAAGTTGACTGAGAACATACTCCCTCCGTCCGGAAATACTTGTCATTAAAATGAACAAAAGTGGATGTATCTAGACGTATTTTAGTTTTAGATACATCCCTTTTTATCCATTTTGATGACAAGTATTTTCGAACGGAGGGAGTAGTTTGTTGGTTTCTAATAGAGTTTATTCTTTATACTTCGATTCTGTGATGAACTGTTACTTATTCATGAGAAGTTTATGATAAAAGCTCTAGGATAAAAGTCTTATGTTTAAATTAGTTGCTGTTATAATAATATACATATGCTTCTATGTCCATATTTTGTTTTGATCGACACCTATCTCTCTCTAAGCATGTGGACATGTTTTTCGATTTCGGTTTTCGCTTGAGGACAAGCGAGGTCTAAGCTTGGGGGAGTTGATATGTCCATTTTGCATCATGTTTTCCTATTGTTATTTATGATGTTTTCATCCATAATAATGCTTTTTGGAGTAATTCTAATGCCTTTTCTCTCATAATTTGCAAGGTACACACAAAGAGGGAGAATTCCGGCAGCTGGAAATCTGGACCTGGAAAAGCTACGTCAGGCCACCTATTCTACAGAACTCCAAACAAGCTGAAACTTCACGGAGAATTTTTATGGAATATTTGAAGAATATTGGAGCAAATAACTACCAGAGAGGGCCTACCAGGTGGGCACAACCCACCTGGGCGCGCCAAGGAGCCCAGCCGCGCCCTGGTTGGTTGTGCTCACCCAGGCCCACCTCCGGTGCCCATCTTTTGGTATATAGGTCATTTTGACCTAGAAAAAATAAGGAGAAGACTGTCGGACGGAGCGCCACCGTTCGAGGCGGAACTTGGGCAGGAGCACTTTTGCCCTTCGGCGGAGCGATTCCGCTGAGGAACTTCCCTCCCGGAGGGTGAAATCATCATCATCATCATCACCAACAACTCTCCCATCTTGGGGAGGGCAATCTCCATCAACATCTTCAACAGCACCATCTCATCTCAAACTCTAGTTCATCTCTTCTGTTCAATCTTGTTACCGGAACTATAGATTGGTGCTTGTGGGTGACTAGTAGTGTTGATTACATCTTGTAGTTGATTACTATATGGTTTATTTGGTGGAAGATTATATGTTCAAATCCAATATGCTATTTAATACCCCTCTGATCTTGAGCATGATTATAATTTGTGCGTAGTTACTTTTGTTCTTGAGGTCACGGGAGAAATCATGTTGCAAGTAATGATGTGAACTTGATATGTGTTCGATATTTTGATAGTATGTATGTTGTGATTCCCTTAGTGGTGTCATGTGAACGTCGACTACATGACACTTCACCATATTTGGGCCTAAGGAATGCATTGTGGAGTAGTTATTAGATGATGGGTTGCGAGAGTGACAGAAGCTTAAACCCCAGTTTACGCGCTATTTCGTAAGGGACCGATTGGATCCAAAAGTTTAATGCTATGGTTAGAATTTATTCTTAATACTTTTCTCGTAGTTGCGAATGCTTGCGAGAGGGTTAATCATAAGTAGGAGGTTTGTTCAAGTAAGAACAGCACCTAAGCACCGGTCCACCCACATATCAAATTATCAAAGTAGTGAACACGAATCGAATCAACATGATGAAAGTGACTAGATGAAATTCCCGTGTACCCTCAAGAATGCTTTTCTTATCATAAGAGACCGTTTTGGCATGTGCTTTGCGTCAAAAGGGTTGGGCTACCTTGGTGCACTTTTGTTACTACTATCATTACTTGCTCGTTACAAATTATCTTGCTATCAAACTACTCTTTTACTTACAATTTCAGCACTTGCAGACATTACCTTGCTAAAAACCACTTGTCATTTCCTTCTACTCCTCGTTGGGTTTGACACTCTTACTTATCGAAAAGAGCTACAATTGATCCCCTATACTTGTGGGTCATCGATCGCAAAAAATATAAAATAAAATAAATAACGAAAAATTACAGCAAGTATTTTAGGATTTTTTATACGATAAAAGATATACCCGGGCCCCATAGTTTTCACTTGAGTCTTCTCTCGAGAAAATAGCATACGATGGCACTACAAAAAAAATACACTTCCGTGATGATACGTGTTTGTCACAGTAGGTCGCGTTTTCTGTCATGCATGTACATCCATGACAAATTTATGACAGAATCAAGATAGTCATACCTGTGCTGTCGTAGAAGTGTTCCATGACATTGCCAAAATTATCATCATGGAAGTGTCCACTTCCATGACGATAAATCGTGCGTCACAGAAGTGCTTTCGTCAAGGGTGACCGACACGTGGCATCCACCATAACGGAATGCCGTTAAGCTATCGGGTCGGATTTTGGATTCGATAACCCGTTAACAGCCACGACCACTGCCGATTTTCCACGTGTAAAGTTCTCATTGGCTGACGGATCCACGCGTCAGCTCCGCGTTGGCACATGTGTCACTCATCCAACGGTCGAGATGGGCCTATGATATGTTGACACGTGGACCGGCCCAAAATGTTGGAAATATGCCCTAGAGGCAATAATAAAAGGATTATTATTATATTTGCTTGTTCATGATAATTGTCTTTTATTCATGCTATAATTGTGTTATCCGGAAATCGTAATACATGTGTGAATACATAGACACCAACATGTCCCTAGTAAGCCTCTAGTTGACTAGCTCGTTGAACAACAAATAGTCATGGTTTCCTGACTATGGACATTGGATGTCATTGATAACGAGATCACATCATTAGGAGAATGATGTGATGGACAAGACCCAATCCTAAGCATAGCACAAGATCATATAGTTCGTTTGCTAGAGCTTTTCCAATGTCAAGTATCTTTTCCTTAGACCATGAGATCGTGTAACTCCCGGATACCGTAGGAGTGCTTTGGGTGTACCAAACATCACAACGTAACTGGGTGACTATAAAGGTATACTACGGGTATCTCCAAAAGTGTCTGTTGGGTTGACACGGATCGAGACTGGGATTTGTCACTCCGTATGACGGAGAGGTATCTCTGGGCCCACTCGGTAATGCATCATCAGAATGAGCTCAAAGTGACCAAGTGTTTGGTCACGGGATCATGCATTGCGGTACGAGTAAAGTGACTTGCCGGTAACGAGATTGAACGAGGTATTGGGATACCGACGATCGAATCTCGGGCAAGTAACATACCGATTGACAAAGGGAATTGTATACGGGGTTGTTTGAATCCTCGACATCATGGTTTATCCGATGAGATCATCAAGGAGCATGTGGGAGCCAACATGGGTATCCAGATCCCGCTGTTGGTTACTGGCCGGAGAGCCGTCTTGGTCATGTCTACGTGTCTCCCGAACCCGTAGGGTCTACACACTTAAGGTTCAGTGACGCTAGGGTTGTAGAGATATGAGTATGCAGCAACCCGAAAGTTGTTCGGAGTCCCGGATGAGATCCCGGACGTCACGAGGAGTTCCGGAATGGTCCGGAGGTAAGGAATTATATATGGGAAGTCGAGTTTCGGCCATCGGGATAGTTTCGGGGGTCACCGATATTGTACTGGGACCACCGGAAGGGTCCGGGGGTCCACCGGGTGGGGCCACCTATCCCAGAGTGGGAGGGGAACCAGCCCCTAGTGGGCTGGTGCGCCCCCCTTGCCCCCCTGCGCCTAGGGTTGGGAACCCTAGGGGAGGGGGCGCCTCCACTTGCCTTGGGGGGCACTCCACCCCCTTGGCCGCCGCCCCCCCTTGGAGATCCCATCTCCTAGGGCCGGCGCCCTCCTGGGGACCCTATATATAGAGGGGGGGGGGAGGGAGGGCAGCCGCACCCATGCCCCTGGCGCCTCCCTCTCCCACTCCAACACCTCCTCCTCCTCCGTAGGGCTTGGCGAAGCCCTGCCGGAGTTCTGCCTCTCCACCACTACCACGCCGTCGTGCTGCTGCTGGAGCCATCTTCCTCAACCTCTCCCTCCTCCTTGCTGGATCAAGGCGCGGGAGACGCCATCCGCTCCGTATGTGTGTTGAACGCGGAGGTGCCGTCCGTTCGGCGCTAGGATCTCCGGTGATTTGGATCACGAGGAGTACGACTCCTTCAACCCCGTTCTCTTGAACGCTTCCGCTCGCGATCTACAAAGGTATGTAGATGCACTCTGATCACTTGTTGCTAGATGAACTCATAGATAGATCTTGGTGAAACCGTAGATTTTTTTATTTTCTGCAACGTTCTCCAACAGTGGCATCATGAGCTAGGTCTATGCGTAGTTCTCTTTGCACGAGTAGAACACAATTTGTTGTGGGCGTAGATGTTGTCAACTTTCTTGCCGCCACTAGTCTTATTTTTCTTCAGCAGTATTGTGGGATGAAGCGGCCCGGACCGACCTTACACGTACGCTTACGTGAGACAGGTTCCACCGACTGACATGCACTAGTTGCATAAGGTGGCTAGCGGGTGTCTGTCTCTCCCACTTTAGTTGGAGCGGATTCGACGAAAAGGGTCCTTATGAAGGGTAAATAGAAGTTGACAAATCACGTTGTGGCTTTTACGTAGGTAAGAAAACGTTCTTGCTAGAACCCTATTGCAGCCAGTAAAACTTGCAACAACAATTAGAGGACGTCTAACTTGTTTTTGCAGCAAGTGTTTTGTGATGTGATATGGCCAAAGTTGTGATGAATGATGAATGATATATATATGTGATGTATGAGATCATGTTCTTGTAATAGGAATCATGACTTGCATGTCGATGAGTATGACAACCGGCAGGAGCCATAGGAGTTGTCTTTATTTTTTTGTATGACCTGCGTGTCATTGAGAAACACCATGTAAATTACTTTACTTTATTGCTAAACGTGTTAGCCATAGTAGTAGAAGTAATAGTTGGCGAGCAACTTCATGGAGACACGATGATGGAGATCATGATGATGGAGATCATGGTGTCATGCCGGTGACAAGATGATCATGGAGCCCCAAGATGGAGATCAAAGGAGCTATATGATATTGGCCATATCATGTCACTATAATTTGATTGCATGTGATGTTTATCATGTTTTTGCATCTTGTTTACTTAGAACGACGGTAGTAAATAAGATGATCCCTCATAATAATTTTAAGAAAGTGTTCCCCCTAACTGTGCGCCGTTGCGACAGTTCATTGTTTCGAAGCACCATGTGATGATCGGGTGTGATAGATTCCAACGTTCACATACAACGGGTGTAAGACAGATTTACACATGCAAACACTTAGGTTAACTTGACGAGCCTAGCATGTACAGACATGGCCTCGGAACACAAGAGACCGAAAGGTCGAACATGAGTCGTATGAAAGATACGATCAACATGGAGATGTTCACCGATGATGACTAGTCCGTCTCACGTGATGATCAGACACGGCCTAGTCAAGTCGGATCATGTTTCACTTAGATGACTAGAGGGATGTCTAATCTGAGTGGGAGTTCATTAAATAATTTGATTAGATGAACTTAATTATCATGAACTTAGTATAAAAATCTTTGCATAAATGTCTTGTAGATCAAATGGCCAACGCTCATGTCAACATGAACTTCAACGCGTTTCTAGAGAAAACCAAGCTGAAAGATGATGGCAGCAACTATACGGACTGGGTCCAGAACCTGAGGATCATCCTCATAGCTGCCAGGAAACAATATGTCCTAGAAGCACCGCTAGGTGAAGCTCCCATCCCAGAGAACCAAGACGTTATGAACGCTTGGCAGCAGCGTGCTGATGATTACTCCCTCGTTCAGTGCGGCATGCTTTACAGCTTAGAACCGGGGCTCCAAAAGCATTTTGAGCAACACGGAGCATATGAAATGTTCAAGGAGCTGAAAATGGTTTTCCAAGCTCATGCCCGGGTCGAGAGATATGAAGTCTTTGACAAGTTCTACAGTTGTAAGATGGAGGAAAATAGTTCTGTCAGTGAGCACATACTCAAGATGTCTGGATTGCACAACCGCTTGTCCCAGCTGGACATTAACCTCCCAGACGAGGCGGTCATTGACAGAATCCTTTAGTCGCTCCCACCTAGCTACAAGAGCTTTGTGATGAACTACAATATGCAGGGGATGGAAAAGACCATTCCTGAAGTATTTTCAATGCTGAAATCAGCGGAGGTAGAAATCAAAAAGGAACATCCAGTGTTGATGGTCAATAAAACCACCAAGTTCAAGAAAGGCAAGGGTAAGAAGAACTTCAAGAAGGATGGCAAGGATGTTGCCGCGCCCGGTAAGCTAGTTGCCGGGAAGAAGTCAAATAATGGACCCAAACCTGAGACTGAGTGCTTTTATTGCAAAGGGAAGGGTCACTGGAAGCGGAACTGCCCCAAATACTTAGCGGACAAGAAGGCCGGCAACACTAAAGGTATATGTGATATACATGTAATTGATGTGTACCTTACCAGTGCTCGTAGTAGCTCCTGGGTATTTGATACAGGTGCCGTTGCTCATATTTGTAACTCAAGGCAGGAGCTGCGGAATAAGCAGAGACTGGCGAAGGACGAGGTGACGATGCGCGTCGGGAATGGTTCCAAGGTCGATGTGACCACCGTCGGCACGCCACCTCTACATTTACCTACGGGATTAGTTTATACCTCAATAATTGTTATTTAGTGCCAAGTTTGAGCATGAACATTGTATCCGGATCTCGTTTAATACGAGATGGCTACTCATTTAAATACGAGAATAATGGTTGTTCTATTTATATGAGAGATATGTTTTATGGTCATGCTCCGATGGTCAATGGTTTATTCTTAATGAATCTCGAACGTGATGTTACACATATTCATAGTGTGAATACCAAAAGATGTAAAGTTGATAACAATGGTCCCACATACTTGTGGCACTGCCGCCTTGGTCACATTGGTGTCAAGCGCATGAAGAAGCTCCATGCTGATGGACTTTTAGAGTCTCTCGATTATGAATCATTTGACACATGCGAACCATGCCTCATGGGCAAAATGACCAAGACTCCGTTCTCCGGAACAATGGAGCGAGCAACCAACTTATTGGAAATCGTACATACTGATGTTTGCGGTCCAATGAGCATTGAGGCTCGCGGAGGATATCGTTATGTTCTCACTCTCACTGATGACTTGAGTAGATATGGGTATGTCTACTTGATGGAACACAAGTCTGAGACCTTTGAAAAGTTCGAGGAATTTCAGAATGAAGTAGAGAATCAACGTGACCGAAGAATAAAGTTCTTACGATTAGATCGTGGAGGAGAATATTTAAGTCACGAATTTGGCACACACTTAAGGAAATGTGGAATCGTTTCACAACTCACGCCGCCTAGAACACCTCAACATAACGGCGTGTCCGAACATCGTAATCGCACTCTATTGGATATGGTCCGATCTATGATGTCCCTTACTGATTTACCGCTATCATTTTGGGGATACGCTCTAGAGATAGCTACATTCACTTTAAATAGGGCACCATCTAAATCCGTTGAGACGGGACCATATGAATTATGGTTTGGGAAGAAACCTAAGCTGTTGTTTCTAAAAGTTTGGGGATGCGATGCTTATGTCAAGAAACTTCAACCTGAAAAGCTCGAACCCAAGTCGAAAAAATGCGTCTTCATAGGATACCCTAAGGAAACCATTGGGTATACCTTCTACCTTAGATCCGAAGGCAAGATCTTTGTTTCCAAGAATGGATCCTTTCTGGAAAAAGAGTTTCTCTCGAAAGGAGTAAGTGGGAGGAAAGTAGAACTCGATGAAGTACTACCTCTTGAACCGAAAAGTAGTGCAGCTCAGGAAAATGTTCCTGTGGTGCCTACATCCACTGGAGAGGAAATTAATGATGATGCTCAAGGTACTTCGAATCAAGTTACTACTGAACTTCGTAGGTCCACAAGGACACGTTCCACACCAGAGTGGTATGGCAACCCTGTCCTGGAAATCATGTTGTTAGACAACGGTGAACCTTTGAACTATGAAGAAGCGATGGCAGGCCCAGATTCCAACAAATGGCTTGAAGCTATGCAATCCGAGATAGGATCCATGTATGAAAACAAAGTATGGACTTTGACAGACTTGCCCGATGATCGGCGAGCGATAGAAAACAAATGGATCTTTAAGAAGAAGACGGACGCAGATGGTAATGTTACCATCTATAAAGCTCGACTTGTCGCTAAGGGTTATCTGCAAGTTCAAGGGGTTGACTACGATGAGACTTTCTCTCCCGTAGCGAAGCTGAAGTCCGTCCGAATCATGTTAGCAATTGCCGCATACTATGATTATGAGATATGGCAAATGGACGTCAAAACGGCATTCCTTAACGGTTATCTTAAGGAAGAACTGTGTATGATGCAACCGGAAGATTTTGTCGACCCTAAGAATGCTAACAAGGTATGCAAGCTCCAGGAATCTATTTATGGGCTGGTGCAAGCATCTCGGAGTTGGAACATTCGCTTTGATGAGATGATCAAAGCGTTTGGGTTTATGCAGACTTATGGAGAAGCCCGCGTTTACAAGAAAGTGAGTGAGAGCTCTGTAGCATTTCTCATATTATATGTAGATGACATACTTTTGATGGGAAATAATATAGAACTTTTGGACAGCATTAAGGCCTACTTGAATAAGAGTTTTTCAATGAAGGACCTTGGAGAAGCTGCTTATATATTAGGCATCAAGATCTCTAGAGATAGATCAAGATGCCTCATAGGTCTTTCACAAAGCACATACCTTGATAAGATATTGAAGAAGTTCAATATGGATCAGTCTAAGAAGGGGTTCTTGCCTGTGTTGCAAGGTGTGAAATTGAGCTCAGCTCAATGTCCGACCACGACAAAAGATATAGAAGAGATGAGTGTCATCCCCTATGCCTCAGCCATAGGGTCTATTATGTATGCCATGCTGTCTACCAGACCTGATGTAAACCTTGCCGTAAGTTTGGTAGGAAGGTACCAAAGTAATCCCGGCAAGGAACACTGTACAACGGTCAAGAATATCCTGAAGTACCTGAAAAGGACTAAGGACATGTTTCTCGTTTATGGAGGTGACGAAGAGCTCGTCGTAAAGGGTTACGTCGACGCTAGCTTCGACACAGATCTGGATGACTCTAAGTCACAAACCGTATACGTGTATATGTTGAATGGTGGAGCAGTAAGCTGGTGCAGCTGCAAGCAGAGCGTCGTGGCGGGACCTACATGTGAAGCGAGTACATGGCGGCCTCGGAGGCAGCACATGAAGCAATTTGGGTGAAGGAGTTCATCACCGACCTAGGAGTCATACCCAATATGTCGGGGCCGATCAAACTCTTCTGTGACAACACTGGAGCTATTGCACTTGCCAAGGAGCCCAGGTTTCACAAGAAGATCAGGCACATCAAGCGTCGTTTCAACTCCATTCGTGAAAATGTTCAAGATGGAGACATAGAAATTTGCAAAGTGCATACGGATCTAAATGTCGCAGATCCATTGACTAAACCTCTTCCGCGAGCAAAACATGAACAACACCAGAACTCTATGGGTGTTCGGTTCATCACAATGTAACTAGATTATTGACTCTAGTGTAAGTGGGAGACTGTTGGAAATATGCCCTAGAGGAAATAATAAAAGGATTATTATTATATTTCCTTGTTCATGATAATAGTCTTTTATTAATGCTATAATTGTGTTATCCGGAAATCGTAATACATGTGTGAATACATAGACACCAACATGTCCCTAGTAAGCCTCTAGTTGACTAGCTCGTTGATCAACAGATAGTCATGGTTTCCTGACTATGGACATTGGATGTCATTGATAACAAGATCACATCATTAGGAGAATGATGTGATGGACAAGACCCAATCCTGAGCATAGCACAAGATCGTATAGTTCGTTTGCTAGAGCTTTTCCAATGTCAAGTATCTTTTCCTTAGACCATGAGATCGTGTATCTCCCGGATACCGTAGGAGTGCTTTGGGTGTACCAAACGTCACAACGTAACTGGGTGACTATAAAGGTATACTACGGGTATCTCCGAAAGTGTCTGTTGGGTTGACACGGATCGAGACTGGGATTTGTCACTCCGTATGACGGAGAGGTATCTCTAGGCCCACTCGGTAATGCATCATCAGAATGAGCTCAAAGTGACCAAGTGTTTGGTCACGGGATCATGCATTGCGGTACGAGTAAAGTGACTTGCCGGTAACGAGATTGAACGAGGTATTGGGATACGGACGATCGAATCTCGGGCAAGTAACATACCGATTGACAAAGGGAATTGTATACGGGGTTGTTTGAGTCCTCGACATCGTGGTTCATCCGATGAGATCATCGAGGAGCATGTGGGAGCCAACATGGGTATCCAGATCCCGCTGTTGGTTATTGGCCGGAGAGCCGTCTCGGTCATGTCTACGTGTCTCCCGAACCCGTAGGGTCTACACACTTAAGGTTCGGTGACGCTAGGGTTGTAGAGATATGAGTATGCAGTAACCCAAAAGTTGTTCGGAGTCCCGGATGAGATCCCGGACGTCACGAGGAGTTCCAGAATGGTCCGGAGGTAAAGAATTATATATGGGAAGTCGAGTTTCGGCCATCGGGATAGTTTCGGGGGTCACCGGTATTGTACCGGGACCACCGGAAGGGTCCCGGGGGTCCACCGGGTGGGGCCACCTATCCCGGAGGGCCCCATGGGCTGAAGTGGGAGGGGAACCAGCCCCTAGTGGGCTGGTGCGCCCCCCTTGGCCCCCCTGCGCCTAGGGTTGGGAACCCTAGGGGAGGGGGCGCCTCCACTTGCCTTGGGGGGCACTCCACCCCCTTGGCCGCTGCCCCCCTAGGATATCCCATCTCCTAGGGCCGCCCCCCTGGGAACCCTATATATAGAGGGGGGGGGAGGGAGGGCAGCCGCACCCATGCCCCTGGCGCCTCCCTCTCCCACTCCAACACCTCCTCCTCCTCCGTAGAGCTTGGCGAAGCCCTGCCGGAGTACTGCCTCTCCACCACCACCACGCCGCCGTGCTGCTGCTGGAGCCATCTTCCTCAACCTCTCCCTCCTCCTTGCTGGATCAAGGCGCGGGAGTCGTAATCCGCTCCGTACATGTGTCGAACTCGGAGGCGCCGTCCGTTCGGCGCTAGGATCTCCGATGATTTGGATCACGACGAGTACGACTCCTTCAACCCCATTCTCTTGAACGCTTCTGCTCGCGATCTACAAAGGTATGTAGATGAACTCCGATCACTCGTTGCTAGATGAACTCATAGATAGATCTTGGTGAAACCGTAGAATTTTTTTTATTTTCTGCAACGTTCTCCAACACAAAAGTGGTCCACAAAGTTTAAATGGGCCAGCCCAACCGAAGGCCCATAAGATTTAGCGGACCATAATGGGCCGGCCCAGCTAAAGGCCCACAAAATTTAGCGGACCATAATGGGCCGGCCCAGCTAAAGGCCCACATGATTTTGCAAACCATAATGGGCCGGCCTAGCTAAAGGCCCACAAGATTCTGCAGACCATAATGGGCCGGCCCAGCTAAAGGCCCAACATTCTCTGTCAAATCGGCCCGTCAACGACCTGTCCTAAACTTGTCATCAACGCGGCCTATGGTCACTTCTGGCCCGTTAACAGTCCGCTAAGTAATTGGGCCGAATTATGGCCCAGTGTATTTCAAGCCTGTTAAAGGTCCGGCTTCATTTGGGCCCATTTACAGGCCATCAAAACTTTCGGCCCATAAACGACCGTGAAGGATTTGGGTCATATTCGGCCATGTCTGACATTCGGCCTGTTAGAGGCCCACTATAGCCTTGGTCCACTTTCGGCCTGTTGTCATTTTCGGCCTGTTAATGCCGGACGTAAACGATGGGCTATATGTGGCCCAACGTCATATCGGGCCCATTAACGGCCCATATAAAAATGACGATAATCTAGCCCGATCGAAGTTCCGGCCTGTTAAAGGCCCGTGTATTAGGTCGGCGTATTTACGACCCGTCTGAATTACGGCCTGTCAAAGATCCGCATCGTAAATGGGCCACCATTTCGGCCTGCTAAGTCCAGTGGGTTATTTGGCACAATCAGGGCCCAATCTCACTTTCGGTCTATTAAAGGCCCATGTTTTTTATGGGCTCGAGATATTTACACCTGTAAACGGCCTATTTTTACATAGGGCCCAAATTATGTTTAGGCCTGTTAAAGGCCCACTATGGGCACAGACCTACCAGAAAAATATGAAAGCTTTTGCGATTTAGGCCCAGATATTTTTAGTGGGCTACATGCCAATTTCGGCCTGTAATCGTTTTTAGCCCAATTAGAATGGGCCCGATGAATGTTGGCATGTTGGGCTCCTACGAAGCTTTCGGCCGAATACATTACTAAGATAAACCTACACTATACAAAAATAGCGTCGTAATTACTGCAACCTGAGACAGCATCATAAATGTTGTATCACAACAAAATAAATTCCAACCATACAACAAAAGGCCTGTTGGCATAAAGTTTACAGTCCTTCCAGATAAAAGCACCATCAGATGTATAGAAGCACAGATCATTTGACCCAAGTGCTAATGTTTTAGGCTATAGAATCTGATGGAGTAGCACGATCTCCACCTTTTTTCCGCCATTGCTCTTGAACAACGAAGCGAATGTCTGATAGTCTGGTTTCAAAACCATTCATATCTTGACGACATTTCTCAACCACTATTCTTGTTTCCGAAACAACGTCCATTAGGGATTGGACTTGTGTCTGGAGCACAGATATAGCACTCTGTCTAGCAGGAATATTTTGTTCACTAGGCGATTTGGACGAGGTTACCTTGACAACCAACCCAGAATTACGCAGGAAGGTGCTTTTTGCACTGTTAGTGGAGAGATACTGACGCACTGCAGCAATAGGTGACATTGTGCCTGTAGTAGCCTCGTCACCTTCAGGTGGTTGTGGCTGTTCAATCATTTGTTCCATAGCTTCCTGAAAATTTGAACTTGTAGATTAGTGTACCAGATAAGTTACTAATGAGACAAAAACAAACAAAGTAGGTTAAACGTTTATACATAACTTATTTTGGTGAACTACTGTAATACATTAGCTTGTATTGTAGTGCCAACTACATAATAAAATCACTTTCGGAACATATGTCCATGTAGCATGCCTACTGTATTGTCTATTTCCTCACATTCATTGACATCTAAGGATAAAGAGACATGGTTTAAAGTAGGACGAACATAGTATGACATCATTCATATAATGGGCAAACAGATATAAAACAAACAGGCTATTTTATCATTGTGTGCGCACGTGAACATAACAACTAGATTACAGATCAAGACCAAAAGAATATCCTTCATCTCTTTTAAACCATGTAAGGTAAAATGATACGTTAAGACAACTATGAATAAAAGTGAACAGAGTAACTGACATTGGTTGCAAACCAAGTAGCTAAATGAACACATCACAATAGCAATCAGTTCAAGGCAGGAGGAGTAAGGACTTACAATAGCGGCTTGAACTGGTGTGCTCATGCCCTTCATCTTGCTGGTGTGGCAATCCTTGAAGATTTGCACTGCATTCGGTTCAGGTTCTTTTTGGTCCGCACGGGATTTCCTCTGTATTTGGAACAAGTCAATATAGATACGATAATATGGCACAAAAAGAAGAAGGAAGTAGTAGCTATTTACAAGAGCCTCGCAGTGTGCAATATAGCTACGAGATCCTGTTGTCTGTTGGAATTTCACTTTAGAACGGTTGGTTTTGTTCTTCAAACAGTTAGCCTAGAAGAAGATACACTTGTAAGGAACATACATAAATACAAGTTCAATATGTGGTCTGATCAAATACATATAGCCTACCTAATACTTTGGATCAGACCAGTGTTTAAGGAGGGCTGTACAGTCTTCATCTGTAATATATTCCACTGGAGATATTTGGGCGATTACATTGTTAGCCTTGCCTTCAAAGTGAGATTTTCTAAGGTGGTACCGATACTGTCACAGAGCAGACTGAAAACATGAGTGCATGCTTGTTTAGTTTCATCATCTTTCGGATCCAACTTGAACCTCATCTGTTGAAAAAAGAATGTGAGTCTTATTAGGAGGAAGCTAGAAAGTATGGGACAGAGCAAGACAATATTACTAATTGCGATGAATAACATTACTTACGGATAAATGGTCAAGGAAGGTGTTAAACTGGGTATTGTCTTTCTCATTCCTGTACTGGATCCACGTTGGGAGGATACGTGCATGACACCTAACGGCAACGGCTGCCTCTGATACTAACTTGGCTGACTCTATAGCATCACGTGGCCTTTTTAAACCTGCCTCAAAATGGATCTCCATTCTTCCTCCTTTATATTTTGTTAATCTATCAAGCATTATCCCTGATGTCTGTTTCCGCTTGCGCCGTGGTGCTAGTTCAACAACGAATATGGAAAGTGTTAGTGTACATCAAACTGTGAGAGTACATATAAAGGAGAATGCAACTGCAACTTGACTCGGTCAGGTACCATCTTGGTGTTGATGCTCATGAGGTTCATCTGATCTTGCCAAGTCCTGTTGTGTTAGCAGTGCTTCGGAAGTAGTGTTAGGTGTGAAGGCAGCTTGGGGACTGGCCAGTTCCAGAGCAAACGAAGGAGTAACTGGTTGTGATGCTGGTACAGTTGAAGCGGATGCTGCAGCTGGTGGAGGAGGTGATACTATGTTTGTAGATTTAGCCGGTGGACTTGGACCTTCTACTGCACTATAAGTACCAGCAGAATCTCGACGGCAGAACCTTTTCCGTTTCACCCGACGAGCAACAACACTCCCTACTATATTATTTTCCTTGCTCTTTTTTGACTTTGCCATGTCAAGCTGTACCCACAACACAAAAGAATAAAATCACTCTTCAGAACACATTGATGCATGATACAGACAAGCAATACTTTGATGTAAGACAACCATATGAGGATGGAATATGTAAGAAAAATAGGACGGCATGACATATTCACAGCTACGATGTGCAAACTAAGCAGAAGGATTTTCAAGAAAATAGAAGTAATGCAAGCTAGACACCATATGAAAGATGCAGCCAATATTACTCTGCCAAGTTAAAAGTGTCTTGTCATAAGTGGCAATTCGAAAAATTAGAAGTAGTACAACGTAGAAATCAATGCAAGGTGCAACCACTATCAAACTGCCATGTTAAAAGCATCCAATCATGAGTGACTGATGCGGGATACACAACAACAGTACTTTGATGTAAGAACATGGTATGATAGATAGATGTAGTGTATTCTAGACACAGAAAGCCATGTCATATGCACATGTATAACGTATAAACTCAGCAGGTGCAATTTAATCAAAATAGAATAAATACAGGCTAGACAACATATGCAACATGAAACCAATTATCACACTGTCAACTTAGAGCAAGCACCTGCGATGGTGGAGTACGGGAGATGAACTCATCATGTAGACTTGGGACTTCAACTTCATTAGCAGTAGCAGTGGCAAATCTAGAGAATCTCTGTTTGCGTCGGTGCGGAGGACCACCAACATCCCCTAACTTACTCTTTTCCTTCCTATTTTCTGATATTGCCTTATGAAGTCAAAACCACAAGAAGATGAATAAAATTAGCTCTGCATAACTGGTTGATGCATGATACAGACGAACGCTACTTTGATGTAAGGCAAGCGCAGGATAGGAGGATGGAATATATACAAAAAAGACAACATTTCATATTCACACGTACGATATGAGGATGGAATATGTATGAAAAAACAGTAAGCGGAAGGCATTTCAACAAAATTAGAAGAAATGAAAGCTAGACACCATATGAACATGCAACCAATATCACTCTATCAGGTAAAAAGTGTCTCGTCGTAAGTGCCATTTCAAGAACTTAGAAGCAGTACAAGCTAGAAGACAATGCAAGATGCAACCTACATCACAGTCCCAAGTTAAATGTGTCTTATGGGTAAGTGATCGTTGCAGGTATAAGTTGTTAGCTACGCAGATGCAATTCAACATAATCAGAAGCAATACAAACTAGACATCATACGGAAAACGCAACCACGTATAACTGTTCCAAGTAAGAGCAAGCACCTGTGATGGTGGAGTAGGGGAGATGTGCTCATCATGTACACGTATGTTCTAGAAACAGGAACACGTGTCATATTCACAGGCATTATGTGTAAAGTAAGCAGATGCAATTCAAGTTAGAAGCAATACAAGCTAGACATCATACGCAACATGCAACCACATATAATAGTGTCAAGTTAGAGCAAGCACCTGTGATGGTGGAGTAGGGGAGATGTGCTCATCATCTACACAGCTACGTTGAATGTCCAGCCTTGTGTTGTCTTGCGAATCTTGTTGGGAGGATGGCGGAGTAGAATCTGTAGAGACCCCCTGTTTGAGTTGCTCTGAAGGACCACCATCATCCACTGCCGGACTAATTTCCTTCAGCTGTAATGATTTTGCATTGTGAAGTCAAACCGATAAAAAAGGAACAAAATTTGCTCTTCAGAACTCATTCATGCATGATACTGACGAACACTACTCGGATGAAAGGCAAACACATGATGCGAGGATGGAATATGTATGAAAAACAGGATGGTGTGACATATTCACAACTATGATGTGGTAACTAAGCAGAAGGCATTTCAACAAATTAGAAGCACTGCAAGCTAGACACCATATGAAAGATGCAACCAATATCACTCTGCCAAGTTCAAACTGTATGGCGTTTCAACAAATTAGAAGCACTACATGCTATTAATCATATGCAAGACACAACCAATATCATAGTGGCGACTTAAAGGTGCCTTATCATAAGTGACTGATGCGGGATATGCAAGAATAGTAGTCTGATGTTGAAACAGGAACACATGTCATATTCACAGGCATTATGTGTAAAGTAAGCAGATGCAATTCAACAAAGTTAGAAGCAATACAAGCTAGACATCATACACAACATGCAACCACATATAATAGTGCCAAGTTAGAGCAAGCACCTGTGATGGTGGAGTAGGGGAGATGTGCTCATCATCTACACGGCTACGTTGACTGTCTAGCCTTGCGTTGTCTTGCGAATCTTGTTGGGAGGATGGCGAAGTAGAATCTGTAGAGAACCTCCATTTCAGTTGCTCGGAAGGACCACCATCATCCAATGCCTTGCCAATTTCCTTCAGCTTTATTGATTTTGCATTGTGAGGTCATACCGACAAGAAAAGGGAATATCATTCGCTCTTCAGAACTCATTCATGCATGATACTAACGATCACTACTCTGATGAAAGGCAAAGTCATGATACGAGGATGGAATATGTACGAAAAAATGGATGGCTTGACATATTCACACCTATGATGTGGTAACTAAGCAGAAGGCACTTCAACAAATTAGAAACACTGTAAGACACCATATGGAAGGTGCAATCAATATCACTCTGCCAAGTTAAAACTGTCTCGTCATAGGTGGCGTTCATCAAACTAGAAGCAATACATGCTAGAAATCATATTCAAGACGCAAACCAATATCACACTGCCAACTTAAAGGTGTCCCATCATAAGTGACTGATGCAGGATACACAAGAAGAGTAGTTTCATGTAAGAACATGCTATGATAGACAAATATAGTATGTACCAAAAATAGGAAAGCGTGTCATATTCACATGTATCATGTGTAAGCTAAGGAGATGCAGTTTACACTAATTAGGAGCAATACGAGCTAGACACCATATGCAACATGCAACCAGATATCACACTGCCAAGTTAGAGCAAGCACCTTGGATGGTGGAGTAGGGGAGCGGAGACTTGGACCTTGTAATGCACTATCAGTACAAGGAGAATCGGCACAGATGCTCCGTTTATGTTCAGAGGACCACCATCACCGCCTTCCTTACTCTTTTCCTTCCTCTTTCTTGATTTTGCCTTGTCAAGTCAAACCCACAAGAAAAAGGAATAAAATTTGCTCTTCAGAACTCATTGATGCATGATACTGACGAACACTACTTTCATGTAAGGCAGCCGCATGATAGGAGGATGGAATATGTATGAAAAACAGGACGGTGTGACATATTGACATGTATGATGTATAAAGTGTAAACTAAGCACAAGGTGCTTGAACTTGTTAGAATCGATGCAAGCTAGAAACCATATGAAAGATGAAACCAATATCACTCTGCCAAATTAAAGGGTGCCCTAACAAATGTATTTGACCAAATTAGAAGCAATACATGGCAACAGGCTAGAAATAATATGCAATATGCAACGAATAAAGGTGACTCATCGTAAGTGATTGATGCAGGATACAGAAGAGAGGTAGTTTCATGTAAGAACAAGGTTAACACATAGATGTAGTGTGTACCAAAAATAGGAACGCATATCATATTCACAGGTATAGTGTGTAAACTAAGCAGATGCAATTTACCCTAATTAGAAGCATTACAAGCTAGACACCATATGCAACATGCAACCACATATCACAATGCGAAGTTAGAGCAAGCACCTGTGATGGTGGTGTAGGGGAAGTGCGGTCTTCAGGTACAGAGCTACGTTCAATATCTTCATTTAGGCTTGCTGTTTCTTGAGAATCATGTGGAGAGGATGAAATTGCATTCTTTATAAGAGTATTGCGTCTCATATTAAACCACGCGTGTGACTGTCTCATCATAAGCGATAGACGTAGGATACAGAAGAACAGTAGTTTGATGTAAGAACATGGTGTGATAGGCAGATGTAGTATGTATCAAAAACAGGAAGGCGTGTCATATTCACATGTATAATGTGTAAGCTAAGGAGATGCAATTTAACAAATTAGGAGCATTGATGAGGGATACACAAGAAAAGTAGTTTGATGTAAGAACATGGTTAATAGAAAGACGTAGTATGTACCAAAAACAGAAGGCATGTCATATTCACAGGTATAATGTGTTAACTAAGCAGATGCAATTTACCCTAATTAGAAGCATTACAAGGTAGACACCATATGCAACATGCAACCACATATCACACTGCCAAGTAAGAGCAAGCACCTGCGATGGCGGTGTGGGGGAATTGCGGTGATCAACTAGAGAGCTACGTTGACTATATTCATTTAGCCTTGCTGTTTCTTGAGAATCATGTGGGGAGGATGACACTGCACTCTTTAAACGAGTAGGGCGTCTCACAGTAACCCACTCGGGTGACTGTCTCATCATAAGTGATTGACGAGGGATACAAAAGAGCATTAGTTTGATGTACGGACATGGTTAATAGACATATGTAGTATGTATCAAAAACAGGAAGGCATGTCATTATCAAAGGTATAACGTGTAAAGTAAGCAGATGCAATTTAACCAAATCGGAAGAAATACAAGCTAGACACCATATGCAACATGCAACCACATTTGACAGCGCGAAGTTAAAGCAAGCACCTGGGATGGTTGTGTGTGGCAGTTGAGATCATCAACTGCAGAGCTACGTTTACTGTCTCCAACTGTTGACACTGCACCCATTAGAGCGCTCAAATGCTTAGTGCTTATCTTCGAATTACACTGGAGCGACTTCTGTCTTTTCTTTTCTGCATTCATCAACACTGCATCAGAGTCTGAAATACCCATGCATAAAAAAACAATAGTGTGAGTATGGGTGAAGTGTGTGCACAATTAGTACAGTGTAAAGGTAGCAGGTAGCAGGTCGGTGAGAAATAAATGACGGGAGACATATGATAGCTCTACAACATGCATGGCACACTAAATTACTATATGATTCTATGAAAATAACAGCCGACTGAAAGCAAATAGGTTAGTCCATTTTTTCTGCACCGTCCGATGTACAAAGAACGGGCAGATCGCCTTCATCTACCTCCAGCCAGTCAGTGTTGACGATCTTCCTGGAAACGCCAGCGACCACCGGCCCAGTATTCCTCCCCTGCCTGCGCCCTCCCCTCGACCTCACCGCACCGCCCCCTCGGCCATCCATTCAAGCCCCGCTGACCTCCAGATCGGGCGCAAGCAGCTCCTGCACCCCACACCCCTATGATAGACACTGATGCACCGCTTCCCCAGGGAACTGGCGGACTAGGTGCTCTGCGCGCCTAAGCGGGTGCTGCTTCTTTTAATTGCGGTTCAACTTACCCTGAATTGAAATCTAGGCGGGCTACTGACCTCTAGCAAAGGTGAAATAGTAAAAGGGAGGAAACCTTGTGCATTTAGTATCATGAAGAAGATGCAGTAAGAAGCGCTCAACTAGTTTCTTTCATGGGATGAATACAGTGTGAGCGGAGACGTAAGATTTGCACGAATAAGGGAAGAGGAGTACCTCTTTCCGTTGGCAGTGATGTGTCCTCCTTCTGTTTTTCCGACGATCTTCTTATTGTTCGCCGGAAACCAGAAGTTGTGGAGGACGGTGCATCCTTGGACGAACCCATGGCCAAGTTGTTGAGTGTGGTGCGGTGGCCGTCTGTCGGCAGTGGGGAAGCAGATCTGAGGCGACGAACGACGGTGTAGCGGGAACATTTCCGGTGCGGTGGACGGTTGCGACAGTGGAGCCGCAGCAGTGAGGCGCAGGACGACGTGGTCGGAGTGGTTCTGGTACGGCGCACGTCGGCGTCGGCATCGTGGAGGCAGCTCTACCTCGGCTTCAGCTGCTAAGTCATTGAGGGCGTTGCAGTTGCAGTTGCGTTGGACGATGATGTCGGGGTACCGGCTCGGGCGTGATGGAGGAGGGGCGGCGGTGGATTGGCCTCTATCGGGTGGAGGACGGAGGAGGCTGGGGTTTCGCGGCTGGTGGAGAGGGCGTTTTCGCGCCCACGGAGTATGAATGGGGAAATGGAGGGAGGCGGGGAACTAAGGGGGAACAATGTTTCGGTTTGAGACGCGCTTGTTTGAAATTTGGGGAAAGTTACAAACTTGGCCCCCATCTAAAATTTCAGACATATTGCGGGTTGGGGGTAGGACAATCATGTCAGGTGTCCCAAATGTGGGTAGGATAGATTTCGGCCGAGCGCATGGGTAGGCGCCCATGGCGTATGAATGCTTCTCAAAGGCGGTTGAGACTAGCATCTTGGTGAAGTTACAAACCTACCCCGGTTTAGACCTTTGGACATCGGGCCGATAGGCTACATGGGCCAGAGTCAGGACAGTAATTTCCTACCACCAAAACATTAGTCTCGCGCGGTTTTGGGTGACCAGAGGCTTATTTGGCGCTTCGTTCAGTATTTGGGAGCAGAAGCATTAACGTTTTCGGTTCTCTTGAATTGAACTTTCAGGATTTGTCAAACTTCACAAATCTTTACTCTTGAAAATCCTAAATCTATGATTATTTTGGAATGGAGGGGGTACATTTGAATATACATTGTACACGAGTATATATTAAAAAATATGCAACTTACCTCAGTTCATGCATGGTTCCAGATATAATCTCCTTGGTTGCAAAAAAAAAGTTAGATATGCGTATGAATATATATAGCATGTTCAAACTCACAACATAGATTGATGCCCCCTTCTACATCTGATTTACAAATGCCATTATCTCGGGTTCAAATAGATGAATGCACTTCCTATGATTTTGAATCTTCGAAACCCCCTTTATGTTGAATTTGACATGTATTCTATTTCGTAGCTAGCAATTTGGAACGTATCCATGCAAGTGACAAATGTATAAAGTGCTTCACACTAACAACATGGAGTGCACTAATTAATGTTTATATATGAATTGCAAAAGCATCCATTGCCTGTATTTCAAACCGCTCTCACTCTATGGATCGATAATATGAAATAAACACATGCACATGCTAGAATTCAATAGAGTATGGGTGTCTGATAGACCGATTTTCATCCATACGCAATTTGCAAAATTCATGATCTCATCCAAAAATAATAATGCCATTTATATTTTAATTTAATGCGTAGAACCGCCTTTTACACATAGATGCACTATGCCTCGCCCCGTCCTCACAAACGCGTTATATATCTCTCTATCTAACGCATAAGTGCACACACTTTATATGCATCGGCATTTCTCTTTCACACATGCTCACAATCTCTCTCAGGGTGTCGGGGTGTCTCACGCACATGCTCTCTCTGTTTCTCTCTCTCTCTCTCTCTCTCTTTCTGACTACTATGTACCACTCTTTTCACTAATCTCAGTTGGAAAACACTATTTCTCTCACATGCATATATACACATGCATAGTCTCTACTAGCCCTCTATATGCACATATATGTGCCTACGTGTCTCCCGCACGCACATTATCTTTAGGCCTCTCTCGCACACATTGCCCCCCCGACACACCTCTCTCTTAGTAGTTGGCAGATATGATTTCATCATATCATTCGGTAGGATATCCCTGGCTGTTAGGCTGGATGGTGATACGAGGCAAAGTGTTACCCTAGTTCGGATCAGACCCTTGCAGTTGAAGAAAGAGCCTACTCCTGGTACTTTATATTAGTGATAGGGGTGTGTACAAAGTACACGTGAATACTAGGCATTGTGCGTGTGTGTATACTATCGATGAACTAGCCCCCAAGCTTGTATAACATACTAAGGGCCTAGGGGTACAAATCATATATAGTCGGCTTATCACCAGTGGGGATAGAGTCCTCCGTGAGTCTGGTAGCTTCGTGTTGTACGCCGAGTCCTCCACATGGGTCTTCGTATAACACGTCTCGGTCCAACCTATATGTGGCGCAGGATGGAACCGACCCATGAGTCTTCATGTTGACCCACCACAACTAGAAATGATGTGCCCACCACACCACACATGCAATCGGCCACTAAGAAAATAAGCATATACAATCATACAACGGTATCTAGCTCATGATACGTCTCCATATTTTGTTGATGACACGGACAGACTTTGCATTTGATGCGTGCTTCGTATTTTGTTGACGACACTTACGGTCATTGTATTTGAAGCGAAAGCACGATATGGTCACTGGACTTCAGAATAAGCTCATCACGGTCACCACATACATTTTGTCGTGCTAACCAACATGTGGTTGGATGGTTAGAGGACAGTGGTTTCTCGAGCCCACCAAGGTTAAAGTCCCAGTGCTCGCATTTATCTTGTGTTAATTTCAGTATTTTCCGGCAATGTACATTCAGTGGGAGGAGACATTCCACTCGACTATGAGGCACCTATGGTGACTTCGTAAAATCTCAAGATCATATATGCTGGCCCACTCTCTCGAAGGTGCTCATAGGGGTAGGGTTCGCGTGTGTGCACTTATAGCGGTGAGTGCTTGCGCATATATATGAGCCCTTGCGTCTGTACCGTGTTAAACAAATACATATCATGATTATACGGTCACGGGCTCACCCATGCAACTCCGTATTTTGTTGATGACACAATCAATTAACCAGTCAAACGTTCCACGCTGCGCAACTAGTGTTGCACCATCGGGGCGCATAATCGTGGGGCCCACCTGTCAGCCCGTATATGAAAGAAAGAAATGGTAGTTTGAGTCTGTACTGTGTTAATAAAATAGGAGTACATTTTAGGGTGATCATACGGTCGCTGGCTCACCATACAGCTCCGTAATTTGTTGATAACACAATCAATTGACCAGTCAAACGGTCCACATTCAGCAGCGCACATTACCATAGGGCTCACCCGTCAGCGCGTATATGAAGAACAGAAATGGTTATAAATTAGTGGTCAGTGGGTATTCGAAGTCGTGAGACCTCTGGTTTGCAGTCACCGGCGGTTGGGGGGAGTTCATTGGGCGGTGGGGT
>NC_041382.1:678070269-678081615 GCF_002162155.2 Triticum dicoccoides | reverse complement strand
GGGGGGGTGGAGTTTGATGATAAACTGGAGGCCCTTGATTTCGTATCCAACGGCTGGAAAATCTAATTACCAGAGATGAAAAAGTCAGTTGACTGACGTGTAGCCTCACCCCGCACGTACACATGCACGCATGCAAGACACGCACGTATGTAGGCGTGCAACACTGACACGTACACACGCACGCATGCCGGCATGCAACACTGACACGTACACATGCACTCACGAACACACGCACGTACGCACCCATGCATGCAACACTGAAACGTACCCTTGCACGCACGCAACACTCGCACGCCTGCATGCACACAACACACGACGCAAGACACACACTCAACCTATACGTGCATGCACCCTTTGTTAAGGACATGGATTGTTATGGGTATTAATCAATCTTATCTATGATAAGCAGAACATTGATGTTTGCAGCGGTCTTTATGAATCACAACGTATCGAACGGGCTATCAACATAGTAGGCTTATCTACATGAAAAAGATGACGTCACACTCAATGAACAATCATCGGTTTATGAAATGCCCGCTTCTGACCGCCCTGGTCCACCAAAGGTTCCTCTGCTGTGCGCTGCCTGCGTTGGGTCACAACATGCAGGACATGCACCCAAAGAGCCCACACGTCAGTGGAAGAACGGCGCGGTGTCCTAGGTCAGAGTCGAGGGCGCCACTCGCGGCACGCCCGGCTAAACACACCTCTGTGCCGCATTCAAACGCCTCCATGAAATCCTCCCGTGTGGAAGCTGAGAAACCCACTCTGGACACACGTCCGTTCATGACCGGGCCGGCGTTAAACGCAACGCCGGCCGAGCTCCTCCCATCCGCCGTCTATTTAATCTCCTATTTAAACAAGGCCAAACGCCGGCCAAGAATCACACACCTCCCCCGCTCCCCTATCTCCTCCACCATTTGGTCCACTCTTACAATGGCTTATGAAGAGTAGTTATTCCGCATCTAAGCCGGCTGGGTAGCCCGCCGGATACGAGCTATGCAGCTCGCTGATCCACCTCCCTCCGCTCGCCCAACGGAGCCAGTTGCCGCCCCAAGCCGGCGCGCGGTTCAGCAACTCGCCGCTCCAGGCCAGCTCGACGAGGAGCGGCGCACGGGCGTCGTTGCTGCCGTCCACGCCGCCGCCTCGTACCGCGTCTCCCGTTTCTGTGGCTGAGACTCCCATGCCGGCGGCCGCGCCATGCAAGCAGAGACAGAAGCCGGGTGTGCGGAGAGCGACGAGTCGGTGGCCAGCGCCTCCGCGTCCGCCGCCATCATCGAGGAGAAGTAGAACACGGGAGGCCGCCGCCGCTTGGGTCCCATGAAGGCCACCGCAGAGGCGACGCCGGCGTACACAGCAGGTGTCCTGCTGGATCCTTTTATTGCGAGGACCTTCGTCAACCCCGCATGGGCTCCACGGAAGAGGGGAATGTTCGGATGAACTCGAGCCGGTGCCGGCCATGGCGAAGTAGTGGCCGGTGATGAAATCGAACTGGTGCCGGCCACCATCATCTTCGGCACCAGCCAATGATATCAGTTGGGCAGTGGGGAAGCAAGCTGTCCTTTGCGCTGAAGCATATACCTCCGGGGCTCCCGGCAGTCCGGTGATCGTGCTGCCGGACATGAGGAACACAAATCGATCGGCGGGCGACCATTTAGGCCAGGTATTATATACCTGTGCTGTCCAGAACTAGAACCGCGTAGTTCATTTGAATGTAATGAAATCCATCATGTTTGTATGAAAACCCGGTATTTTATATGATTTCTGTCGTTGTTTATATGAAATATTAGTGTGTCTACGTGTTTGCGTGAATTTCGTCCGGTTGGTTGAGTTGCTGTCATAATGTGTGCAACTATGGTTGGATGGCGTAATTTGCGGGTCGCCGGTCGGTCTGCGGGCGGCTCATGTGGCGTTGTGGGACAAAAAACATAGCTCACGCGAGCTCGTCTCGAACGTGCGCGCTGGAGGATGCATAACAGCATGAGCACCCGAGCCATTCCTCGTTCATCGATGGCAAAGGCACCGGTGGACAAAAGGGTCGGCAATATTTTGGCTACCCCGGGCAAGATCCAAACAACCCCTCCCAACAGATTCAAATCCCTCGTTCACCGTGGAATTTTGCCGTGTGTTGTTTTCATGGACTAGCAAGATGCCCATGCATTGCACGGAACATCAAGATGCATTTTTTTACAAACTCCCGCATGCATGCAAGGGATAATTAATGTCCCCTTTGCTAGTACCATGAGGCAAACACCATTAATATTGCATCGATTAGTGTTAGTCGCCTTGTATATCTACAAATTGTAATTTTGATAGTGGCCCCTTGTATATA
The DNA here is from genome assembly GCF_002162155.2 of Triticum dicoccoides. NCBI lineage: Eukaryota > Viridiplantae > Streptophyta > Magnoliopsida > Poales > Poaceae > Triticum > Triticum dicoccoides. The sequence continues at coordinate 678,079,286 of NC_041382.1, read as the reverse complement.
AAAATGGAGGGAGAAATATGAGAGATAAGGTGAGGAGGAGTGGGGCGTGGTGGTGACTGGTGGTCGGACTGGGCAGAGGCATGGGGATGGACGGCACATTATGTCTAGGTTTGTATCTCTCTCACACACACCCACGTAGGTGGGGGACGTGCGCGAAGAGAAGAGGTGCAAGCACGACGCACGTACTCCTGTATCTTTCCCAACCACACCCGCGCGGGTACATGGTGGAGCTCATTTCTGTACGAAAAAGGCAGCCCACGTGGTAATTTGGCACGTGTACTGGTTGTCCACTTGGTGGAGGGAGGATCGTCTACCACGGGTGAACAAACAAATTGTGACTTGACGTGTTATGTTAAATTAAAAAAAGAGGCAAACCATGTGGGGCCTACCTTAGAGGCAAGGCTCTATACACTGGAGTACTTTTGATGTATCCCATCAACTCGCAGAACGAGGAGAAGCTTGCTTAGTACGCCATCTCCCCCGTCCACGGGCGCGGTGGCTCACAGTATGAGGTGAAGCTTGCTTACGAGTAGTAGTAGTAGTACTACTACTACTATACGCCTTTACGCCCGCTCCCTTGCCCACGCGCGTGGTGGCTCGCAGCACGAGGAAAATTTTTACTAATCCCTCTGTCTACTCCTCGTCCCTACTACGTACTTTGGTTAGTACTCCCTCCATTTACTTATACAAGGCCACTATAAAAAAATACATTTTGCATCTATACAAGGCCACAAATAGTAAACGAGACAAACGTTACTACTCCCTCCTTTCTAGTTTATGGCTCAATTTCAAAATCTCTCCAACCAAGGTAGACGGTGAGTGGTCGAATTAATTTCGTAGTTTGCACAAGTAATTAGTACGCTCGTTTTTCTCAAGAAGTTATGTTTACCAAGGCATTAATTAGAACGAATGCATGAATGACCACTAAATTTCCATGAACTTGTACATGCATTGGTTAGTTTTCTCTTGACACTGCTTGCGTCGGGTGATCTAACGCACCTCGAAATCCAACATGTAATGGTACTACCACTAGTATAGTAGAATTGAGACTTATCAAACAGAAAAACGAATGTTTTTTAGATGAGCCCTATAAACCCTAGTGGGTACGTACTCCGTAAAAACAGATTTTTCCAAAACTAAGTCGCTCCCTTTCATGAATTCTGTAGTATACTCCTCCGTCGACGCTCCCTTCCATGAATTATGTACTTCCTGTCGCTGACATGTGGGACATATAGCAACCGGGTCGACGTGTCAAGCACCAAATAACAGTGCAGAACAACAGGGGGGATGCACCCCACTCGTACCGCCCAGTAGTAGTAATGAGCAATGAGACGTCAAATCAGAATGCCACACCTTCCCAGACGGACAAAGCAACCATTATTTCACACTTCGGTTCACCATCATCTCAAACCACGTAGTATTGCTTCTGCCTCAAGAGGGACAAGCGCATCGCCTTGGTACATCATGACATGTGGGACCGCATGACAGGCCATGCTCCCCCGCCGATCGCTCGGTAAAATCACCTCATTTTTACTATACTTCCTCCGTATCGGTTTACTACATGGCATGCACGTCGTTCTAGGTTGAGAATTTAACTGGCTATATATGTGATGAACAGTAATCTAGCCTTTTAAAAAATGTATACTTTTGTACAGTAGTACTATCGATGGATTGCGCCATGGAGCAAAAATTGAAATTAAAAAAAGGTGGTACATATGGAGAGTGCTCGTCGCCAAATTATGCATATAGTACTATTAAAAAAGCTAGTACGTGCTTAATTGGGGTGCTAAATTCTATTAAAGAAATACTAGTAGTATGTACATACTGAAGAGTTAAAGTAACGAGAAGAAACATAACATAGTTCTGCTGGGGGCTCAGCACAACACACCCCTCAAGTTAAACTAAGCACACCTGAAATTAAACTATGCAAGTAATCCGGTAGACACTGCATTAGAAGTTTAGAACCACCATGAGCAACGACACTGCCACCTTACTCGGAGTCCTCGTCCACGTCCTCGACTTCGTCCTTGTCCCTCTTCCTCTTGGCCGATACTTCTTTGCTTGAACCGCACACTTGGCTGTTGCTCTTCATCCAACCCTTGTAGATATTGAAACAAAGGTAGCCATCCATTGCAGCATAGTGGATGTGGTCTATATCTAGTACATTCCGCTGCCATGCATGACGATGAAACGTGTAATGAGGTTTCTCCAGTTTACGGTACGAAGGATGAACCATGGCTCCTGCCAGGGTCAGCATTGAAGGCTGACGAGAGGGCACCAGCCGATTCTTTTGGAGGTCGAAGGGGTTGCCTACAACGAGGCCTATCCGACCCAGGACTTCTTTGTCATTCTTAAAGTCTACAGTAATGAATTTCACTGTTTTGTCCTTGAGGAAGTTCTTAAAATCCTGGTACTCAACGTCGGCATGGCATATGTGGTAGACCAAGCAAACGTTATGTACGCAAACCTGGATCACGGCGGGCTTCTTCCTCTCTTCGTCCTTTAGATCCTTCTCTCGTCCCAGGACTATGGTGTACTCAACATCTAGCCCAGCGACCCACTCATCATCTGAGTTTTCAAACATGCGTCTAAAGCGAGAAAGGCATCCTTTCACCGTCACGGAAGAACGGGTGTAGATGACGTCGAACTCATCGCCGGTGATGGTTCTAACCTTGTACTCACCGCCGATCGTGGAGATTTGGGACGCCATGGATTTGGGAGGAGGGTTAGGATTAGTGGAACTGCCGTAATGTGAATGGATGTGACGACTAGGAGCAAACCACCGTAGTATTGAAGGACGTGCGGGGACGAGTAGGAGCGAACTGCCAGCGTGCGAACGGCAGGGTGGTGGCTTTCCATTCTCCCATGATACGGGCTTCCGAGAGCCCTTGGATTTGAGATCGAACGGTTGCATGGCGTGATTCTAGACCTATGGGTGAATATCCTATCCTGGAGGGTTATTCTGCAAATTTTCAGCAACTTAGCATGCGACTGTTTGATCTCAGATCCAAGGGCTGCCAACACCCCGCATCATGGTCGCGCCTACCACGACCGTTGCTTCGCTCACGCGGTCGCGCCCTTGGAGATTTAACACGGTGTGTTAGGCTATCTGATGTTGGCATGTCATACATAGTCATCACTTAGTCACTCATACTACAACAAGGTTGGCTATAAGGTTGGCTATAAGTGTATTTTTTACTCCTCTCTATATCTTTCTTCGTGCTCCCTCCGTCCCATAATATAAGAACGTTTTTGAAACTAGTGTAGTGCCAAAAACGTTCTTATATTATGGGACACAGGGAGTACTAGAATTTATTGCATTTGCCATGGAGTGACCTCTTCCAATGAAATGGTGTTGCTAAGTTTGCTTCATTTAATTAGCTATAGACTCAATTGTCTTTTCACCTAGGTACACGCGCTTAGCACCGTTTCTTCCTTGGGTCACCAAACTAGTCTCTCTCTTCTTGATTAACTTGCCACATCAGACTTTATGCCTATGTGGCAAGCTTAAGCACCTGTAGGAGCAAGTAAAAGTAAGTACAATAGTGCGCTTTACATGACATTTTTGCATATGTGGAGGAAAGAGAGGCAAGGAAAAAGTGGAGAAGTGGGCTCTCATGCAAGAGCCAGCCTCTACTACATGGTGGAGCATTGGGAGAGGCACCTGTATGGAGGTGGTCAGGAATCAGGAGACTCACGCTGGTCGTAGCGCCGCAGTTAAAATGATAATGGCAAGTTAAATCACGGGGCCCCACCTGTCTAGCAGTAACTCGCTGTCAAATCACACAGCCCTACATTTGCAGCAGCCTACTCCCTCGTCTTCTCGCATCTCTGTCGAACCGACTAGGCGGAACTGCCCTGCCTACTGCGCAGGAAAAGCCCTGCCCTCGACTTTTAAATACAACTACATCCGCTTAAGAATCCAATGATATACTTTTTGTGACATAGTAACTCATATTTAGTTAGTCAAATGGATGACCTAGAACTACGTGCATGCCCTATAAACCGAGACGCCTAAAAATAAAAAAACCGAGACAGAGAGGGTAGTTCAACACATATCTTTTTAGATCATTATAGTCAGGCTTCACCAAGGAGCAAATCCAAGTGGTAGGCTGCTCCTGTCGTGTTGGTGTAGCAACTCAAGCAGGGTCAGTCCGCACACAAAATGGCGACACACTTAACAGGACCCCCTTTGGCCGACATGTGGCTCATCGACCGTCTTGTTCCACGTGCGATGCACCAAATTACAGTTCGGAGCAGCGGTTGGAATTGGAGGCACCCCGGTCGTAGCACCATAGTAGTAGAAAATGAGCGATGAGGGGTCAAATCACAAAGCCCCATCTTTCCCGCATTAAGCTGGACGGACGAAGCAACCATCATTTCACTCTAGGGCGCAAGAGCATAAAGAAAAGAGAAAACAATGATGCGTGCGGCAGCTACCTAGGGCACCCTAGGGTAGGGGTCTCCACTACAGATCCTTTTTTTGAAAGCGCCTCCACTACAAATCGTCTTCTCCCTCGTCCTCTTGAAGAAAACTGATGATGAATGTGGCAGTAGGGTTTGTAGGAGTACTACAGCGTGCGGGGCCACGTCGTAGTAAACGGGTTTGAGTCGACGCCTTAAATATGTGTGGGCCGCTTGGTTTTATGGGAATGAGGCAACATTTTGGGTTCGGGGACTAGTGGGGATGTAGTACGTACAAAAAATTGTGGATGTAGGTTCGACCGAAAGGCAATGATGCATGGGCCCTGCATTTTGATATACCCGGGGCCGCGTGAAATTTGCTACTCTACTCAAAACTAGTAAGGTACACATGTATTGAACGCATGTATTTTGAAACCAAATTATGAATAAATACACACTATAGCATGTAAAGCTTTGAGTCATATATGCATGATGTAGATGTTCGTTTAGTTCTTATAGTTCATCTCATTCAAAATCAATTAGTTTTATAAAAATGTTAAGATTCATGGGGTTGTGCATTGTAGATCATAAAGTAAAAATAAATAAATAATGGCAATTCATTTAGAAAAAAATAATCAATTATGATACAGAAGATTCTAGAACAAAGGAGAAGTGCTTGTGTTTTCAGGTTTGTGCATTATGCTTAAGTTCAACCATGGAGTCTTCTAAATTGTACATGTGGCAGATCTGGTGGAATCTTGATGATATCCAACGGCCAGTAGTGCTCGGATTTGCCTATCTCTGCATTGTCGGGTTAGCTTCATCCAGCGACCATCTTTCAAAGTTATTGGCACACTATATAGTTCTTGTGCCATAGTTGCATGTTTCGGAAAAAAGCCACTAGTGGGTTGTACTATCTATTTAGGAATAGAAGATGTATACATGGAAGTTGTAGGGAAAGAGATGACATGGAGCATCTCAATTCCTATGAGTAGGGATTGGAAAAGAGATGTCATTTGGTTCACAGCATAGGAACTTTTCTATTGAATCTAGAGATGACATGTATCTCAATTCCTATGAGGAGGGATTAGAAAAGAGATATAACTTGGTTCATATCATAGGAACTTTTCTATTGAATATACACTAATGTTTATTTTCCTTTGAAATTAAGGGAGTATAGGAATCCATTCATATGAACCAAGTGGCTCTAAAGCTATAGAAATGATATCATGTTTATTTCCTTTGAAATGTGGAGTATATGAATCTATTCCTATGAACCAATTGGCTCTAAAGGAAAAAAATCCTATAAAAATCATATCATATAGAGTTCCTATGATATTCCTCGACACTAAAGGATGCTTGAAATTTCTGCGGGTGATACGATGGTCTTTCTTTGTAGACTCCTCACCCATCTTTATAGTTACCTCTTGAAGATGAATGAAATGATATATACATGGTATTCTACATGTGCAATTTGGTACACGGAAACTCGGTAAAAGTTTGCGAGGTTCGAATTTTCAATAAAGCTATATGCACTGCATTTCAGAACGGAGGGAGCATACGACAGTTGCTAACACTCACATGGAAGATTTGTGTGTAGGAGGAGTGGCTGTTCTGATAAATTACATGGCAAAACTGACACTGTCGGATGCCGATCTAACGGTTCTTACGACGTTCGTCAGGAAAAGGCTTGTGGCGAACATTTGTCGGATAATGATTTACGGACACATGCATTGCATTGATACGTGCCCCCCTCTCTCTCACGCACACACATCCTCACGAGTCACGACTCTCCCGAGTCCTCTCGCAGACTCGCACGTCGCACCCACCGTCTATCTGTAGGTAGACGTCACGCACATATGTGCTCTTCACACCCTACCCTCAGAACTTCTAAAAAACAAAAGACGGCACACACATTTTATTTTAGCTCAAACGTCACACACTTATACTATTACTCTTGCGGCGAACGTTCTTTGGGCATAGTGTATTGTACTCTCACGAAGAGAAGCGGTGCACGCACGCACTAGTTCTCTCACACCCACTCGCGGGTACACATAGGAGCGCATTTTTTGAATCTGGTACAACAAAATCACTCCACTATATATAAAAGCAGGAGCCTTAGCGCTTGCTTTACTAGGGTTGCTCTCGTTCACTCTCTCATGCTCTCCAGATCTAAGCAACACATAGGTGGCCACACTCTCTCTCAGCTCATGGCTGGTCACAAATCCGGCCGGACAACCTCGACCGGGGCAGGGGTGTAGGTGCATCGTTCATGCTGTCGGCGGCGGCGAGGGAGGAGACCAACGGCTGCCCGCGCGTCCCGATCGGCGGCCGTGCCGTTCTCTCCGAGAGAGCGCCGGCTCGGGAGGGCCTCCGACCCCTTCTTCCTCCTTGCGGTATTGTGGCCAAGATGCGGCCTCCCGACGCCGTCTTTGCCACATGCCGACAACCCTCAGGTATATATTCCTTTGAAACCTGCCTTGCTCTACTGCCCCAGCTCCCTTCGTGTGGATCCTTTTCTACTTCCGTCCGCTGTTCCAAAGCCACCTAGACTTCTACTATTATTAGAAGTAAAGCTAGTTCATACAGTCGACTCAAAGCGTTGGTTCAAACCGGGAAGAAAGTGGGAAAGCTGTAGCATGAATCTAGGACTTGGTTCTAAGAGGAAACGGGGGAAAGTAGTAATATTTATCACTGTCTAAATAACCGTATTTCGTATTTGCACAAACATGGATGTCTGTCTCCATATCGTTTCGGGATGTCTGTCTCCATATCATTTCTATCCGCGCAATCAAAAGCACACACCTCAGTTTTAGTACAACTACAAAATGAGATGGCTATCCCTCGTTGCCGTTGTCTAACCTCCCGTCTTCAAGGTATCCCTACATTGGTAGTAACTAAGGTAGAATGACCAATGCAATCTAAAAGAAGTTGATTCGTACATTTTACTTCCTGATTGCAGTGCAGGGACGAGCGAAAACAACCGCATCCTAGTCCGGAATGCACTTTCTACCGGTTCATCCATGGACCGAGGACTAGCTGGCACGGCTGCACGGCGGTTTTTTGGACTGGTGCACGGACAAGAGGCATTGTGGTCTGCTTATTTCTGCAAATAGTGGTGCTTAAATTTAGTGGAATGCACAAGCATTTCAGCTGGTCAGTACATTGCATGGTTCCATTCAGCATTCCAGCTGAGACCACAATTATAATTGGTTATTCTGGAATGAGAGAACCTAACCCTGGATGGTGGCAACAAGAAAAAACAGAGTGAACTCCAGGAAGTTTAAGCCTGCCGGGAGGCCCTTTGCTCAGAGAAGCCTTGCTTGTTTTTTCCTGATTTGTAAACCTTCTCACAACTTTGTCTTCTGCTGTGAACTAGTATATGTTTGTTATGTTCTATGAATCATTGAGATGTATAAAATTGCTTAACTTATGCTTTTCAAGTTTTTTATGAAGACGAGTTTAATGTGAGTGTTCCACATGAGCGCTGGACTAGCGTGTGAATGTTTGGAATTTATTACATTGTGGCCTCAATTAACTGCATGAACCACTGTAACAAGATACATAGTTGCTTATATGTCAGACAATAGATTGTTGATTGTTAGCTGGTCGATAGCCTAGTGTTTAAGCGATCTGAGCCAATGTACCGTGTTCTGCACAACTGCTTACAAGTGGGGTAGCACTAACAGTGTTTACAAGTACTTATGTATACGTCGGTGCACGGTTCTCGAACGAGTGCTCTATGTCATCAAAACACACACTGCTCGTATGATAAACCGTGACAACTTATGTCTTACCATTCCATATTCATGAAATAACTAGTGAGGACGCATCTGTTTCGGCAACAATTACGATGGTTCTCACATGATTCACGGGCACACAATAGCAGCAGTTCCCATAGACGGATTCAAACAGAGCACTAGCCCCAGAGGGGTCGATAACATGCAAGGTTCGGATAATTAGACACAATCCAAACTACTATTAAACACTAGCTGGGGCAACTATTTCATGCCTCGATCTAATTTGGGCTGGACACAAGACGAACCTTTCCATGAACATCATCGAGGACGTCTCGCAACAGCTCAATCCTGTGAACCTTCATGAAGACAACCTTGTGGCCTTGCCATTGATAAACTTGTTTGTGGAGGCATGCCACGTCATTTTCATGCGTAAGCTTGACAAGAACAGTATGCCTCACAAACGAAGGAGTAGCTTTGAACTTCTTGTGCTTCAGTACACCCTGGACAACACGCCTGACAACAGTGAGGCTGGAATACAACTCTTCATTGGTATAACCGCAAATGGCTTCCAGGATCCAACAGCCTAAGAACTCTGTTTTCCCAGTGCGTATATTCAGGTCATCCGCCTCATAGCGAGTGACATGTACAACCACACAATCCTTGTCTGCATCAGGGCTCTAATTGAAACAAAAACAAATTCTAAATTACTTTTCAGTATAAGAAACACAAGTTATTTAAACCACTATGTATAGCATGGCATCGAAGCTAATAAAATTTTGCATTATTAATCACCACATACTTGCTTTTCTAAAAAAATCACCACATACTTAGATGAAAAACCACAATCGAGATCGGCAAAGAAGGAAATCACCT
>NC_041382.1:677948220-678070089 GCF_002162155.2 Triticum dicoccoides | reverse complement strand
GGGGGCTGTAACCTCAAACGGGGCGTTGACCATCTCAGTAGTGGCTGTGAGCGTATCTGGGGTCGGCTCGGTGGTTGCCTCCATCTTCTTGGAGCTCTCTGTCTCGTGGGGATCAGCCTCCCGCGTCTGCTCCGATATCGGCAGATCTTTGCCAGGTTCTCCTTGGTCCATCATGAAACTGACGAATACTAGGAGACCACTGAAAGGAAAACACAACCGCAATGACAATGAAACAAAAAAGAGAGTGAGGATCGGTTACTGCTTTGCAAAAGTTCTTTTTTTCCTCTGAACGAAAATGTACCAACATCACGGATCCGCTTACCTTCCCTTCGTTCAAAGAGAAGAACAGTGGCAGATGCGAGTGTTGCCTTTCTTGAAGACGGTGAGGGAGAAGGGGATTCAGCGAAGAGTGAAATGACGGTTGCTTCGTCCGTCAAACTTAGACTGCAGGGAGGTGGGGTTTGTGATATGACGGCTCGTTACTGTCGTGCTACGACCGGGGTGACTCTTCGCCTGCATACTGCCTTCTAATTTGGTGGATGGCATTTGGGCCCGCGCGCTGCATGGCCCGCATGTTGGTGAACAAAAGTATAACGGCATTCAGTAGAGGGAGACGTTTCAGTGACCTAGGAGGAGCCAGAAGCGGTAGAGTGTCTCCACTGTACTAGTAGTAATTGTTTTTCTGGGTAGCTGTAGAGTGTCTCCACTGTACTAGTAGTAATTGTTTCTCTGGGCCTAAGACAAAACAGCCCATCCACACTAGTAAATAGTAAATTCAATTCAAAAGCCCATATATTTACTGAATGAGAGGCGCTACCCACACCCAACACACCCCCCCAAAAAACCTGGGTGCTCTTCTTCCTCCTCGCTCCCACCCACCTCACGTCAGCTCGCTCCACTCGTACCCCCAAATTCCCCACCTCACTCCTACAGAAACCCCCAGCTCCCCTTCTTCCTGACTCCTACAGAAAACCCCCAACTCCCCTTCTTCTTCGCTCGCACTGCAACTAGGCTCGTCATTCGTTACTCTGCTGAAATCCGTGAGCGCGACGCGACACCCTCGAGGAAAATGGAATCGGCTGACCCCAGCACCAAGAAGATGAGGCTCCCGCCAGCGGCGACGCCTGTTGTAGATCCCACACCCGGCAGCGCGGGGAGAAGCCGCGACCCCGCCCCCACCGGATCCCAGGAACCCGTAGAATCTCGGGTGGACCGCATCAGCGATCTCCCAGACGCCGTCCTTTGGGAGATCATCTCGCTTCTCCCCAACAAGGATTGCTGCCGGACCCAAGTCCTCTCAATTCAGTGGCGCCCTCTATGGCGCACCGTGCCCCTTAATCTCAACTGTCATCAGCTATCTCTCTTCAATGATTTTGAAATCCCCAGAGCCATCATCTCCTCCCACCAGGGCTCCGTTCAAAGCCTCTACATCCCGTCATGCTACCTGAGCAAGCATACCATGCCCTGCACGGTGGACGCCTGGCTGAAATTCCCTGAATTCACGGAACTATAGCTGCTTGAGTTCTACTATTCCCTGGAATTCACATACCACATACCGAACGCCATGAACTTGTGCCCTCAGCACCGATGTCCATCTCGCGGTTTTCGTCCTCTCTCCACACCGCCACCTTTGCGCTGTGCTACCTACCAGACAATCTGGTATTAAACCTTCGACTCCCATCTCTCAAGAAACTTCCACTTGTGCGGGTTCGTATATCGGAGGCCTCATTGCACAGCATCATCCACTCCAGTTGCCCTGCGCTGGAGTGCTTGGTGCTTGTTTTCACAGTTAGAATCGGTTGTCTCCAAATAAAGTCGCCAAACCTTGTAAGAATTGGAATTTCTTTTGACGGAAGGCAGCTCATCATCCAAGATGCCCCTTCACTTCAAAGGTTGATCCTTGATTATAGTTATTCACCGTTGCAAATAACTGTCCTCTCTACGCCTAAACTGGAGACCTTGGGTGTAATACATGATCTCTGTGCTCATCTCAATATGGTGTTTGGCTCCATAGTTCTTCAGGTACTTTATATTATCATCTACACTTGTAACCATAAGCTGCATTTTAAATTTCCGTGCATAATTTATATATCATCTTGGAGTACACATTTTGTACTAATATTATGTCCTATGCTCAATTAAGAGTTTCTCCATGGATGGCCTATCAATGGTGCTGGATTCTGTCAAGATCTTATATATCCAAATGAATAGTTTTGATTTGAACAAGATTATTGGCTTGCTGCAATGCTTTCGATGTCTGGAGAAGTTGTATATAAAGGTGATAATTTCACGCACATTGGAAGCCCGCATATAGTGTACTAGAATTAACCGTTCAGTTGTTGCTCTTTAGACACTCTTATTTTAGACCTTAACTGTTTTCAATCTTCATGTCTATTTAGTCAACAGGACGGGGTAAAAAAGTTATAACCAATCAGTGGATTCGTAAGCATCGGGATTTTCTCACTTCTCATGAGATTCGATTGAAGACAATAACGCTAGAATGATATGTAGCCAACCGTGCAAACACAAGATTTGTCACATTCTTCCTGCTGAATGCGAGGTTACTATTGTCCATCAGGCTTAAGTTTATCAGCAGCATGGTTTTGATGGATGGGTATGTTGAAGAGCAAAAAAAGGAGTTTCAGTGGGCAAAAGAGCTTCTGAACATGCCGGGCTTCTATTTACAACATATTGTGGTCATAATCCAGTAAATTTTATGACCCAAGATGTTCATTCTATGGACCTGACCGATCCATTTGACTGTGACTGCCGAAAAAAGTGCTGGAGTTAGATGTTGTTGCCCTTTTCAATTTGGTTTTTTTGTAATCCTAATGAACAATTAACCCTCGTGCTTTTGTACAGTTTGTAAGTTGGAGTTAGATGTTCCTGCCCTTTCCAACTCGGCTGTGACTGTCATATTTTCTTTGAAACAAGGAAATTGGCTTGCCATTCGTTTAATTTAGAGTGAAATATTGTAACAAATCCCAACCAAGGGAAATAACATCACTCTCACCGGCTGCTTGAGCTCACTGTGCATTACAGAAGCCAAGTGATTAGCCCCCACCAGCACCCACAAACTTATTTTGAACTAGCACATCAAATGGGCTGTAAATTTTCATAGGAAAGGCTGCATGACCGTGACAGATTTGGATTCTGACATTTGGGAGTCGCGAGGAAATAGCCTATCCAAGGTGGTGTCGACTTACTAGCCAGTCAACAAACGATTCTGCCTACCAGCCGTTGGATTGACATCCAACAACGGTCGTCTATCTTCTATCTCTTGTCTTCTTCTTCCTCCAGCCGCCCAAACCAAACCACCCCATCAGCTCCGCCTGCTCCCGCCTCCCATGGCTGGCTGCGCCTCCACCGCCCTACCGTACGTACCCTCCAACATTGGCCAGTCCCTCCCTCTATTCCCCCACACATCCTGTTATTCTCCGGCGACGTCAGCCCCAACACGCACCCGCGCCCAAACCAGTCAACCTTGGTACTCCCCTCCGCCTGCGACTGGACCGGCGCATCTTCAACGGCTCTTGTTCGTTCCATTCGAGGCCTCGCCATCGTCCTCCGCCTTGCGGCCTTGGTTCGCTCACCGTGCGCGGTGCGCCACCCTCTTGCATTGTCAACGTCGTCAACAACCGAGAGGAACAAGGAGATGACTGTACGTGGAGAGGATGATAGTAGGGACCCACCAGCGTCATGGCAGTACGCAAGCAAGTGCCTCTATAGTACAAGCCCAAAAATATGGTTCCTCCTAATGGTTGGACATCTGGGGCTCACGCCATTGTCAACGTAGTCAATAAACGACAGAATTACACTACGAGCGGCTGACACCAGGGACCCAGCAAGTCGCAGTTTTTTTTGAGGAACAAGCAGTTGTTATTTATACTAGTTTTAGTGACGGATCAGGGTAACAACGGGGCTGTACGGGGGTTGTGGCCCGTTTAGCCAGTGTTTTATTTATGTTTACCACATCATGAGCCCAGTTGTGTTTTTTCCTTCATGAAAATGGCTAGCCCAGTTCTATTTTTTAAAAGAAATACCCAAACAAAGCCTACTTGCTTTATCGGCCCTGCTGGGCTGCAAATCTTTCAAGATGAGGAGAGTTTCATTCGGTTTGCCTAGAAATGGGCTGTACATTTTTAAAACACATCAAACTTGGAATTAGTTTCAATTTTTTTTTTCATTACAAGATCTTAAATTCCATTGATTTTTATGCGTGGACAATTATTTGGATTTTATATTTATATCAATTATTTTTCAAAATAGTTTGAATGTGAATCGATATTTCTGGATTAAAAACAGTTGACCGCACCGAAATATGCAAAATTTCGTATACTTTTTAACCGTGGCCACAATATGGGGTGTAATGCTAACAAAAAGAAGATGGGCCCCAAAAAAATTCTTAAGAATTAGCAAATGGGCTGTACATTATTAGAAATAATGGCAGATGGGCTGTATGCTGTTTTCCACAGATTTGAGGCTGACTTGTGCGCCTACTACAGGTTGACGCGTATGCTTTCATAAAAAAAGGGCCTTTGTATTTCGCGAAAAAAACGTCCCCCCCGCTAACAGGTCGGACCCACCAGCTATATCTTCGCACGCAAGGAAGTGCCTCCTTATTACGGCCAGAAAAATGAATACCCCCCTGCTAGCTGGGACCCACCATATTGTTGGGCTGACTTGTGGGCCTACTAAGTTGACGGGGATGGAGGGCTTTGTCAACTTAGTCAATACTCCAGTGACCGTATGATGTCCATCCAACGGCCATAGTGCCTTTTCAACCTCTGGTCTTCTTGCTCCAGCCACCCAAAGCAGCGCCGGTCGTGCCGCCTGCTCCTGCCTCCCGTGGCCGGCTGTGCTACCGCGGAGGCCTCACCGCCCCCATACTACTCCTACCACTGGCTAGGCCATCCCTCCACTCACCCACACCCCCTGTTATTCTGCGGCGATGGAAGCCTCACACCACAGCCGAACCAGTGATCGCTCGTACTCCTCTCCGCGTGGGCATCCATTGCCGCATCTTGCATGGCTCCATGTCGTCCCCTTCCTAGGCCTCGCCATCGTCCACCGCCGTGGTGCTCTCGGCGTGGCATGGTCAATGTGGTCAAAGACCACTTCCATCGGAAGAGTACTGTACGTGGAGAGGCTGATAGCTGGGTCCACGATAGCCATAAGGAAGTGCCTCCTTATTACGCGGAGAATAATTATTCCTCCACCTGACAGCGGGACCCACCGGACGGGCCACCAGTATTTTGCAAAAAAAATCGTTTCCCCCTGACTTCTGGGACCCACCGGACGGGCCACCGTATTTCGTGAAAAAACGTTCCCCCCGCTGTCAGCTCGGACCCACCGGAAGTGCCTCCTTATTACGCACAAAAAATTGAATAATCCCCCGGCTAGCTGGGACCCACCTTGGTGGGAGGCTGACTTGTGGGCCTACTAAGTTGACGGGGATGAAGGGCTTTGTCAACTTAGTCAATATGAATGATTCTAGCTATAGTGACCGTACGATGTCCATCGAACGGCCGTAGTGCTTCTTCAACCTCTGGTCTTCTTGCTCCAGCCGCCCAAAGCAGCGCCGGTCGTGCCACATGCTCCTGCCTCCCGTGGCCGGCTGTGCTGCCGCAGAGGCCTCACCGCCCCCTAATATTCCCACCGCTAGCCAGGCCCAGCGGCGACGGCAGCCTCACACCGCAGCCGAACCAGTGAACCCTCGTACTCCTCTCTGCGCGGGCTTCCACTGCCGCGTCTTCCCCGGCTCCGCGTCGTCCACTTCCTAGGCCTCGCCGTCGTCCACCGCCATGGTGCTCTCTGCGTGGCGTGGTCAACGTGGTCAAGGAACGACTTCCATCGGAAGAGTACTGTACGTGGAGAGGCTGACAGCTGGGTCCACGGCCACAACCCAGTTTTTTTGTGATTTGCCAAGTAAGTCACTTTGTCAGGCCTATTGGGCTGCAAATCTTTCAAGACGAGGAGAGCTTTCATTCGGCTAGCCGAGAAAATGGCCCATCAGTAATGAGAAATGGGCTGTACATTTTTAAAACACATCAAACCGGCAATTAGTTTCAAATATCTTTTTTTTTCATTTCAAGATTTTAAATTACATTAATTTTTATGCGTGGAGAATTTGTTGGATTTTATATTTATATACATTTATTTTCAAAATCAGTTTGAATGCGAGTCGAAATTTTAGGATTAAAAATAGTTCGGACCGCACCGAAATATGCAAAATTTCGTATAATTTTTTAACTGTGGCCACAATATGGGCTGTAATGCTAACAAAAAGAATATGGGCTCAAAAAACCGTAAGAATTAGCAAATGGGCTGTAAATTATTAGAAATAATGGCAAATGGGCTGTATGCTGTTTTCCACAGATTTGAGGCTTTCCTAAAAAAAGGTTGACGCACAAGCACTGATTGTTGGATGTCCATCCAACGGTCGTCGTGCTTCTTCAATCTCTGCTCTTCCTGCTCAAGCCGCTCAAACAAGCGCCAGCGGGACTGCCTGCTCCCTCCTCCCCGCGGCCAGCTGTGCTGCCGCGCAGGCCTCACCGCCCACCGTACTCCCATCGCTGGCCTAGCCATCCCTCTACTCACCCACACCTGCTGTTATTCTCCGGCGATGGTAGACGAACCAGTAAAACCTTGTAGTCATACTCCCCTCCGTGTGGGAAACAACTGCCGAGTCTTCCCTGCCTCCGTGTCGTCCCCTTCCTAGGCCTCGCCGTCGTCCACCGCCGTGGTGCTCTCGGCGCGGCATGGTCAATGTGGTCAACGACCGACTTCCATCGGAAGAGTACTGTGCATGGAGACGCTGACAGCTGGGTCCACGGCCGCAGCAAGGAAGTGCATCCTTATTACGCGCAAAATAATTATTCCTCCACCTGACAGCGGGGACCCACCGGACGGGCCACCGTATTTCGCGAAAAAAACGTTTCCCCCCTGACTGCTGGGACCCACCAGCTACACCTTCGCACGCAAGGAAGTGCATCCGGGCAAAAAAAAACAAAACGATTTGCCCCCCTGACTGTTGGGACCCACCAGCTACATCTTCGCACGCAAGGAAGTGCCTGACAGTCGGGACCCACCTGGTCGAAGCGTACGTAGCGTTGTCATTCTGGTCGCAAACGTGTACGTACATATATACTGGTGGGTGTAGAGGCGCACACGTGTCGTAGTAGAGGCGCGCACGTAGCATGTACACGTACGTACAGCAGCCAGAGTGCAAGAAAGAAAATATGGCCACATATGTGTACATACGGGCGGGGTCTCGAACGCCTACTCGCGCATATGTACGGAGAGGGCTCGTTGACATGGCTGGGTCGGAACGGTGAAACAACGTCGTCGTCGTGTTCATGGGGAGGCAACGGAATGCGTCGTGTTCATGGGGAGGCAATGGAATGCGTCGTGTTCATCGGGAGGCAACGGAACGCGTGGGAGCCAACCGGCTGGGTCGGAACGGAATGAGTGGTCGTGTTCATCAGGAGGGCTTGGACAGAACTGGCGATGGAAACGAGGCCTGGCATACCGCAGAACGGAGGAAACGACCTTGTGTTCGACCGGCCACGTTCGAAACGGGATCCTGTTCATCGGGAGGGGTCTGGCGTACCGCAAAACGTACGAAACGGACCTCCTACGGTCGAAACGGGAGTCCTGTTGATCGGGAGGGTTGTGGCGTACCGCAAAACGGATGAAACGGACCTCCTACGGTTGAAACGGGGGTCCTATTGATCGGAGGGGTGTAGCGTACCGCAAAACGGACGAAACGGACCTCCTACGGTCGAAACGGGGGTCCTGTTGATCGAGAGGGGTGTGGCGTACCGCAAAACGGACGAAACAGACCTCCTACGGTCGAAACGGGGGTCCTGTTCATCGGGAGGGGTGTGGCGTACCGCAAATCGGGACTCCACGGGATACTGTTCATCTCCATCGTCGACCTCCTCCAGCCTCCACGGGCTACCGTCGACCTCCAGCCTCCACGGACTCCTGTTCATCTAGCCTCCACCGCGCGCTACTCCACCGTCTACTGTTCAACCACCCCTCCACGGGCACCCCTCCACCGTCTAATGTTCATCCAGCCATCCACACCACGGGGTCCTGTTCAACCACCCCTCCACGGGCACCCCTCCACCGTCTACTGTTCATCCAGCCCTCCACCACACCACGGGGTCCTGTTCATCCAGAGGCAACGCCACCGCTCATTGTTCATCCAAACCCCCCCTGCAACACTCACTGTTCATCCCAGAGGCAGCATCGATCGGTTTCAATTAGCAGTAGTAGCGAAGGAATCGCTTGATCGGGTTCAGTTAACAGCCATCGATCGATCGCTCGGGTTCAGTAACGCGTAGCCTGCAGTGCAATTGCTCGGGTTCAGTTAGAGCCCAACGCCTCGCTCGGGTTTAGTTAGAGCCGATGCCTCGCACATACGCGCGTACATGTACGAGAGAAACGCGCATGGCTCGGCCCCCGACCTCCCACCATAACCAGGAACTCCCCGAAATTTTCCTCTCCCTCGCTTCTACCATGGTTTTTTCTGTCATGGACGGCCCAAAGAATGTCATGCAGCTGCGTCTCCGGCCCGCCCAAGACGAAAATCCCATTTTCTGTCATGATTTTTTGTCATAGAAGTAGGAGCCCACCACATCTATGATGATACCGGGTTTTGTCACAATTATCATCATACAAGTGTCATATGTATGACAGAAAAAAAATTCGTTCGACCCAAAATGTCACGGATGTGTCTTTTTTTTGTAGTGTGGGTAGAGAAATTACTCTTGGGAAGTTGATTGAAAAGCAAATAATTATGATGATATCCAAGGCAATGATCATGTACATAGGCATCACGTCCAAGATTAGTAGACCGAAATGATTCTGCATCTACTACTATTACTCCACACGTCGACCGCTTTCCTGCATGCATCTAGTGTATTAAGTTCACAAAAAATGGAGTAATGCCTTAAGCAAGATGACATAATGTAGACAAGATAAACTCACACATGAATAAATCCCATATTTTTACCCTTAATAGCGACGATACATACGTGCCATGTCCCTTTCAGTCACTAGGATTGAGCACCGCAAGAATGAACCCATCACAAATCACCTCTTC
The DNA here is from genome assembly GCF_002162155.2 of Triticum dicoccoides. Classification (NCBI taxonomy): domain Eukaryota; kingdom Viridiplantae; phylum Streptophyta; class Magnoliopsida; order Poales; family Poaceae; genus Triticum; species Triticum dicoccoides. The sequence continues at coordinate 678,060,977 of NC_041382.1, read as the reverse complement.
CCATGGCAAGATAAATCGATCTAGTTGGCCAAACCAAATCAATAGATCAGAGAAGAAGTGTGAAGCTATAACAATCATGCATAAAAGAGTTCAGAAAAAACTCAAATAATATTCATGGATAGATCTGATCATAAACTCACAATTCATCGGATCCCAACAAACACACCACAAAAAAGAATTACATCTGATAGAACATCAAGGAGAACATTGTATTGAAGAACATCGAGAGAGAAGAAGACATCTAGCTACTAACTACGGACCCATAGGTCTCTGGTAAACTACTCACGCATCATCGGGGGGGGGGGGGCGAGGCAAGGTTAATGTAGAGCCCCTCCGTGATTGATTCCCCCTTCGGCAGAGTGCCAGAAAGGGTCCCAGATGGGATCTCTCAAGAACAGAGGCTTGCGGAGGCGGAAAAAGTATTTCGTGGACTCCCTCGTAGTTTTTTGATTTTTGGGAATTTATAGAGGTGGAGTTAGGTCAAACAGAGGCTCGTGGGCCCCACTATGTACCAGGGTGCGCCCTGGTGCCTAGTGGGCCACTGCTTTGTCTTCTCATCCCCTCCTGAAGCTTCCAAGGTCTCTTATCGCCCAAACAAATCTCCAAAAAGTTTCGTTGCAATTAGACTTCATTTGGTATTGATATTCTGCAAAGTAAAAAACAAGCAAAAAACAGCAACTGTTAATGGGCACTAAATTAGTAGGTTAGTCCAAAAAATGATATAAAGTTTCTTGTAAATGTATATAAAACATCCAAGATTAATACTATAATAGCATGGAACAATCAGAAATTATAGATACGTTGGAGATGCATCAAGCATCCCCAAGCTTAATTCCTACTCGTCCTCGAGTACGTAAATGATAGAAACAAATTTTTTTGATGTGGAATGCTACCTATCACATCCATCGTACAATCTTTCCTTTTATAGCATGGTTGGACTTGAATGATTCAAAGCAATAGTATATAATTTGACATGAAGACATTAGTACTCAAACATACTAACAAGCAACCATGTCTTTCAAAATATCAATGCTAAAGAAAGTTATCACTAGCCCATTATGCTCAATCATTGATCCATTCATGAAGCACACTCAATTATTAGCTACATCCAATGCACAAGCATGACAATAATATTCCCTAGTTGGTGCTTTATAAGAGAAGACAGAGACTCAAATAAAAATAAAAATTACATAAAAGTAAATAGATATGCCCTTCCCAGAAGGAAGCAGAGATTTGTGGAGGTTCCAGAGCTCATAGCTTAAATTGAGAGATAAAATTATTTTGAGAGGCATGCTTTTCCTGTCAACGAAAAGGACCGAGAATTCCCAATATCTTCCATGCTAGATAAATCAAAGGCAGTTCCCAAATAGAAAATAAAGTTTATTTCCTTTCGACCATTTTTACAGAATCCATGGCTAGCCGTATCCACGGGTGCCTTATCAACACTATCCAAGGAATTTATTATTAACATTATATTTAAAAAATCATTATAGGACCGGACATCCCTATTACCCGCCACACTCTCGTGCAATGACAAGTGAATAAACACTCATCATGAGAATAAAATACTTAGCATGGAAAATATTGGCCACCCCCTGCCGCTTCATGAGCGGTACGGGAACACAAAACAGAAATATATTTTGAATATTAGAGTTGGCACATACAAATTTACTTGGAACAGTAAGGAAACACCGCATATAGGTTGGTATGGTGGACTCATTTGGCACAACTTTGGTTTAAGGAGTTGGATGCACAAGCATTATTCCCGCTTAGTACAAATGAAGGCTAGCAAATAGATTGAGAAGGGACCAACCAAAAAACAAAAACGATCATAAACATTCATTGAACATAACTAACACTGAATAATGCACCACAAGTAACATGTAACTTTGTTGCATAACTATTGACTTCCGTGCTTGCATAGGGAATCACAAACCTTAACACCAATATTCTTACTAAAGCACAATTATTCACTAACATGAATCACATATTATTATCTCCATATCACAAAACTATTGCAAGTTATCAAACTTATCATATCCAATGATCTCTCATGAATTTTTTTATTATATCCCTCTTGAATATTCATCACTTTGGGACCAAATTCATATCTCGTGCAAATTACCATTGCTATTATCAACTCTCAAAAATATTTAAGTGAAGCACGAGAGCACAAATATTTCTTCAAAAAAATCAATCAACTCTCAAAATAATATAAGTGAGGCATGAGAATGCATTTCTCTAAAACATAATCATATCAACTCTCAAAATAATATAAGTGAAGCATGAGAGTGCATGTATTCCTTCAAAAATAAATCACCACCGTGCTCTAAAAGATTTAAGTGAAGCAAATAGAGAAATTGCCTAGCTAAAAAAATTAAGTGAAGCACATAGAGCAATTCTAACAAATCATGATAACATATGGCTCTCTCAAATAGGTGTGTTCAGTAAGGATGATTGTGACAAACTAAAAAGCAAACAAAGCAAAGACTCATACCATACATGACGCTCCAAGCAAAACTCATGATATGTGACGAATAAAAATATAGCTCCAAGTTAAATTACCGATGGTCGTTAGAAGAAAAGAGGGGATGCCTTGGGCATCCCAAGCTTAGTTGCTTGGGAGTCCATGAATATTACCTTGGGATTCCTCGTGAATCCCCAAGCTTAGTTTCTTGCCACTCCTTATTCCTTCATCCATCGTGATCTCACCCAAAACATGAAAACTTCAATCACACAAAACTTAACAAAACCTTCGTGAGATCCGTTAGTATAAGAAGACAAATCACTACTTTAAGTAATGTTGCAAACCCATTCATATTTTGTTATTGCATTATACCTGTTGTATTCTAACTTTACCATGGCTTATGCCCCCTATACAATCCATAGATTCATCAAAATAAGCACACAACGCAATGAAAACAAAATCTGTCAAAAAGAGAAAAGTTTGTAGAAACCTGAATTAAGCTCATACTTATGTAACTCTAAAAATTCTTACAAATTAGGAAGATGTTGGAAATTTTTATGTAAATTACGTGGAAAACAATGACAGCAAAAACAAGTTTATGTGAATTTAAAAAATTCCAGAACTAGGCGAAAAGTTTCTGTTTTTCCACAGAATCAAGTCAACTATCATCCAAACCATCATAAAGGATTTACCTGGCACAAACACTACTTAAAACATAAAAAACACAATCATAACAGTAGCATAATTATGTGAACACAAGAAAACAGAAAATAAACAAGAAAAAATATGATAACTGTTGGGTTGCATCCCAACAAGCGCTATTGTTTTATGCCCCTAGCTAGGCATAATGCATAGGTTCAAGTATTGTCATGTTTGGTTTCTAATGACCCACGAGTATAGGGGATCTATCATATTCACTAGTACACATCGGTGCTATACAAATAGTTTTTAACCCCTTTCCGCGATGGCGTTCAGAACCGTCACCTAGTGAGTGTGGGCGATAGGGGGGGTCCTTCCCACACGACCTAGAAACCGTCGGGGATATGCCCTCCTGGCACACACGCTCGGCAAAATGTGGTCGTGTGCGATCGGCGAGCACTTAAATACAGAAATACGTACAGAAGTGCTAAAAAAATACAATTATACAGGCGAAATCATTTCTGGTCGTAAGTACATCCCACACAGTCAGTCACCGCTAAACGTTTCTGTCGGAGTAATGGGTCATGGGTAGGCTAACCCGAGGCCCAGAACCTTTCAAGACATCGGGGCTGACTGCGCCCCTCAAGACGCCAAGATGAAGAGCCGCCTTCTGGAGGTCGGCTGGGGGAACAGCCGACTGTACGCATGTGGCCGAGTCCTGGAGGCGAGGTCAAGACAAGCCGACTCTCACCTGGCGTCTTCCGGAGAAGCCGGCCACGGGGAGTTGGCCCATGGCACCAACAAAGCCCATGCCCTCATCAAGGGGGACAGGACGGGGAGTGGCTACAGTGAAGCCCACTCCCTCCCCTTTCCAGGGGCTGGCTTGGCCAAAGTGCGATGTACCAATGATACGCCCATTTTGCATCATGCTTTTATATCGATATTTATTGCATTATGGGCTGTTACATCACATTATGTCACAATACTTATGGCTATTCTCTCTTATTTTACAAGGTTTACATAAGGAGGGAGAATGCCGACAGCTGGAATTCTGGGCTGGAAAAGGAGCAAATATTAGAGACCTATTCTGCGCAACTCCAAAAGTCCTGAAACTCCACGGAATATCTTACAATAAATAATAAAAAATCCTCGCTAAAGATGAAGGCCAGGGGGCCCACACCCTGTCCACGAGGGTGGGGGGCGCCCCCCTAGGGCGTGCCCCCTACCTCGTGGGCCCCCTGGTGGCTCTCCGACGCCCATCTTCTGCTATATGAAGTCTTTCTTCGAGAAAAAATAAAGATGCAACCTTTCGGGATGAGACTCCGCCGCCACGAGGCGGAATCTTGGCGGAACCAATCTAGGGCTCCGGCAGAGCTGTTCTGCCGGGGACACTTCCCTCCGGGAGGGTGAAATCATCACCATCGTTATCACCAACGCTCCTCTCATCGGGAGAGGGCAATATCCATCAACCTCTTCACCAGCACCATCTCATCTCCAAACCCTAGTTCTTCTCTTGTATCCAATTCTTGTCTCCAAGTCCGGGATTGGTGCTAGTAGGTTGCTAGTAGTGTTGATTACTCCTTGTATTTGATGCTAGTTGGTTTATTTGGTGGAAGATCATATGTTCAGATCTTTTATGCATATTATTACCCCTCTGATTATAAACATGAATATGCTTTGTTAGTAGATACGTTTGTTCCTGAGGACACGGGAGAAGTCTTGCTATTAGTAGTCATGTGAATTTGGTATTCGTTCGATATTTTGATGAGATGTATGTTGTCTAGCCTCTAGTGGTGTTATGTGGATGTCGACTACATAACACTTCACCATTATTTGGGCCTAGAGGAAGGCACTGGGAAGTATTAAGTAGATGATGGGTTGCTAGAGTGACAGAAGCTTAAACCCTAGTTTATGCGTTGCTTCGTAAGGGGCTGATTTGGATCCATATGTTTCATGCTATGGTTAGGTTTACCTTAATACTTTTGTTGTAGTTGGGCATGCTTGCAATAGAGGTTAATCATAAGTGGGATGTTTGTTCAAGTAAGAACAGCACCCAAGCACCAGTCCACCCACATATCAAATTATCAAAGTACCGAACGCGAATCATATGAACGTGATGAAAACTAGCTTGATGATATTCCCATGTGTCCTCGGTAGCGCTTTTCCTTATATAAGAGTTTGTCCAGGCTTGTCCTTTGCTACAAAAAGGATTGGGCCACCTTGCTGCACTTTATTTACTTTTGTCACTTGTTGCTCGTTACAAATTATCCTATCACAAAACTATCCGTTACCACTTATTTCAGTACTTGCAGAGAATACCTTGCTGAAAACCGCTTATCATTTCCTTCTACTCCTCGTTGGGTTTGACACTCTTACTTATCTAAAGGACTACGATAGATACCCTATACTTGTGGGTCATCAACCGACGGAGATCTCCGTCCGGCGCGGCACTGTTGCCATGCCATCCTTGGCATCAGCACCAGTGGGCGGAGTCCTGCACCCACAATGGCCTGTCAGTACGGTCCAAGGACGATGGGCCCTACCAGTCAGTGAGAGTCTAGAAGACGGCAAGAGCACTACCACTTATTTCAGTACTTGCAGAGAATACCTTGCTGAAAACCGCTTATCATTTCCTTCCGCTCCTCGTTGGGTTCGACACTCTTACTTATCAAAAGGACTACGATAGATCCCCTATACTTGTAGGTCATCAAGACTCTTTTCTGGCGCCGTTGCCGGGGAGTGAAGCGCCTTTGGTAGGTGGAATTTGGTAAAGAAAAAAAATTTATATAGTGTGCTGAAATTTACTGTCACTTGTTACTATGGAAAGTAATCCTCTGACGGGCTTGTTCGGGGTATCTTCACCCCGTCCAGTAGAGCAAAGAGTTGCTCCTCAACCTACTAAACCTATTGAAAATGAAACTCTTTTTGAATTTCCTTCGGGTATGATAGAAAAACTGCTAGCTAATCCTTTTACAGGAGATGGAACAAAGCATCCTCATGAGCACTTAATATATGTGGATGAAGTTTGTGGATTATTTAAGCTTGCAGGTATATCTGATGATGTTGCTAAGAAGAAGGTCTTCCCATTATCTTTGAAGGGAGACACATTGACATGGTATAGTCTATGTGATGATGCGAGATCATGGAACTATAAAAGATTGAAATTGGAATTTCATCAAAAGTATTACCCTATGCATCTTGTTCATCGTGATCGCAATTATGTATATAATTTTTGGCCTCGCGAAGGAGAAAGCATCGCTCAAGCTTGGGGGAGGCTTAAATCAATGTTATATTCATGCCCCAATCATGATCTCCCAAGAGAAACAATTATTCAAAATCTTTGTGCTCGGCTTTATGAAAACAATCGCACCATGCTCGATACTTCTTGTGCTAGCTCTTTTATGATGAAGACTATTCAATTTAAATGGGATTTATTGGATAGAATTAAACGCAACTCTGAAGATTGGGACCTCGACGAAGGTAAGGAGTTAGGTATGACCCCTAAGTTTGATTGTGTTAAATCTTTTATGGATACTGATATTTTCTGTAAGTTTAGCACTAAATATGGACTTGATTCTGAGGTAGTAGCTTCTTTCTGTGAATCTTTTGCTACTTATGTTGATCTCCCCAAGGAGAAGTGGTTCAAATATCATCCTCCCATAGAAGTAAAAGTAGCTGCACCTATTAAAGTTGAAGAAAAGACTGTCGCTTATAATGATCCTATTGTTCCTACTTCTTATGTTGAGAAACCACCTTTCCCTGTTAGAATAAAGGATCATGCTAAAGCTTCAACTGTGGTTCGTAAAAGTAATATTAGAACTTATACACCTCGTGAGCAAGTTAAAGTAGAACCAAATATTGCTATTGTTAAAGATCTGTTGTCGGATAATATTGATGGGCATGTTATTTAATTCTGCGGTGAATCTGCTAGAATTGCTAAAACTTGTGCTAAAGATAAACATAGACATGTGGTAGGCGTGCCTATTATTTCTGTTAAAATAGGAGATCATTGTTATCATGGCTTATGTGATATGGGTGCTAGTGCTAGTGTTATACCGCATACTTTGTACAAAGAAATTAAGCACGAAATTGCACCTGATGAGTTAGAAGGTATTGATGTTACAATTAAACTTGCCAATCGGGATACTATATCACCAGTGGGAATTGTTAGAGATGTTGAAGTCTTGTGTGGGAAAACTAAATATCCTGCTGATTTTCTTGTTCTCAATTCTCCACAAGATAGCTTTTGTCCCATTATATTTGATAGACCCTTCTTGAACACTGTTAATGCCAGGATAAACTGCGAAAAGAATGTTGTTACTATTGGCTTGGATGATATGATTCATGAGTTTAATTTCTCTAAATTTAGTAAACAACATTGTGAAGTATTGCCGTACCTCCTAGTGATCCTTTAGAACATTATTTGCTAGACCATGAAAATGATATGTTCATGAATGAAAGAAGGGAAATAGATGAAGTATTCTTTAAACAGGAACCTATTCTAAAACACAATTTGCCTGTTGAAGTCTTAGGGGATCCCCCTCCACCCAAGGGTGATCCCGTGTTTGAGCTTAAACCGTTGCGTGATAATCTTAAATATGCTTACCTTGATGAAAAGAAAATATATCCTGTTATTATTAGTGCTAACCTTTCAGAGCATGAAGAAGAAAGATTATTGAAAACTCTGAAGAAGCACCGTGCTGCTATTGGATACACTGTTGATGATCTTAAGGGCATTAGTCCCACTCTACGTCAGAATAAAATAAATCTGGAAGCAAATGCCAAACCAGTTCGTGATCCTCAAAGACGTCTTAATCCTAAAATGAAAGAAGTGGTAAGAAAAGAAATACTAAAGCTTCTGGAGGCAGGTATAATTTATCCCGTTGCTGATAGTCAGTGGGTAAGTCCTGTCCATTGTGTCCCGAAGAAGGGAGGTATTACTGTTGTTCCTAATGATAAAGATGAATTTATTCCACAAAGAATTGTTACAGGCTATAGGATGGTAATTGATTTCCGTAAATTAAATAAGGCTATTAAGAAAGATCATTACCCCTTACCTTTTATTGATTAAATGCTAGAAAGATTATGTAAACATACATATTACTGCTTTCTAGATGGTTATTCTGGTTTCTCTCAAATACCTGTGTCGGCTAAAGATTAATCAGAGACTACTTTTACATGCCATTTTGGTACTTTTTCTTATAGACGTATGCCTTTCGGTTTATGTAATGCACCTGCTACCTTTCAAAGATGCATGATGGCTATATTCTCTGACTTTTGTGAAAAGATTTGTGAGGTTTTCATGGACGACTTTTCCGTCTATGGATCTTCTTTTGATGATTGCTTGAGCAATCTTGATCGAGTTTTGTAGAGATGTGAAGAAACTAATCTTGTCTTGAATTGGGAAAAGTGCCACTTTATGGTTAATGAAGGTATTGTTTTGGGGCATAAAGTTTCTGAAAGAGGTATTTAAGTTGATAAAGCCAAGGTTGATGCTATTGAAAAGATGCCATGTCCCAAGGACATTAAAGGTATAAGAAGTTTCCTTGGTCACGCCGGATTTTATAGGAGGTTCATTAAGGACTTCTCAAAAATTTCTCGGCCTCTGACTAATTTATTACAAAAAGATATACCATTTTTCTTTGATGATGATTGTGTAGAAGCATTTGAAATACTTAAGAAAGCATTAGTCTCTGCACCTGTTGTTCAGCCACCTGACTGAAATTTACCCTTTGAAATTATGTGTGATGCTAGTGATTATGCTGTAGGTGCTGTTCTAGGGCAAAGAGTTGATAAGAAATTAAATGTTATCCGTTATGCTAGTAAGACTCTACACAATGCTCAAAGAAATTATGCTACTACTGAAAAAGAACTTTTAGCAGTTGTATTTGCTTGTGATAAGTCCAGACCCTATATTGTTGATTCTAAAGTAACTATCCACACTGATCATGCTGCTATTAAATATCTTATGGAAAAGAAAGATGCTAAACCTAGACTCATTAGATGGGTTCTCTTGCTACAAGAATTTGATTTGCATATTGTTGATAGAAAAGGAGCTGAGAACCCCGTTGCAGACAACTTATATAGGCTAGAGAATGTTCTTGATGACCCACTACCTATTGATGATAGCTTTCCTGATGAACAATTAAATGTCATAAGTACTTCTCGTAGCACTCCTTGGTATGCTGATTATGCTAATTACATTGTTGCTAAATTCATACCACCTAGCTTCACATACCAACAAAAGAAAAAGTTCTTCTATGATCCGAGACATTACTTTTGGGATGACCCACATCTTTGTAAAGAAGGAGTAGATGGTGTTATTAGACGTTGTGTACCTGAGCATGAACAGGAACAAATCCTATGCAAGTGTCACTCTGAAGCTTATGGAGGGCACCACGCTGGAGATAGAACTGCACATAAGGTATTGCAATCTGGTTTTTATAGGCCTACTCTCTTCAAGGATGCCCGTAAGTTTGTCTTATCATGTGATGAATGTCAAAGAATTGGTAATATTAGTAGACGTCAAGAAATGCCTATGAATTATTCACTTGTTATTGAACCATTTGATGTTTGGGGCTTTGATTATATGGGACCTTTTCCTGCCTCTAATGGTTATACTCATATTTTAGTTGCTGTTGATTATGTTACTAAGTGGGTAGAAGCTATTCCAACTAGTAGTGCTGATCATAACACTTCTATTAAAATGCTTAAGGAAGTTATTTTTCCAAGGTTTGCAGTCCCTAGATATTTAATGACAGATGGTGGTTCACACTTTATTCATGGTGCTTTCCGTAAAATGCTTGCTAAGTATGACGTTAATCATAGAATTGCATCTCCTTATCACCCATAGTCTAGTGGTCAAATAGAATTGAGCAACAGAGAGCTCAAATTAATTTTGCAAAAGACTGTTAATAGGTCTAGAAAGAATTGGTCTAAGAAACTTGATGATGCATTATGGGCCTATAGAACTGCATATAAAAATCCTATGGGTATGTCTTCGTATAAAATGGTATATGGAAAAGCATGTCACTTACCTCTCAAACTAGAACATAAGGCATACTGGGATATTAAAGAGCTCAATCATGATTTGAAACTTGCCGGTGAGAAGAGGTTATTCGATATCAGCTCACTTGATGAATGGAGAACCCAAGCTTATGAAAATGCCAAGTTATTTAAAGAAAAAGTTAAAAGATGGCATGACAAAAGGATACAAAAGCGTGAGTTTAATGTAGGTGATTATGTATTGCTATACAACTCTCATTTAAGATTTTTTGCAGGAAAACTTCTCTCTAAATGGGAAGGACCCTATGTTATCGAGGAGGTCTATCGTTCTGGTGCCATAAAAATCAACAACTTCGAAGGCACAAATCCGAAGGTGGTAAACGGTCAAAGAATCAAACATTATATCTCAGGTAATCCTATAAATGTTGAAACCAATATTATTGAAACCGTAACCCAGGAGGAATACATAAGGGACACTTTCCAGACCGTTTCAGACTCCGAAAAGGAATAGGTATGAGGTACGCTAAGTAAACCGACTCCAAAACAATTTTTAAGGAAATATTTCTCTGTTTTGGAATATTTAGAAAAATATAAAAATAAATGGCAGTCCGGTAAGGACACGAGGGCCCCACGAGGGTGGTGGGCGCGCCCTACCCCCCTGGGCGCGCCCCCCTACCTCGTGAGCACCTCGTGTGCCTTCCGGACTCCGTTTTCTTGCATGATACGTAATTTGGTCGGTAAAAATTCACTATATATTCTCCCGAAGGCTTTGACTCTAGTATCACGCAATTATCCTCTGTTTTTGTTTCGAGCTGTGCTGTTGCAGATTAGATCAACATGTCTTCCCAATATTCGGAAGGAGAAAGCTATGTGGATGATTACTTAGCCAATCCTAAGGTCTATGGAGATGTGGAGCACGATGGTTGGACCACGGAGGAAGAAGAGGACTATGAACCCAAGGGGAAGGAGGAGACGAGCTCAGATGAGGATGAAGCCCCATTACCTCAACCTGGGGACATGCACGTGGAGTTCAAAAAGTCGAGTCTCCCTGATAGGGTAAAGAAACCAAAGTTCGAGTTTATCCCTTTTCGTCTCTTGTAGGAAAATAAGCAAGGCCTATGCAAAAAGATATTAACCCTGGAGTGCGAGATTGATGATCTGAGGGATCAAAATGCCGTAATCAAGCGCAAATTAAGGGAGAAGTCGACGCCATCAACTAAATCATCGACAACACCTCCACCTTCTTCTTCACCGACAAAGGAGACATAATCACATGGGTATGGGCACTCCCCTTGGCAACTGCCAAGCTTGGGGGAGGTGCTCCGGTATCGTATCACAATCACAACTCCTATCTTTACCGTTTTTCCTAGTTCGATCGTATTAGTAGTATCTTGATCTAGTAGAATAAAGTTTATGGCATGATCTAGTTTTGAGTTTTGCTTTATGATCTCTCTATGTAATCGAGTCCGTGAGCTATATATAGTAAAGATTAGTGTTGAGTCAAGGGCTTGATTATTTTGCTATGATCTTGGGTGAAAAGAAGAAAAAGAATAAAAAGAAACAAAGAGTTCATATTGATCTTATTGAGAGTAATGACTTCACATAGAAAGAGTATGATGATTAAAAGTTGTTGGGAGTTGGCAGACATAGCTTTGGTCATCGTTGCAATTAATAGGAAGTAATAAGGAAAGAGAGGTTTCACATATAGATATATTATCATTGACATCTTTTATAATTGGGAGCACTCATTAATATATGACATGCTAAAGAGTTGATGTTGGACAAGGAAGACAAGATAATGAATTATGTTTTCTTATATCTGAGATAAAGTATGTTGTCATGGATCCTCTAACATGTTGAGCTTGCCTTTCCCCCTCATGCTAGCCAAATTCTCAGCACCAAGTAGAGATACTACTTGTGCTTCCAAATACCCTTAAACCAGTTTTGCCATGAGAGTCCACCATATCTACCTATGGATTGAGTAAGATCCTTCAAGTAAGTTGTCATCGGCGCAAAGCAATAAAAATTGCTCTAAATATGTATGATTGATTGGTGTGGGAGAAATAAGCTTTGTACGATCTTGTGATGTGGAAGTAATAAAAGCGACAGACTGCATAATAAAGGTTCATATCACAAGGGGCAATATAAAGTGACGTTCTTTGGCATTGAGATTTTGTGCATCCAACCATGAAAGCACATGGCAACCTCTGCTTCCCTCTGCGAAGGGCCTATCTTTTATTATTACCTTCTACCTTATGCAAGAGTCACGGTGATCTTCACCTTTCCTTTTTCATTTTATCCTTTGGCAAGCCCAGCATGTTGGAAAGAACCTGATATATATATATATATATATATATATATATATATATATATATATATCTAATTGGATGTAGGGGAGCATGAGTTATTATTGTTGACATTACCCTAGAGGTAAAAGGTTGTGGGGCGAAACTATAAGCCCCTATCTTTCTTTTTGTCCGACTGAAACTCCATAACCACAAGTATTGCGTGAGTGTTAGCAATTATGAAGGACTAGATGATAGTTGAGTATGTGGACTTGCTTTTAAGCTCTGACATAGACTCTTTCTGATGTTATGATAAATTGCAATTGCTTCAATGACTGAGCTTATAGTTTGTTGATTCTCAATAAGGTTTCTAATTCATACTTTTGCATTGTGAATAGATCATCACTTGAACATAAGTAATCATATGACAAAATCTATATATGTTGTTGTTATGAGAATAATCATGATGCCTTCATGTTCGTATTTTATTTTTATCGACACCTCTACCTCTAAACATGGGGACATATTTATTCTTATCGGCTTTCGCTTGAGGACAAGCGAGGTCTAAGCTTGGGGGAGTTGATACGTCCATTTTGCATCATGCTTTTATATCGATATTTATTGCATTATGGGCTGTTACTTCACATTATGTCACAATACTTATGGCTATTCTCCCTTATTTTACAAGGTTTACATAAGGAGGGAGAATGCCGACAGCTAGAATTCTGGGCTGGAAAAGGAGCAAATATTAGAGACCTATTACTCCAAAAGTCCTGAAACTCCACGGAATATCTTACAATAAATAATAAAAAATGAAGGCCAGGGAGCCCACACCCTGTCCACGAGGGTGGGGGCGCGCCCCCTAGGGCGCACCCCCTACCTCGTGGGCCCCCTGGTGGCTCTCCGACGCCCATCTTCTGCTATATGAAGTCTTTCTTCGAGAAAAAAATAAAGAGGCAACCTTTCGGGACGAGACTCCGCCGCCACGAGGCGGAACCTTGGCGGAACCAATCTAGGGCTCCGGCAGAGCTGTTCTGCCGGGGACACTTCCTTCCGAGAGGGGGAAATCATCACCATCGTCATCACCAACGCTCCTCTCATCGGGAGAGGGCAATCTCCATCAACATCTTCACCAGCACCATCTCATCTCCAAACCCTAGTTCTTCTCTTGTATCCAATTCTTGTCTCAAATTCCGGGATTGGTGCTAGTAGGTTGCTAGTAGTGTTGATTACTCCTTGTATTTGATGCTAGTTGGTTTATTTGGTGGAAGATCATATGTTCAGATCTTTTATGCATATTATTACCCCTCTGATTATAAACATGAATATGCTTTGTTAGTAGATACGTTTGTTCCTGAGGACACGGGAGAAGTCTTGCTATTAGTAGTCATGTGAATTTGGTATTCGTTCGATATTTTGATGAGATGTATGTTGTCTAGCCTCTAGTGGTGTTATGTGGATGTCGACTACATAACACTTCACCATTATTTGGGCCTAGAGGAAGGCATTGGGAAGTATTAAGTAGATGATGGGTTGCTAGAGTGACAGAAGCTTAAACCCTAGTTTATGCGTTGCTTCGTAAGGGGCTGATTTGGATCCATATGTTTCATGCTATGGTTAGGTTTACCTTAATACTTTTGTTGTAGTTGGGGATGCTTGCAATAGAGGTTAATCATAAGTGGGATGTTTGTTCAAGTAAGAACAGCACCCAAGCACCGGTCCACCCACATATCAAATTATCAAAGTACCGAACGCGAATCATATGAACGTGATGAAAACTAGCTTGATGATATTTCCATGTGTCCTCGGTAGCGCTTTTCCTTATATAAGAGTTTGTCCAGGCTTGTCCTTTGCTACAAAAAGGATTGGGCCACCTTGCTGCACTTTATTTACTTTTGTCACTTGTTGCTCGTCACAAATTATCCTATCACAAAACTATCTGTTACCACTTATTTCAGTACTTGCAGAGAATACCTTGCTGAAAACCGCTTATCATTTCCTTCTACTCCTCGTTGGGTTTGACACTCTTACTTATCTAAAGGACTACGATAGATCCCCTATACTTGTGGGTCATCAACCGACGGAGATCTCCGTCCGGCGCGGCACTGTTGCCATGCCATCCCTGGTATCAGCACCAGTGGGCGGAGTCCTGCACCCACAATGGCCTGTCAGTACGGTCCAAGGACGATGGGCCCTACCAGTCAGCGAGAGTCTAGAAGACGGCAAGAGCACTACCAGTCGGACCCGATGGGAGCCGGCCCCTGGGAGTCGGCCTGCCCCTCCCACGGGTCCCACGCGCCATTAACCAGACAAGATAGGGAGTGGCTACAGTAGTCGCCCGCCAGGCGGCGGGGCTGTAGCCACGACCCCATGACCGAGCCTGCGTCATTAGATGCCCGGCTACAGTAATCAGCAGCCGGCAAGACCCGCAAGCGGCGGGTACGGCCTGTCGGCTCCGTAATGGACCAGTAGGCGGGGCTTACCAGTCGACGGGCCCCAATAGTCGGCGGAGAGGCCGGCGGCCGAAGAGACTGACGGCTGGGCCGTGTGCCCAGCCGGATTACCATTGTACCCCTAGGGAGTAGGCCTATATAAACCCCCCAGGGCACCCACGCAAAAGGTTCGAATCCATTGGTACTAGACCAGATCATATAGGAAGGAGAGAGCTAGCCTTTCCTTCTCCTACCTCTAGCATATAGCTCGAGGAGCAACCTTGTATTCACTTTGCCTTAGTGATCATGCAGAGACCCCGCAGAGCAGGACTAGGGGTGTTATCTCCTACGAGAGCCCCGAACCTGGGTAAAGTACGCCGGCATTCGTGTCTACACCTCATCCCGCTACCGGGCACCGGCAACGTTCTACTCGCTCCCACCATGATAAGCCATCGTTTGGCATATCTCGCACCCAACCCCCGACATTTGGCGCCCACCGTGGGGCGAGGTGCATCGTCGTCCGGAGACCTGTTCTGGACGGGAACCCTTTTCCTCTCTGGCAAGCACAGCCAGCTCGGCACGCCAGACGGAGTCTGCGCCGACGCGCTGCATGGCGCGGAAGTCGCCTGCGCGGCCAGTTGCCTTGCCGATCTTGTTGGTGAGGTTCGCCTTTCCGACGAGCCCGCATCCGACGCGGGCACAGGTGGCCCCGAGAGCCTCCTCATGGACCTCCTTGATCAACTCCATGTCGCCAGCGAGCCAGCTGTGGACCTGGAGTCTGTAGGGTCCACTGACCCGATGCTGGTCGACTCCAACACCGTGTCGCTTGATGCGTTCCCCACCAACGTGGTGGTCTACGATGAGCCGCTCCCTCGCGCGAAGAGCGACGGAAGCACTGTCACGGAGGTGCTTGTCATCGGTCATGGTAAGCACTCCTGCAGAGGGGCTCATGACCCGCTCAATGCAGCGCTGTATGACCTGACTGCGCCCATTCCCGAAGACGCCGACGCCAGACGCTGGAGGCACGCCGCCTTTAGCTTGTTGAAGGCGCCAAGAAGCTGGCCAGCATGAGACGCCTATCGGAGGCCAACCAGCGCGAGATGGACCGCGCTGTGGGCGGCACGCCGGCTCCAGCTGGGCCTAGCCGCCATGGCACGGTCTATCTGCGTGGCGTGGCCATCGCCAACCTGTTCGGGGCAAATCGCCCCATTTACGCCACGCCTGCGGAAATATCCGAGCTGCCCAGGCGGCGGCGGATGAGCTGGACAAATTCGAGGGCGAAGAACGTCACCTGATAACGGAGCGCGTCCAGCGGCTCCTCGACGCGGCCGCCGAGCAGAACGAGGCCGACTGCCGCACTGATGCGCGGCAGCAGCAAAATAACGATCTGCCTCCCCGCCGAGAACAAGGCGCGACATCTCGGATGCCGACTGGCGGCGTCCGTGGAAGAAGAGACAAGGAGCCGGCTGCCAGCCGCAGTCGGACTCGCATCACCATAGACCGCGACCAAGACGGCCGCCCAAGAGCAGCGGAACCATGGGACGACTATCCGCCTCCTCCCCCTTGCAGGGAAAGGCGAGTCTCCCCGCCGCCTGTTGATCACCTGTGACGCCCTCGATTCAATCGTACACTAATCATACACGCAAATGTGTACGATCAAGATCAAGGACTCACTGGGAGATATTACAACACAACTCTAGACACAAATTAAAATAATACAAGCTTTATGTTACAAGCCAGGGGCCTCGAGGGCTCGAATACATAAGCTCGAATACACAAGAGTCAGCGGAAGCAACAATATCTGAGTACAGACATGAGTTAGACAAGTTTGCCTTAAGAAGGCTAGCACAAAAGCAACATCGATCCAAAAGGCAAGGCCTCGTGCCTGGGAGCCTCCTAACTACTCCTGGTCGTCGGCGGCCTCCAATGTAGTAGTAGGCATCGGCGGTGGCATCTGTCTCCTGGGCTCCGACATCTGTTTGCATCAACCGGAAAGGAGAAGAAAGGGGGAAAAGGGGGAGCAAAGCAACCGTGAGTACTCATCCAAAGTACTCGCAAGCAAGGATCTACACTACATACGCAACATTATCAAAGGAAGGCTGTATATGTGGACTGGAGTGCAGAATGCCAGAAGAGAAGGGAAATGCCTAGCCTATCGAAGACTAGCATCTTCTGGAAACCACCATCTTGCAGCAACAGGAGGGAGTAGACTAGCATAAAGGAAAGTAGTAGTAGTGTTATCAACCTCGGCCAGAGATCCTTTCTCGACTCCCTGCGAGAAAGCAATCCCAGAGCCATACTATCCAGTTATCATCACAATCCAATTCTCATCACCATCCAGCTCTCATCACAAGTATCCAGTTCTAGTTGTATCGATCGGGATACAACTCCAAGTGTCCGTTACCGTAGGACAGGCTATCGATAGATGTTTTCTTCCCTGCAGGGGTGCACCAACTTACCCACCACGCTCGCTTAACTCCGGCCGGACACACTTTCCTGGTTCATGCCCGGCCTCGGCCAAACAATACGCCGCAACCCGACCTAGGCTTAATAGAGAGGCCAGCACACCGGACTAAACCTATGCCCCCAGGGTTCATGGGCATCTCCCCGGGAACTCCTGCATGTTGCGAGGGCGGCCGGTGAGCGGACCTAGCTACCTCCCTAAAAAGGCAGGAGCTTACCAGTCTAACCCGGCGTGCGCCGCTCAGTCGCTGACGTCTATTAAGCTTCGGCTGATGTATACGACGCAGAACGCCCATAGTATGCCCACGTGATGGTTAGTGCTATCAGGCCAGAGGCCCCTCGAATCAAATATCCAAATCGTAGTGGATTAGGAACGCGCGGTAACAAGCAGAGACTCACGAAAGATGTGACCCCGTTGCCCCGTCTCGAGGACTTGCGGCAAGGGCTAGGAATGCCTGGCCACGCCTCGTAATTATCTCGCGGGCACCCTCCAGGTCAACCCGTCTCCACATCACTCGCAATTAAGCTCGCGCGGGTACCCCTCAGGGTCGACCCGTCTTTCCAAGCAATAGGGGTAAAGTCCAAGTATCCGTGTGTCCAAACATCAAGGGAAAAACCCGATGAATCACCCCCGGTGAATTCCACTCGATGTAATCATCAAGGTGAACGTAAGAGGATCCACCCTCGAGGTTCACACTTGAGGGGTTGCACGACAGAGCCATATTGGAAGTGGTTAAGGAGGAAATCACCCTCGATGACCACGACCGAGTAGCTACACTACAGGTTAACAAAAGAAGTGCTGAAGAGGGCTCACCCTCGACACTCGATAGTAACCCAATAGTGTCGAGCAACTAAGGGAAAGTGATGTGCGGTGTCGGGGCCTGGTCTTCGATCTCATTGATCGGGTCTTCAATGATGAAGCAGGGGCAACAGGGACAAGGTGGGGGTCACTGATGGGTCTCTAACCAACCTATACTAAGCAGTTTAGGATAAGCAGGTAGGTAACAATAGCAGGTTACAATAAACAAGCTATGCAGCAGAATAGGAGCAAACAATAACAATAGCAAAATCTAATGCAAGCATGAGAGAATGGAATGGGAGATATCGGGATGATCAAAGGGGGGCTTGCCTGGTTGCTCTGGCAAGGAGGGGTCGTCGTCGACGTAGTCGATCACAGGGGCAGCATCGGTCTCGGGGTCTACCGGAGAGAAGAGGGGGAAGAAACAGTAAATATAAAGCAAACATAGCATCACAAAGCATAACATGGCAATATGCTGTGCCGGGTGTGACCTAACGTATGGCTACACGATATAGGTGAAGGGGGAATTCAACCGGGAATGTATTCCCGGTTCCGGACCTGTGTCAGACAGATGACCGGAGGGGAATGTTCCATGTTCAGATAGTTAGAGGCATCTGACAGGTAAACGGAATGCGTATTCGGATTCGTCTCGTCGTTCTGAGCAACTTTCATGTATAAAGTTTTTCGATCCGAGCTATGGTTTATTTTCTATGATTTCTCAAAGTTTTAAAAGATTTTAGATTTCTGAAATTATTATATTTAAATAATCCGAATTGACCAAGTCAAATTGACTGGTCAAAGTGAACAGTGTTGGGGGGGGGTCCACATGTCAGAGTTTTATTAAATTTCTAAGAGGATTTATCTAATCTAAATAGGGGACCCACTTGTCATTTGTTAATAGGCTAAGTTAGCATTAAAACAATACCATACTAAACCTACTTCTAATTAAACAGCGGCCAGTACCAAGGCACAAGCCGTGCCTCACCCTGGCTAGGCTAGGCACACACGCAACGTCAATAGCCAGCGGCGGCGGCGCTAGAGGCGGTCAAGAAGCAGCAGCACAAGCAAGTAGTGGCACGAGCAGCAGCAGCCGGCAGCAGAAGTAGCAAACAACAGTAGTAGGCAGCATCACGCGAGCGCACGAGGGACAGCGGGTGCTACGAAAGCGTGTGCGGGGCTCGGCCGGTCGCAGCCGGAGCGAGGCAGGTCGCGGATGAGCGCGCGCAGGAGCGCACGAGGGTAGCAGAAGGTACCATGTTGCCGTGCGCATCTAGGGGAGGTCGCGGAAGGCATGGGGGTTGCCAGAATCAAGCGTGGCAGTGAGGTTTGGCGGCGGCTGGAGCACAACTCTGTGGGATTTCGGGTTCCGGCAGACCCTTAAGGTTCGAACTCTGGGGTGCGCGCGGAGATTACGCCCTCTACCTCTCCGTCTCGCAAAGATCTAACTACTGAAAGAGCAGCACTAGAGACACAGAGTTTATACTAGTTCGGGCCACCATTGCGGTGTAATTCCCTACTCTAGTTTATGGTGGGTGGATTGCCTCTTGGGCTGATGATGATGATCAATACAGGGAAGAACAGCCTCGCGAGGGTCTGTTCTTGGCTAGGGGGATGAACTGCTTAGGGGAGTTCAGCCGCCCTTCTCTCTCTCTCTCACTTGTTTTCTGCTTGCTCAGATTCTAGATACCCAATTCTCGATGCCTCTACCCTGGGGGTGGCTAGTCCTATTTATAGGCAAAGGCCCTGGGCCTCTTCCAAAATATTGAGCGGGAAGGGCGCCAACAATTGGCCAATTCGAAGGGGAACATCTGGTACACTTATCCTGACTAAAGTTGGTCCTCGCCTGCCAAAGGCCCTGTGGTGACGCTGTTCTGGGCTCCATGATGACCTCCTTCCCACCGTTGGACTGGTCTTGGTCTTGTTGCACCGAAATGGGTGCCTTTGCTTGATCCTCTCGCTTGCGCTTGCCCCCTTTGCACCAAAGAGGAAAGGGAGACGCTGCGCGGGCTGGCGCCCGCCTGGCATCCTTGGTCGTCATGGCTTGCGTCATGGGCACATCGCGAGGTATCCCGCCTTGATCTCTCCGCCTCCTTGTGAGCCAGCCTGAGGAAGCGCCGTGTCGTCCGCCCCGCGAGGCTTGGCCCCTCGCGAGGGTCTTGGGTCTTGTGTTGATGAAGATGGGCCGTGCTGGGCCCCCTTTTGAGCCACGCCGCAGGCCGCAGGCAGGCAAGTCTGGGGACCCCCATTCCCAGAACACCGATAGTAGCCCTCGGGCCCAAGGCGCGCATGGACTTGGCCGTGCCGAGAAGCGAAAGGGCAAGGGCGAAGCGCCGCGGTCCCTAACAGCCTGTGGCCTTGGGCACCGCGTGGCGGTTGATTGGACGTGGGCGCCTCTACTTCCCCACGACGCCTTGATGATCGCGCGGATTGGACAAGTCCCTGCATGCAAATCGTGTCATGATTACCTGTGATCGTGGAGGCCGACGGTTGGCCTTCGCCGGCTATAAGTACGGCACCGCGCGTGCCCTCCCAGTCCATCTCTCCTTTCTTTCTTCTTCGCCCCGACTCTTGCTCCGCCTTGCCGTGATGGCTCCGATCCGCCGGTTCTCCGCAGCGGAGAAGGGAAAGGCTCCTCGAGAGGGACCAGACCCGCTCCCGCCGAAGAAGCGGCCTGCCCTTCACGGCCGAGACGAGGAAGACCGTCAGGTGGTGTCGAGGCCTTGGTATGAGCGGCCTCCGCCAGGGTTCCCGCTTCCCTTGTATGCCCACATCGAGGGCCTTGAAGGGGGAGATGCCAATCCCCGTGGCCAGCGCCGTCGCCGGCGCCGACGGGTTACGAAGGTGTGGGTCGTTCCTCCTGGAGTCCACGCCGAGGGCTCCTCCCGCGAGCTCGTGCTCCACGCCGCCATGCCCCTCGAACTTGGATTCGCTTCCTCCCTTCTTCGCCTCTGTCTTCCCGCAGGGAAGACTCCTGGAGCTATGGCTGCAGCACACCGACTGCAGCACTCCCGCGACCGAGGCAAAAGTCGCGACCACTGCCTCGGGCGAGGTCTTCATGACTCGCGGCTGGGGTGAGATCGCTCGGGGCTGCAGAGCAAGGGGCGCCCTCACGATCCACCTGGAGTACGATGGCGCTTCGGTGATGTTCTTCAAGGTCTTCGACACGAACGGGCGCCGGCTGGAGTGCTGCCCCGGGGGAGGCGGCCAGGACCTTGCCGTGGTGAGGGCTAGGCCCGTCGACCGCTCCCTGGACAGCTCCACAAGTGACGGAAGCGCCGGAGGATCCAGCGACCCCAGCGAGACCTTCGCGACTCCGGAGACGAGCGATGACAGCTACGAGCCCACGAGCCAGCGCCGCTCTCGAAGCAGGGCGGGCTCACTTGGCCGTCGCCGACTCTGATCTGGATGGGGTTGGCGCCGGTGCTTGACGGCCCACTGTTGATGATGGCGTCTTTTGCAGGGGCACGCGTAGTTAGCATCCCTTAGGACCTGTTTCCTGCAAGGAATCATATTACGCCCAATGGGGGCTTGTAAGGTGTCCGTGATCCTTTTTTGTTAATATGTAGCTCTTGCTATGGAACTGTGCGAGTCGTCAATCCCGTCGTAGCTTAGTTCTCCCTTTCGAACCTCGCGAGGGCTTGGTGCTCTGCGTCGACAGGTCCCAGTCCCAAGGGGGCGACAGCCGTTGCTGGTATGCCAGGTCGTGATGCCGTGGTCAAGGCCAGGAGGTGAGCGACCTGGGGTCCGGTAAGAGCCCCTGAGTCGCGATGCTCAGGAGGTCCCCTTTGGCGCCCAAGCAGTCGTCGCTCGGTGAGAAAGGGGAGCGACGTCGCTAGTACGGAATTGCGTGAGGGGCGGAGGTAATGCCACGGTAGCCGGTGTTTTCGGGTGGTAACTTGTTAATCAGGGGTTACTCCTGGTGTCACGTCGGGTCCACGCGGCAGCGGGAATGGAGCTGCTTGGCAAGGTCCTCGCGCGCCCCTTCTCCCTCGCCTTTGCTCCCCTTTCTGCTCTACGTCCTCGGGTCCCGGCCCTCGAGCTTGTCTCAGTCGTCGCTGGTATGCCAGGTCGCGATGTCGTGGACAAGGCCAGAGGGTGAGGGCTGGAGAGCCAGTAAGAGCCCTGAGTCACGATGCTCAGGCACCCCCCTTTAACGTGCAAGCGGTTCGCGCGGACGAGGGTGAAGGGAACTCCGTGAGGGCCTCGGCCAACACAATTCCCTTAGGGGATCCTGCAAGCTCATCATAGAAGGAAAAAGGGTTGCCATGACAGCTATCAGTCGGTCGTTAGTTGCTCTGGTTGGCGCAGGTGAGGTGTGCCTGGGCGCCCGTGAGCCGGCGCGGGACTCGCGGGGCCCTACCTCTAGGCGGGTTGCGCCTGGCACTGTGCCGTATCTTGAGGAGTGTTCCTGCAAATTGGGTTAGATGCCGGCACTCTACGTCCTTGGGTCCCGACCCTCGAGCTTGTCTCAGCCGTCGCTGGTATGCCAGGTCGCGATGCCGTGGACAAGGCCAGAGGGTGAGGGCTGGAGAGCCAGTAAGAGCCCTGAGTCACGATGCTCAGGTACCCCCCCTTAACGTGCAAGTGGTCGACATGGAGAAGAAGGGGTGCCATGGACAGGCATCAAGTAATCAAGCATGATAGGCGAAAGCATAGCTGGAAATAAATGCAAGGGAGATACACGCCACTGGGCCTGGCCCGAGCGGCTTGGGGATGATGCAGCCCGAGGGGCGCCCCCAACAAAGCAAGCTAATGACCGAAAAATAAAAACGGATACATGCCGCAGGGACGGACCCACGCGGTGTGGGAATGATGCAGCCCTGGGAGGGCGCTCCCAGCTGGAAATGAAGCTTGAAGGACCTCACCTGTAGATGTCGAAGATGAAGTGGTGTTGGTGCAGCAGACTCGGTGGGCTGCGGAAGCCGATCCTCACGAGCCCCCAGGCCCAGGGGCCTCAGGAGGCTCCAGAGGCGCTGGTGGCTCCTCGCGAATCGCCTCCATCTCCGCCAGGACTGCGGAACGCCTGTCTTCCTGAGTCTCCATGATGCCCCTCATGAGGCGCTGGTACATAGCAGCCACGCTCGGCAAGCCGTAAGGCATGCGAACATAGCTGTGGGGTGGGCCTCCGCAACGCCCCACTTGCGAGGGCCAGAGGCGCTCCATCGTGGCGACCCAATTGAGCCCTGGTACGTCGATGCAGACGCGCAGCCCACCATCCTCGCCTGGATGGGGAGCCACAGCCTGTAGACGGCGGCAACCTCTCATGATTCTTGACTCCTGTAGTTCTTGAATGGCCTTGTTAACGAACTCCTGCTGGTCTGACCTTCCTTGCCTCGCTCCTTCTTGAGGGAAACGTGCTTCGAGGCATGCCTCCACATGGTGCCCAAGAGCCTCCCTCGTGACCCTGGCCAGGTCGGTGGCCCTCTAGGTGAGAGCCCCCGAGCCCTGCCTGAGGAGGGCGCCGGGTGCGCTTTCCTATGCGATGGAAGGAGGGTCCCCCTGGGCAGATTTGGGCCCTGAGGGGCCTGCCTCCTGAGGGGCTGAGCCTGACGATGTCTTCTTCTTCTTGGGGGTGATCTCGGGAAGCCTCCTGCTTCCGCGATCTGGGTCTTCTAGTGACGCGGCCTGAAAGGCTCGCTCCAGGGAACACACTGCATCCTTCTCTTCACATGGCACCGTGATGACTCCGCCACTTCCTGGCATCTTGAGGACGTTGCAGCCATGATGAGTCATGGCCATGAACTTGGCCAGTGCTGGGTACCCGAGGATAGCGTTGTACGGCAGGCGGATGTGGGCGACGTCGAAGTCGATGAGCTCGGTGCGGTAGTTGCTGCGTGCCCCGAAGGTGACAGGGAGGCGGACCTGCCCGATCGGGATCGTGGAACCGTCGGTGACTCCGGAGAAAGGCTTGGTTGGCTGAAGCTGGTCATAGGACACTTGGAGATTGTTCAATGTTTCCACGGACAGGACGTTGAGCCCTGCTCCACCATCGATGAGGGTCCTGGTGACCAGTACGTTGCTGATGACTGGGGAGCAAAGAATCGGGAGGACTCCGGCTGTGGCCGCGCACTTGAGCTGATCTGCTGAGCAGAACGTGATGGCGCACGCCGACCACCTGAGAGGGCGCGTTGCTTCGAGCTTGGGAACGACCGCATTCACTTCGCGGGCAAACTGCTTGAAGATGCGTTGGGAGGCTGGGGCTTGAGCTCCGCCCAGGATGCAGGCGATTGCGCGCGGCTCCTGGAAGCCCCCAGCCCCCTCGTCTTGGTGGCGGTCCTCGTTCCTTCTTGGCTGAGGCGGCAGCGGAGGGAGGCCTGCGTTGCCCTGCAGGCGATCCTCACGAGGCTGATCCCGCCAGTCCCCCTCGCGAGGCAGGTCTCGCCAGCGGTCCTCGCGAGGTTGATCACGCCACCCTTGGCGCGGGCCGCGGTCTTCCCAGCGTCCTGCGTTTCTTCCTCCTCCTCGGCCGTAGCCCCGGTCAGGACGACGGCCGATCCTTCCTTCTCGCACGGCGCGGAGTTCTTGGCATTCGTTGGTGTTGTGGGTGTGGAGGTCGTGATACACATAGTACCGGCTGCCCCTAGAGGATTCAGGCAGATCCTTGCCCTGCTTGGTGTCCGGTTCTGCCACGAGCACGGCAGCCCCCTTGCGCTTCACGTCCTTGGCCTTGGGCTTCTTCTCTTCTGGGTCTGCGGCAGGCAGCTCGAGGAGGGAGAGACGCCCCTCCTCAACCCTGGCGCACTTGGTCGCCAAGTTGAACAGCTCCAGGGAGGTGCACAGGTCTTCATGCATCGCCAGCTCCTCCTTCATCTTGACGTCGCGCACACCATCGGAGAAGGCCAAGATGATGGCTTCCTCGGACACCTTGGGGATCTTAAGGCACGCACTGTTGAAGCGCTGGATGTACTTTTGCAGGGTCTCTCCGGGTTGTTGCTTGATGCGGCGCATGTCGCTCATGGCCGGTGGCCGGTCACGAGTACCTTGGAAGTTGGTGATGAAGTGGGTGCGCATCTGGTCCCAGGAAGAGATCGTGCCTGGGGCCAGGTTCAGGAGCCAGGTGCGAGCTCCTTCCTTGAGCGCCATGGGGAACCAGTTCGCCATGACCTTCTCGTCCCCACTGGCAGCTTCGATGCCCAGCTCATAGAGCTGGAGGAACTCTGCAGGGTCGATCGTGCCGTCGTAGCGAGGAGGCAGGTCTGGCTTGAACTTGCCGGGCCACACGACGCTGCACAGCTCGGTGGTGTAGGCACGGCAGCCTGCGGTGGCCACGGGAGGTTTCGGTTGAGGGAGAGCTTGGCCTTGTGGGTCCCCATGCGCCGCGGCTGGAAGCAGCGCGGGGTCTTGACGTGCCAGAGCTGGAGCAGGGTCACGGCGAGCCGGAGCAGGAAGCGCCCGGGCAGCCTCTTGCGGTCGAGGGACTTCTTGGCAGCTCCGTTCTTGCTGGGCTGGCGCCTGACAGAGCGGGTTCCGCCCAGGGGCCACGCGCCTTGGAGCCATGGCGTCTTCTTGGAGAGGAGGCGGCTGGTACGCCCCCGGAGCTTCATTGCCCGCGCGGGGCGGGGTGCGGAGCGGAGCGGACTGCGCAGGAGAGCCCCCTGCGGCGCGGACGAGCTCGGCGACGCGGTCGAGCCATTCTTCGTAGACGTCATCGACGGGACGGTAGCGCAGGAGCTCGTTTGCCGCGATGAGCGCAGCTCGGGCCTCCAAGGGTGCATGGAGCGCGCGGGACGAAGAGCCAGCTGGTGTGAGCGATGGAGTAGCGGTGCGGCCGTCTTGCCACACAAACGGGTGCTGAGACGATGCTTGCTGCTCGTTCCCCGCCGGGCCGGTGGCGGCGTTGACGGCGGGCGACGGGGAACGACGAGAACGCCCACCGACGGGATCCGTCTGGGTGACGCGGGAAGCTATGGCGGCCGGCGCTCGGCGCGGTCCCGACGAGCGTCAGACATGGACGCGACGGTCGGCGGAGAGCGGAGCGGTGGAAGACAAATTCCGGCGCACCCCTACCTGGCGCGCCAAATGTTGGATTTCGGGTTCCGGCAGACCCTTAAGGTTCGAACTCTGGGGTGCACGCGGAGATTACGCCCTCTACCTCTCCGTCTCGCAAAGATCTAACTACTGAAAGAGCAGCACAAGAGACATAGAGTTTATACTAGTTCGGGCCACCATTGCGGTGTAATACCCTACTCTAGTTTGTGGTGGGTGGATTGCCTCTTGGGCTGATGATGATGATCAATACAGGGAAGAATAGCCTCGCGATGGTCTGTTCTTGGCTAGGGGGATGAACTGCTTGGGGGAGTTCAGCCGCCCTTCTCTCTCTCTCTCACTTGTTTTCTGCTTGCTAAGATTCTAGATACCCAATTCTTGATGCCTCTACCCTGGGGGTGGCTAGTCCTATTTATAGGCAAAGGCCCTGGGCCTCTTCCCAAATATTGAGCGGGAAGGGCGCCAACAATTGGCCAATTCGAAGGGAACATCTAGTACACTTATCCTGACTAAAGTTGGTCCTCGCCTGCCAAAGGCCCTGTGGTGATGCCGTTCTGGGCTCCACGATGACCTCCTTCCCACCGTTGGACTGGTCTTGGTCTTGTTGCACCGAAATGGGTGCCTTTTCTTGATCCTCTCGCCTGCGCTTGCCCCCTTTGCACCAAAGAGGAAAGGGAGACGCTGCGCGGGTTGGCGCCCGCCTGGCATCCTTGGTCGTCATGGCTTGCGTCATGGGCACCACGCGAGGTACCCCGCCTTGATCTCTCCGCCTCCTCGTGATCCAGCCTGACGAGGCCGTGCCTGAGGAAGCGCCGTGTCGTCCGCCCCGCGAGGCTTGGCCCCTCACGAGGGTCTTGGGTCTTGTGTTGATGAAGATGGGCCATGCTGGGCCCCCTTTTGAGCCACGCCGCAGGCCGCAGGTAGGCAAGTCTGGGGACCCCATTCCCAGAACGCCGACAAACTCCAAAGAGTTAATCACTAGGGTGCTCGTTTGGATGAATGGGTAACTGCTATACATTCCTGGTGACCCACCGAACACGGTGGCGCGCTCGAACGAGAGCTTTGTTAGATTAAGCCATGGCGGCGTCTAAGCTGGCGACGAGGAGCTTCGGCCACGGCGAGAAAACTAGCTAGAGGACGACCGCGAGAGGGAGAGTCGAGGGGAAAAGGAGAGGAGCTCACGACGGGTCTAACGTAGGCGAAGGAGAGGTCGGGGAAGGCTTGACGGTGCAGCAATCGAAGACGGGTGTCCGACGGATCCAAGGTTGAAGAAGAGCGCGATGGTGACGGTGTGGCGCGAGGCTGCTCGAACCCGTGCCCGTAGTTGATGAAGACGAAGATGGCGCTTATCCTGGACACGGTAGCGTAGCTCGGCGTGGTCGGTAGCCACGCCAACGATGAGGCGCGGCGACAGGTGCGCTCCGGACCGTGGGGGAAGGAGAGGGAGAGAGCGTGGGAGCAGCAGGGGGCGCGAGTGGGAGTGGTGGTAGGTGGGGGAGGGCCGAGGCGTCGCGGCCTTATCTCCAAGCGGAGCCGGCGAGGTGGTCGGGCGGCAACCACCGGGCGGGCGTGCGTTGTTTGGTCGGACGAATAGTGCAGAGGGAGGGAGACGACCCGGGCGTGGGACTGGAGGGCTGGGTCGGCCTCTATGGCCTAAGGCCTAGGGCAGTGGGGGCCCTTTCCTTTTTCTGACTATTTTCCTTTTTTTTCTTTCTATTTTCCATTTCTTTTCAATAAAAAACAGTTTTATAAATTATAAAACTTGCACCTAAATATTACTATAATTTAGGCTACAGCCACAACTAGTTTTAGTATTTGAATAAAATACTTTGCAACTTTTATTATTTACAAAGCATTTAAATTATTGTTTTAGCCACAGTTTCAGTTAGTTTAGGGCATTTAAATATCTTTTCAAAATGTTGGTTCACCACCAATATTAACAAATGATTATTTGACACATGATGAACATTTTATTTTTCATGTTTGAAGAAATATTAATTTGACTCAATTTAGAATTTGAATCGTTTTTTTAAACGACGCGAGTTTATTAACAGCAACCGATGTGACGTGGCATCATTAGCGGAGGTTCACTGGAGCTTAATTATCCGGGCGTCATAGTTCTCCTCCACTACAAGAAATCTCGTCCCGAGATTTAAGAGGTGGAGTATGATGGAAGATATAAGGACGGATGTCTGAAAGGATCAGCACCCGGTAGTTATCTCAAGGAAGGAGATTTTAGAAGCACCAGGACGTATCGAGAGTGCTATAAGGAGATTCAGCAAGTTTCAACCAGGTAGGCATCCAGCTGATGCCTAAAATAGGTGATGAAGGGGTTCAGAGTAATGAAGAATAATGTTGCCTCTGATACCGAAATGAAACATTGTGAGGAAGTTAGCTCGTGTATTACATACGAAGCCAAGTGCTAAGAATATTTCGGAATCAAGGTTGTACAGGAGAGTCAGGTTTCGATCCTGTGGAACTGTGGTTTATGGGCCCACCATGTGGATTAAGAGTTGGAAGAGCGGTGACATCTTGTATGTTCCTGATAGTAAAGTATGACAGAGGATAGCCTGTCAGTTATGTTGACAACTACGTTGGTACCAAGGGCGAGGGACGAAGAGAACCATTTTCCTGCTCGTTGATTCGAGGCGACCAATAGGCAAAGTTCTCGTCCATCAGTGATACCGAAATGTCAGCAACATTAGTAACAGGGTCTCACTGACAAGGTTGTACATGGGGGTGCTTTATAAGCATGGATTTATTTCTGGTTATATCATATAGATCCCAAGAAGGTTAAACAAACCAATGGAAAGAAAAAATGAAATTATCGGATTAATCAGACCAATGGAAAGGAAAATGTGTTTACACACAAGAATTGGGGGTATATCCTTCCCAAGGGGAAGCGGAGCAGGATATACATGATATGACAGCAAGTTCAAAAGCATTTAGATAAAGGGGCGAGGGAAGAATCATGATATTACCCATACAACGGTGTTTGGATAATAGATCAAGAAACATTCGATAATGCGCTTCCAATGTTCTTGTCGATGTTCGGAATACCTCAGTCATGCTTCGAGGTAGCATTAACATGGTGTTCCAAGTAGGGGTAGGAGTTGAAGATCACAAGAAATACTCAAAGAACAATTGCAGGAATAGCAAGGAGTATAAGGTATAACCAAGACATTATCACACATGTGTTGGAAAGAAGACAAGGGGGTTGTCGATGATAACTCAAATCATCGTAGGTCAAGGATGGTATTTCTCACCACGAATTCAGTTTTCATCTCAACAGAAGTCAACATGTTGATGTTAACCACAACACATTTGTCGAGACGCTCTATGAAGATGCCATCGAGGAGCGATGCCATCAAGAAACAGGAAGGATGAAACGAAAGGCTATTGGAACCACGGATACGACACAAACTCGAAATCAAGCTTGCTGTTCAAGGAGAAATGATATGACAAGGAAGATCGATGTAGGCTTAGCTCATCATTGAAAATTGTGCTCCGGGAAGAAGGACCAGGTAGCACAGTTAGAATTTAGCATGATAATGATATAGCCGATCAGACTAGAAATGACTTGAAGGATTATTAAACTCGTAAGCAACAAAATTACTTAAGAGTTATAGAATCGGAGTGTGGAAATCGATTCTCTTATCGGCGTTCTCGAGCGACTAACAACTCAAAACCCAGGGAAATCTAAAATCGGTGAGAAGCAATACTAGATGAAGACTCATAGGAAGCAACACAGTTCTTTGATATTCTCGAGGTATCGGAGGGTAATATTCGAAGGAAGATCAAAATAGAGGTTGCGGAGATGCATTGATCTGCAGAAGGCAAGTACTTTAACTTGTCCGAGAAATGGGATCAAAGGAGAACACTCATGGTCAGAACCACGATTGCAAAGGATCAAATCCTAGATATAAGATGATCTTATACCATGGGGATAATCATTGTTACGAGAAGCTTCTATGATAAGATCTACATCGTTTCCATGGGCATGAACACAAAGTTCAAGGTCGACTCCCACTTCTCCAATGCATAACCTTTCATTCACTTCTCGCGTTCAATGAAGTTGTAGTTTTGAAATTATCTGGCAAAATGTCAGAAGAGTATGACACTTGAAAACTCTTGGGTTCACACGGATTAGGGAAGGCATAGGTTCAACCCTTAGGGGCATCTTAGGAACATATACCGTGAATTCAAGAATAATTGACGCAAGTTCAAAGGTAGAGTATGGCTGACCAAAGCAGAGTATACAAATTTACCAAAGGCATTATGTATCAAGGGAAGAGCTCACAAGGTAAAGAATATTAAGGACATTGTCGGATAATAATCCAACCAAGGATATGGCGGTCCATAAAGGATCTGATGTGAGTATCGATACTCAACCAGAAGAAGAAAGAATGCAAATGCATCAGATTATAGATATATCTGGATAACTTCAAAGCTTGAATACAAATGAATTATGATTTTCATATCAGAAGATCAGAAGCAGAGGCTCTGATCAAAAGATAATTGAGTTGAATCGATATAGATCGACAATCAATCAAGGTTTCATTTGCCAAGAACAAGCCCATGTTCGGAGTGACGTTTAAGCCGGAAGGATGAATGTTAGGATCTGATTGAGGATTTCGAGCATTCGCAACAAATTGGATGAAGGGACTCGAAACGATAGAGACATAGGATGTCAATAGACATTTCCTGAAATATGGAATTAACCATAATGCCAGCACGCAAGACTTTCCAAAGCAATAGGTTGCAAAGGATTCTCGGAAGGTCGGATAGCATTTCGGGAGATTTTGTGAAACACATGAATAACTAGGAATGAACAAATCCTGGATAAGTGTGAGGAATTATTCGGACATGTATTTATGCGGAAAAGGAGCTGCAAGGCAGCAGGCGCAAAGGATTCTCGAAAATCGCAAAGTATTACAGGGTATCTTGTAGTAACAAGAGTAATTGAAAATGAAGGTATGGATGGCAAGTGTATGTAGCTATCCATGGGAATTTATCGGTGGTAGGGAATTGCGACGGCGAAGGGCACAAGGGTCTCGGGAAAAACATCGGAGAGTATCTTCAGAGTCTTTTGGTGCTCCAAGCGATCATCTGGAATGAAGGGCTCTCCGGGAGGGAATGGTTACGAGAACCTAATGTTAGAGTTAATAAAATCATTTAACCTGAGTAGAAGATAAATCAGAGTCCCAGAGTAAAGGTCGAGGAGTAAAAGATCCTAATACCACCCAATGGCGACGTGGGCCGTAAGACACACTGCCATGTTAGTAAAAGATTTGTAGTCACTAGACTCGACTTCGGCCAAGGAGTAGGAAGGGGGCTACCTACAGGCAGTCGGCTCTGATACCAACTTGTGATGCCCTCGATTCAATCGTACACTAATCATACACGCAAATGTGTATGATCAAGATCAAGGACTCACTGAGAGATATCACAACACAACTCTAGACACAAATTAAAATAATACAAGCTTTATGTTACAAGCCAGGGGCCTCGAGGGCTCGAATACATAAGCTCGAATACACAAGAGTCAGCGGAAGCAACAATATCTGAGTACAGACATGAGTTAGACAAGTTTGCCTTAAGAAGGCTAGCACAAAAGCAACATCGATCCAAAAGGCAAGGCCTCGTGCCTGGGAGCCTCCTAACTACTCCTGGTCGTCGGCGGCCTCCAATGTAGTAGTAGGCATCGGCGGGTGGCTTCTGTCTCCTGGGCTCCGACATCTGGTTGCATCAACCGGAAAGGAGAAGAAAGGGGGAAAGGGGGAGCAAAGCAACCGTGAGTACTCATCCAAAGCACTCGCAAGCAAGGATCTACACTACATATGCAACATTATCAAAGGAAGGCTGTATATGTGGACTGGACTGCAGAATGCCAGAAGAGAAGGGAAATGCCTAGCCTATCGAAGACTAGCATCTTCTAGAAACCACCATCTTGCAGCAACAGGAGGGAGTAGACTAGCATAAAGGAAAGTAGTAGTAGTCTTATCAACCTCGGCCAAAGATCCTTTCTCGACTCCCTGCGAGAAAGCAATCCCACAGCCATACTATCCAGTTATCATCAGAATCCAATTCTCATCACCATCCAGCTCTCATCACAAGTATCCAGTTCTAGTTGTATCAATCGGGATACAACTCCAAGTGTCCGTTACCGTAGGACAAGCTATCGATATGTTTTGTTCCCTGCAAGGGTGCAACAACTTACCCACCACGCTCGCTTAACTCCGGCCGGACACACTTTCCTGGGTCATGCCCGGCCTCGGCCAAACAAGACGCCGCAACCCGACCTAGGCTTAATAGAGAGGCCAGCACGCCGGACTAAACCTATGCCCCCCAGGGTTCATGGGCCATCTCCCCAGGAACTCCTGCGCGTTGCGAGGGCAGCCGGTGAGCAGACCTAGCTACCTCCCTAAAATGGCAGGAGCTTACCAGTCCAACCCGGCGCGCGCCGCTCAGCCGCTGACGTCTATTAAGCTTCGGCTGATGTATACGACGCAGAACGCCCATACTATGCCCACGTGATGGTTAGTGCTATCAGGCCAGAGGCCCTCGGATCAAATATCCAAATCGTAGTGGATTAGAAACGCGCGGTAACAAGCAGAGACTCACGAAACATGTGACTGTCGGCGTTCTGGGAACGGGGGTCCCTAGACTTGCCTGCCTGCGGCCTGTGGCGTGGCTCAAATAGGGGCCCAGCACGGCCCATCTTCATCAACACAAGACTCAAGACCCTCACGAGGGACCAAGCCTCGCGGGGCGGACGACACAGCGCTTCCTCAGGCGCAGCCTCCTCAGGCTGGCTCACGAGGAGGCGGAGAGATCAAGGCGGGGTACCTCGCGAGGTGCCCATGACGTAAGCCATGAGGATCGAGGGTGCGAGGCGGGCGCCAGCCCGCGCAACGTCTCCCTTTCCTCTTTGGTGCAAAGGGGGCAAGCGCAAGCGAGAGGATCAAGCAAAGGCACCCATTTCGGTGCAATGAGACCAAGACCAGTCCAACGGTGGAAAGGAGGTCACCATGGAGACCAGAGCAGCGTCACCATAGGGCCTTTGGCAGGCGAAGACCAACTTTAGTCAGGATAAGTGTACCAGATGTTCCCCTTCGAATTGGCCAATTGTTGGCGCCCTTCCCGCTCAATATTTGGGAAGAGGCCCAGGGCCTTTGCCTATAAATAGGACTAGCCGCCCCCAGGGTAGAGGCATCTAGCAATCAGGCACACCGGAAGGACCATCGAGCATTCAGAGCAAGCACAGAGCAAGTAGAGAGAGAGAGAGAAGGGAGATTGAACTCCCCCTAGCAGTTCATCCCCCTAGCCAAGAACAGACCCTCGTGAGGCTGTTCTCCCTTGTACTGTTCATCATCATCAGCCCAAGAGGCAATCCACCCACCACAAACTAGAGTAGGGTATTACACCACAATGGTGGCCCGAACTAGTATAAACCCTGTGTCTCTTGTGCTGTTCTTTCTGTAGTTTAGATCCTTGCGAGACGGAGAGGTAGAGGGCATAATCTCCGTGCGCACCCTAGAGTTCGAACCTTAAGGGTCTGCCAGAACCTGTGATCCGACATTTGGCGCGCCAGGTAGGGGTGCGCCGGAATCTGCCTTCCTACCGCTCCGCCTCTCGTCGCATCGTCGTCACCATGTCCGGCGACCAGGCGGGCAACCAAGATCCATGGGCGGCGTGGCCCGCCTGCGCGGAGCCACCCGCCTCGGGCGACCCCGCGCCCCAGGCAGCTCGTGGTCCGCAGGGCGCTGCGGGCCGCGGGCGGCGCAGACAGGCTTCCGCAACCCTCACGCCGTGGCAAGCGCGGTCGGCGGTGAGGGCCTCCAACCACGCCGCAACCACAGCACCGTACACCCGCCGGGAGCAGGCAAATTCAAGGGCCGCGCTCACGGTGGCCCGGGAGCTGCTGCAGTGTAGGCTGCTGGAAGGCGGCCGCGACGTGCTGCTGGAGTGGGTCGCCGAACCCCTAGGCTTTGCCGCTTCGGGGGCTCACCCCTTCTGCATCCAGCTTCCGCCTCAAGCCTAGGGCGGCGCACGAGGAGGCCCCGCACGCTCCCGCGGGTCTCAGGGCTACCCCAACACCGGCGAATCCGCCGGCGCTGGACTGGCGGTGGCGCTACCCCCGCCCCCGGCGCGTGAAGGAGAGGGGCTCGGCGCGGCCCACGGCGCCAGCGGGCAGCCGCGCTACCACCCCGTGGTGGGCACGTCAAGCAACGCCACATGGCGCATGGAGCACTACAGCACGGTCTTCGGGGTGGCGGCGCCAGAAGAATACGTGCCCCACATGATGGACCACGGGCACGCTCACGAGGGCGAGCAAGGCTCACTCCTCAGCCCCAGCTGGGGAGACGAGACGCCAGAAGCCGAGCTCTTCCAGGAGCACCGGGACGGCTCCATCGGCCACACTGGAGGCGACGACTATCGGGTACCGCTAATTCCTCAAGAGCAGGCGTACGCTAATCATGGATCGCAGGAGGTGCTGATCGCCGTAGCGAGCAGCTGCCCCGCTCCCGCGGCCTACTACCCCTCGGGAGGAGGACACAGGGGGCTGCAGGAGAGGGGCAGGGATCCTACATCACCACCGCGGCGTTCGGAGCAAGGCGTTCTTAGGAGGTAGGCCCTCCGCTGGGGAGGCGCCTAAGGGCCTGCCCCTGGAGGAGGACCCGTGGTCGTCGGGGGAACCGCTGGCGACCGCTCTACCCCACCGGCGGCGTCCTGGTTTCCGATCATCGTTGGTGGCACTAGAGTGTGGCGCAAGGCGGGGCCCTCGTCTGGCGATATGAAGCAAGGCCGGTTCCTGTGAAGAAGGCCCAGTGCCTGTGAAGCTCGCTGCCCCGTGACACTCTCACGTAATAATGAGTGGGGCTATACACGCCCCGGAGTCTTAGGGGTGTCAGCCTCAGGTCCTGGGGCTCCCTCCCACGCCCAGTGGACAGCACTTAGCTCCGCGCTGGTGAGAAGACGTCCAAGACTAGATTAGGTGCCGGACGCGGCCTTTTTGTCTGCTTTCATTGCCTTTTCCCTTTGGTTGTAACTTTTCCCCCGCTGGATTTAAGTTGAATTCGAATTTGAGCTTTGCGTGTGTTCGGGGAAGGGGTGCTTGTTCTCGTTCGAACCATTTCTCACGTTCTGGTCACCACCTCACCACAGCTGCCTCCCCTCGCGAGCCCCTCGCGAGACGGGCCGGGCCCAGCTCGAGCACAGCCCAGACTGCCGCTGTTGCTCCCTCACAAGATGACCTTTTGGTACCTGCGGAGGTTGTCTTTTCATAAAAAGGCCCGGAGCCTGTGAAGAAGGCGAATGCCTGTGAAGTCCTCGCGTCCAGGAGAAGGCCCAGAGCCTGTGAAGAAGGCGAACGCCTGTGAAGCCGTTGCGCTCAGGAGAAGGCCCAGAGCCTATGAAGAAGGCAAACGCCTGTGAAGCCGTTGCGCTCAGGAGAAGGCCCAGAGCCTGTGAAGAAGGCGAACGCCTGTGAAGCCATTGCGCTCAGGAGAAGGCCCAGAGCCTGTGAAGAAGGCGAACGCCTGTGAAGCCGTTGCGCTCAGGAGAAGGCCTAGAGCCTGTGAAG
Source organism: Triticum dicoccoides (assembly GCF_002162155.2). Lineage (NCBI taxonomy): Eukaryota > Viridiplantae > Streptophyta > Magnoliopsida > Poales > Poaceae > Triticum > Triticum dicoccoides. The sequence continues at coordinate 678,025,315 of NC_041382.1, read as the reverse complement.
AAGGCGAACGCCTGTGAAGCCGTTGCGCTCAGGAGAAGGCCCAGAGCCTCTGAAGAAGGCGAACGCCTGTGAAGCCGTTGCGCTCAGGAGAAGGCCCACAGCCTGTGAAGCCGTTGCGCTCAGGAGAAGGCCCAGAGCCTGTGAAGAAGGCGAACGCCTGTGAAGCCGTTGCGCTCAGGAGAAGGCCCAGAGCCTGTGAAGAAGGCCAACGCCTGTGAAGTTTCCCATCAGCAACGATCTCACATCCTAAGAACTCAACTAGAGAGCACCCCAGGCGTCGTGTCCTCCTGCGGGCCGCCTCGGAACCAGTGTGAAACAAAGGTAAACCAGCCTACCGTCAGGCACGCACGCAATATGACCGCTACTGATATGATGGACACAAGTTTTTACATGAGGGGCTTCCCCTCCCAAAATGCTCTCACAACCATCAGGCCAAACACCTGAGTTCTATCCATGCAGGGTAAAAAGACAGGAGCAATACATGGTCAGTCAGACAAATCCCCCAACGCATCCTCAGGGGCACCTCCTGAGCTGTCGCTGGCATCGCTGAACTCGCCTTCGCTGCCCGCGTCGCCACCAGCAGCATCAGGGCCATCCACCACACCGCCCTCATCGGCAGCCACGATCACGTCGTCGTCATCCGAAGTGAAGGCCCGGACAAGAGCATCCACGTTGTTTTCCACCCAATCCGCCAGGTCGCCTCGGACGGCCTGGGGGACTGGGGCGATGGCGGCATCGAAGTCGAAGTGGGGATCCATGTGCTGAAGATGGCTGAAGACACGAGAAAAGGCGCGCCCAAGCAGGGCGCGGCTCCTCTCCTCCACCAACCTGTCGGCCCTGACCGACCGTGCCTCCAGCTGCGTCACCACAGCGGTGAAGAACTGCAGGTTGCCGGCATAGTTGATCGTGTGCGGCTCGCCGACAGTTGCCTCGCAGATGTTGCCCAAGGCTGTGTTAGCCCTCTCCCTGAGCGTAGTGAGCATGGGGCCATGCACGTGCTCCAGGACTTGCCGCTGGCGTATCTCATCGGCATTCTGATGCTCAACGGCCTCAGCCTCTTCCACCCTCTGGCGAAGACGGAGCACCTCGGCCTGGAGGGCGGATGACTCTTTTTGCGCTGCCTCAAGGGCGGCTCGGGAAGCATCGGCCTGCCGCGTCGCCTCATCCCGTTGGGCCCTCAAGGCTGTGGTCCTCCCTCGGCCTCAACCCGGATCGCCTCCAGCTTCCTCTCGAACTCACGCTCAAGGCCCCGGCGCGCCGTCGCCACTCGACGACCAACCTCCTCCATGACACGCGCTTCCCGCGCAGCGACATCATCTTCCGCCTGCGTCACCAGGCGCTCCCTCGTCTCCAGCCGCTCGTACTCGCGGGAGCGTTCGGCGGCTTCTAGCACAAGCGGTTCCTCATGCTACCGAAGCTCAACCGGGTCGCCAGAAGCCACCTTCATCGACACAAGGGCCGCCTCGCGCAGCTCCACTTGCTCCTCCAACGAGTGGCACCAGGACAGGAGCTCCCGAGCCCGTTCTTCTGTTGCTTCTCGCCGTCGGTCAGCTCCCCGGGCCTCCTCAGCGGCCTGAGATCGAGCCGCCCAGGAGGCCTCCAGCAACGCCTTCGCCTCTTCATCATCGAGGTTGCGCTGATGACATGCGAGGGCAACGGCGGCCTCTAGCTCGCGCCTCTCCGCGACCAGGCGCAGGCCCTCGGCCTCCAGGTGCGCGTCCTCATCAGCGAGCTCCTGCCCAAGCAGGTCCACCGCGCCGCTCGCCCTTCGGAGGAATTCATGGCGACGAGCACGACGCTCCCGAGCGTGCTCGAGCACGTCTTCCACACCATCGTTTGCCCCAAGCAAGCGCCAGGGACCATGAACCATCGCTCCCCCTCCGGGCAGGGGGCTGGGGGCTGGCGTTCTCGCGACGGCCAGGCGCGCCGTACCAGAAGCCCGGCCTGAGGCCAGCCCGCCTCCAGAAGAAGGGCGCAGGGGGCGCCTCAGCCAGTCGCAGCCCGCGACCAGACGAGAAGCCCATGGCAGGATGGCTATGCCAAGAGAAGGCCCGCGAAAGGAGATCGCGAGAAGAGAGGGGCCGCAGCGCGCTACAGGACGATCCACCCCGTTGTTCGCCCCCACCACAAGGGCAGTGCTGCTCGGGGCACTTGGGGGCGGCGGGGAAGACGAAGCCAAGGGAGGCGGCACCTCAGCGACTTCCGCGAGCTCAGCCGGAAGAGGCCTGCAGAGCAAGGATCAGTAGACGCAGCAAATGGATCAGGAGATAAGAAAGGAGAGGACTTACTCATCAGTAGCAAAGTATTTCTGGCGCTTCAGCAAGCGGCAAGGGAAGTCATCACCCAGGGCCTCTCTTTTCCTCCGGAGGGCCTCAAAGTCCACGCGGAAGCGGCCCAAGAGAGGTGCACAGGAATCAATCTGCGATGGGGACGGAGCACCAAGGCGACCTGCGTCAGGGGTGCCTGCCCGACACGCACTATCAGCTGCCTCGCCAGAAGGCATGGCCAGGGCCTCAGGAGCCACGGCCCCAAGCGCTGGAAGCGGCTGCGCCACACCAACAGCCTCGGCAGCACGGGCCTCAGGACCTGCCCCCTCGAGAGCACTGCCAGGTGCAGTCACCTCATCAGGGGCTTTCTCGGCCCCCGCTGTCTCCTGCCTCCCTGCTCCACCACTCGAGGAGGATTCGCCTAAGCCGACCGGAAGGGCGGTCACCACCACAGGGTTCTCGCGAGGCCCTTGGAAGCCGGCAGGGCGTAGCCCCCACTCATCGAAGGAGGGCATCTGCCTCACGAAATCATCCTTGTTCTGGCAGAGGTACAACAGAGCCCCTCCCCTCTGGATACTACCCGGGTTGGGGTCGCCGATCAGGACCAAGAGCACTGTCCTTAGCGCCCCAGGCGTCATGTCTTCCTCCTGAAGCCTCATGTGATCACCATGCCCGCTGAAGGCCCACATCCGGCGAGAATGGCGCTGGAGAGGGGCAATGCGGCGCAATAGGAACTCCTTCACCACCTTGGGCGCCGTCACGCCGAGCGTTTTCAAGAACGTGAAGCGGCGCCAGACGAAGGCGAGCCGGGGGCTCTCGAGCGTCTCCTGGCCCCAGCCAAAATTGGGTACAGCAGGCGAAGTCGGCTTCACCAGCAGAGGGCTGGGCACCCCGACATCAACGTACAACCATCGCTCACGGAACCCAGCTGAAGGTGGGGGGAGCTCGAAGTCAATGCCAGAGGCCGCAGTCTCAGGCGCAGCGATGAAGCTCACGCATGCCGAGCATTGAGCGGGGTCGGCAAGACGCAGAGAGAAGAAGTGGCGCAGCAAGGCAACGGAAGGAGGGATGCCCATCAGCGCCTCGCAAACAAGCAAAGGCCGAAAGGAGGGCAATGGATTCAGCACCCAGATGCATCATGTGGATCTGGTAATGGGTGAGGACGACGTTGAAGAAATCGGAGAAGGGGGGAACCAGACCCGCCCACAAGGTGTCGGCAAAGTAATGAACCTCGGTGATTATCATGTCAGTGGGGAAGTGAGACGTAGGCCAGGCCGTCGTCCTCCCACACTCGTTGGAGACAGTGGCCAGAGCCGGGCTGAGCTTACCCAGGCACTCCAGATTGAGTATGATTGACCGGCCGACGGCGGGGGCCACCGACGGCGGCGGATGAGATGGAAGCACAGGCTTCTTCCCTTTCTCTTTCTTCGTCGGAGCCATGGCTGCGGACGGGAGAGAGGAGATCTGAGATGGGACTGGAGGCAAGAGTCAGAGTTCGAAGGGAGGAAGAACAGGGGACGGTCAAGCAACAGGAAGAGGGGCGGCTGTGTACAACTGTGGGGCAACCTAGCGCGGCGCAAAATAAGGGAGTGTGGGCAAACAGTACTGCCCACGTCCAATCAACCGCCACGCGGCGCCCAAGGCCGCAGGCTGTTAGGGCCCGCGGCGCTTCGCCCTTGCCCTTTCGCCTCACGGCACGGCCAAGTCCATGCGCGCCTTGGGCCCGGGGGCTACTGTCGGCGTTCTGGGAACGGGGCCCCCAAACTTGCCTGCCTGCGGCCTGCGGCGTGGCTCAAATAGGGGCCCAGCACGGCCCATCTTCATCAACACAAGACTCAAGACCCTCGCGAGGGACCAAGCCTCGCGGGGCGGACGACACGGCGCTTCCTCAGGCGCAGCCTCCTCAGGCTGGCTCACGAGGAGGCGGAGAGATCAAGGCGGGGTACCTCGCGAGGTGCCCATGACGCAAGCCATGACGATCGAGGGTGCCAGGCGGGCGCCAGCCCGCGCAGCGTCTCCCTTTCCTCTTTGGTGCAAAGGGAGCAAGCGCAGGCGAGAGGATCAAGCAAAGGCACCCATTCCGGTGCAACAAGACCAAGACCAGTCCAACAGTGGGAAGGAGGTCACCATGGAGCCCAGAGCGGCGTCACCATAGGGCCTTTGGCAGGCGAAGACCAACTTTAGTCAGGATAAGTGTACCAGATGTTCCCCTTCGAATTGGCCAATTGTTGGCGCCCTTCCCGCTCAATATTTGGGAAGAGGCCCAGGGCCTTTGCCTATAAATAGGACTAGCCGGCCCCAGGGTAGAGGCATCTAGCAATCAGGCACACCGGAAGGACCATCGAGCATTCAGAGCAAGCACAGAGCAAGTAGAGAGAGAGAGAAGGGCGATTGAACTCCCCCTAGCAGTTCATCCCCCTAGCCAAGAACAGCCCCTTGCGAGGCTGTTCTTCCTTGTACTGTTCATCATCATCAGCCCAAGAGGCAATCCACCCACCACAAACTAGAGTAGGGTATTACACCACAATGGTAGCCCGAACTAGTATAAACTCTGTGTCTCTTGTGCTGTTATTTCTGTAGTTTAGATCCTTGCGAGACGGAGAGGTAGAGGGCATAATCTCCGCGCGCACCCCAGAGTTCGAACCTTAAGGGTCTGCCGGAACCTGTGATCCGATAGTGACCCCGTTGCCCCATCTCGAGGACTTGCGGCAAGGGCTAGGAATGCCCGGCCACGCCCCGTAATTATCTCGCGGGCACCCTCCAGGTCAACCCGTCTCCACATCACTCGCAATTAAGCTCGCGCGGGTACCCCTCAGGGTCGACCCTTCTTTCCAAGTAACAAGGGTAAAGTCCAAGTATCCGTGTGTCCAAACATCAAGGGAAAAACCCGAGGAATCACCCCCGGTGAATTCCACTCGATGTAATCATCAAGGTGAACGTAAGAGGATCCACCCTCGAGGTTCACACTCGAGGGGTTGCACGACAGAGCCGTATCGGAAGTGGTTAAGGAGGAAATCACCCTCGATGACCACGACCGAGTAGCTACACTACAGGTTAACAAAAGAAGTGCTGAAGAGGGCTCACCCTCGGCACTCGATAGTAACCCAGTAGTGTCGAGCAACTAAGGGAAAGTGATGTGCGGTGTCGGGGCCTGGTCTTCGATCCCGTTGATCGGGTCTTCAATGATGAAGCAGGGGCAACAGGGACAAGGTGGGGGTCACTGATGGGTCTCTAACCAACCTATACTAAGCAGTTTAGGATAAGGAGGTAGGTAACAATAGCAGGTTACAATAAACAGGCTATGCAGCAGAATAGGAGCAAACAATAACAGTAGTAAAATCTAATGCAATCATGAGAGAATGGAATGGGCGATATCGGGATGATCAAAGAGGGGCTTGCCTGGTTGCTCTGGCAAGGAGGGGTCGTCGTCGACGTAGTCGATCACAGGGGCAGCATCGGTCTCGGGGTCTACCGGGGAGAAGAGGGGGAAGAAATAGTAAATATAAAGCAAACATAGTATCACAAAGCATACCATGGCAATATGCTGTGTCGGATGTGACCTAACGTATGGCTACACGATATAGATGAAGGGGGAATTCAACCGGGAATGTATTCCCGGTTCCGGACCTGTGTCAGACAGATGACCGGAGGGGATGTCCCATGTTCAGATAGTTAGAGGCATCTGACAGGTAAACAGACTGCGTATTCAGATTGTCTCGTCGTTCTAAGCAACTTTCATGTATAAAGTTTTTCGATCCGAGCTATGGTTTATTTTCTATGATTTCTCAAAATTTTAAAAGATTTTAGATTTCTGAAATTATTATATTTAAATAATCCGAATTGACCAAGTCAAATTGACTGGTCAAAGTGAACAGTGTTGGAGGGGTCCACATGTGAGAGTTTTATTAAATTTCTAAGAAGATTTATCTAATCTAAATAGGGGACCCACTTGTCATTTGTTAATAGGCTAAGTTAGCATTAAAACAATACCATACTAAACCTACTTCTAATTAAACAGCGGCCAGTACCAAGGCACAAGCCGTGCCTCACCCTGGCTAGGCTGGGCACGCACGCAACGTCAATAGCCAGCGGCGGCGGCGCTAGAGGCGGTCAAGAAGCAGCAGCGCAAGCAAGTAGTGGCACGAGCAGCAGCAAGCAAGCAGCGGCTAGAGCAGCAGCAGCCGGCAGCAGAAGCAGCAAACAGCAGTAGTAGGCAGCATCACGCGAGCGCACGAGGGACAGCGGGTGCCGCGAAAGCGTGTGCGGGGCTCGGCCGGTCGCAGCCGGAGCGAGGCAGGTCGCGGATGAGCGCGCGCAGGAGCGCACGAGGGTAGCAGAAGGTACCCCGTAGCCGTGCGCATCTAGGGGAGGTCGCGGAAGGCGTGGGGGTTGCCGGAATCAAGCGCGGCAGTGAGGTTTGGCGGCGGCTGGAGCAAAACTCCAATGAGTTAATCACTAGGGTGCTCGTTTGGATGAATGGGTAACTGCTACACATTCCTGGTGACCCACCGAACACGGTGGCGCGCTCGAACGAGAGCTTTGTTAGATTAAGCCATGGCGGCGTCTAAGCTGGCGACGAGGAGCTTCGGCCACGGCGGGAAAACTAGCTAGAGGACGACCGCGAGAAGGAGAGTCGAGGGGAAAAGGAGAGGAGCTCACGACGGGTCTAACGTAGGCGAAGGAGAGGTCGGGGAAGGCTTGACGGCGCAGCAATCGAAGACGGGCGTCCGACGGATCCAAGGTTGAAGAAGAGCGCGATGGCGACGGTGTGGCGCGAGGCTGCTCGAACCGTGCCCGTAGTTGACGAAGACGAAGATGGCGCTCATCCTGGACACCGTAGCGTAGCTCGGGGTGGTCGGTAGCCACGCCAACGATGAGGCGCGGCGACAGGTGCGCTCGGGATCGTGGGGGAAGGAGAGGGAGAGAGCGTGGGAGCAGCAGGGGGCGCGAGTGGGAGTGGTGGTAGGTGGGGGGAGGGCCGAGGCGTCGCGGCCTTATCTCCAGGCGGAGCCGGCGAGGTGGTCGGGCGGCAACCACCGGGCAGGCGTGCGTTGTTCGGTCAGACGAACAGTGCAGAGGGAGAGAAACGACCCGGGCGTGGGACTGGAGGGCTGGGTCGGCCTCTATGGCCTAAGGCCTAGGGCAGTGGGGGTCCTTTCCTTTTTCTGACTATTTTCCTTTTTTTCTTTTTGTTTTCCATTTCTTTTCAATACAAAACAGTTTTATAAATTATAAAACTTGCACCTAAATATTACTATAATTTAGGCTACTGCCACAACTAGTTTTAGTATTTGAATAAAATACTTTGCAACATTTATTATTTACAAAGCATTTAAATTATTGTTTTAGCCACAGTTTCAGTTAGTTTAGGGCATTTAAATATCTTTTCAAAATGTTGGTTCACCACCAATATTAACAAATGATTATTTGACACATGATGAACATTTTATTTTTCATGTTTGAAGAAATATTAATTTGACTCAATTTAGAATTTGAACCCTTTTTTTAAACGACGCGAGTTTATTAACAGCAACCGAGGTGACGTGGCATCATTAGCGGAGGTTCACTGTAGCTTAATTATCCGGGCGTTACATCACCCGACACTCGGCGACCACCTTAGCCACCGAGAAGGAGTCGGAGAGAATGACGCTCGCCACCGGATCGACCGTCTCCACCGATCCCTGGCACTAGAAGAAGAAGATGAGTTGGGTCCGCCGTGTTTCGGCCCCCGCATTCAAGACGAGCCCTTTCCCAAAGGGTTCACGCTCCCGAGAGATACGCCCAAATACACCGGCTCCGTGAAGCCGGAGGACTGGCTGGTTGACTACTCCACAACCGTCAGCATAGCAAACGGCAACAAACGTGTTGCCGTGAAATACGTTCCGCTCATGCTCCAAGGTACAACCCGGACATGGCTGAACAATTTGAAGCCCCGCAACATCAACTGTTGGGTCGACTTCACCAACGCCTTCGTCCGCAACGTCACCAGCACATAAAAGCGGCCGCCCAAGCCTCGCCAGCTTTCCTTGTGCGTGCAAGGCCCCAACGAGTCAACTCGTGACTACCTCACGCGCTGGGCCGAACTCCACAACTCCTGCGAGGGCGTGCACCAGGTGCAGGCCATCGAGTACTTCACCGCAGGGTGCCGAGAAGGCACCCTCCTCAACCACAAGCTTCTCTGCGATGAGCTGGAGACCCTCGATGAGCTGCTGATCATAGCAGACAAATAAGCCACGGCCGACTCCTCCATGAAGGCAGAGATCCAAGTTAGTGCGACTAGCAAGGTGGCTCCGCAGGCTCATCGAACCCCGGCTGGAGACGCCAGTCGGCGTCAACAACAGAACGACCACAAGCGCAAGGCCCCACAGCCGGCTTCCTACCAGACGACTAGTGGCAACAATCGAAGACCAGCAGCCAGAAGGGCAGCCTCCGACCAAACGTCAGAAGGGCGGCAAGCCCAACTGGTTGTCGGGTTTCTCATATGAGCAGACTTTTGATGCTCCCTGCAAATTTCATAGTGGTGCGAAGCCGTCCAACCACACCACTCGGAAGTGGCACTGGCTCACCAGGATCGCCAAGGGAGACGGCCTCTTGCCTCCCCCACCTGCTGGGCAGCCGCCTCCTCCTCCGCCCCAGCAGCCGGCGGCCAGACCAGTCGGCGCGATACAAGACGAGTACCCAGAAGAGCATGGAGCCTACGTGGTGTTCACCAGCGTGGCCGATGATCGATGCAGCAGGCGGCTGCAGCAGCAAGAAGTGAATGCAGTAGCATCAGAGACACCAGAGTTCATGCATTGGTCTGAGAAGCCCATCAGCTGGAGCAGAGCTGACCACCCGGAAGTAATGCCCAAACCCGGCTCCTATGCCTTGGTTTTGGACGCCACCTTTGCCACGGACAGGCGAGCTGCTCGTTTCTCCCGAGTCCTGATAGACGGCGGCAGCAGCATCAACATCCTGTACAAGGATACCATGGAGAAATTAGGAATCAGACAGAGGCAGCTTCAGTCCAGCCGGATAGTATTCCATGGCATAGTTCCTCGCCTTTCCTGCTCACCAATCGGCAAGATCCTGATAGACGTCCTCTTCAGAGACAAAGATCACTTCCGCCGAGAGTCAGTTTGGTTTGAGGTGGTGGACCTTGAGAGCCCATACATGCGTTACTTGGCCGGCCTGCCTTGGCCAAGTTCATGGTTGTCCCCCACTATGCCTACCTCAAGATGAAGATGCCAAGTTCCAAGGGGGTTCTGACCATAGCCGGCGACTACAGGAAGTCGTCTGCCTGCGTAGTAGAGAGCAGTCGGCTGGCCGAGTCCCTCGTGATCGCAGCTGAGAAGCGGCTCCTTGACCGGGTTGTGGCCATGGCAAGCAAGCAGCCGGAGATGTCACCCGACCCCAAGGAGTCGGAAGCTGAGGGCTCGTTCAAGCCGGCCAAAGAAACAAAGAAGATACCCTTGGACTCGGAGCACCCGGAGAGGTACGCTGTCGTAGGTGCAAACCTCGACAGCAAATAGGAAGGCGAGCTCATCTGATCTGACGCCAAACTAGTCAGGCAGCCCTTGCGCGGCCTATCAGAAGAGAAGAGAAGAGTTGTTGGAGAAGAGATAGCCCGGCTGCTGGCAGCCGGCTTCATCATGGAGGTGTTATTTCCAGAGTGGCTAGCCAACCCGGTCCTGGTACTGAAGAAGAACAAGCAGTGGCGAATGTGTCTTCCCTTGATACAAAGCATGCCCCAAGGACCCGTTCGCTTTGCCAAGGATCGACCAAGTGATAGACTCCATAGCCGGATGTGAGCTGTTGAGTTTCTTAGATGCATATTCAAGATATCACCAGATCAAGTTGAATCCAGAGAAATGCGTCTTCTGAGTACCAGCTGGCCAGCTCCTTGGCTTCTTGGTCTCCTAACGCGGCATAGAGTGCAACCCCGTAAAGATCAAGGCCATCGAGAGGATGGAAGTTCCCACCCGACTGCTGGACGTACAGAAGTTCACTGGCTGTTTGGCATCCATCAGCCGCTTCATCAGTCGGCTGGGAGAGAAGGCTCTTCTCTTGTACCAAATCATGAAGAAAACCACCTTTTTTGAGTGGAACAACAAGGCGGACGAAGCTTTTCTCCAGCTTAAGAAGATGTTGACTACTCCACCTGTCCTGGCGGCTCCGACTCCTAAGGAGCCCATGCTCCTATACATCGCCGCCACCAGCCGAGTGGTCAGCACGATCATCGTGGTAGAGCGCAAGGAGGAAGGCAAGGCACTACCGGTCTAGAGACCGGTATATTATTTGAGTGAAGTACTGTCGACCTCCAAGCAAAACTACCCGCACTACCAAAATATGTGCTACGGCGTGCACTTTGCCGCCAAGAAATTGAAGCCTTACTTTTAAGAGCACCCAATCACTGTGGTCTGCACAGCTCCACTAGACGAGATCATCGGAAGCCGGGATGCTTTAGGCTGAGTGGCCAAATGGGCCATAGAGTTGGCCCCCTACACCATCTACTACCAGCCTCTCACCGCCATCAAGTCACAAGCATTGGCCGACTTCCTCGTCGACTGGGCCGAGATCCAGTACCTACCGCCAACGCCCGACTCCACCCATTGGCGGATGCATTTTGATGGCTCTAAGATGCGCACCGGCTTGGGAGCTGACATTGTCCTCACCTCTCCCAAAGGCGACAAGCTCAAATATGTGCTGCAAATCCATTTTACCACCTCCAACAACGTCGCCGAATATGAGGCACTCATTCACGGGCTCCGGCTTTCCAAAGAGCTCGGCATTCGCCGGATCCTGTGCTATGGTGACTCCGACTTGGTGGTCCAGCAGTCGTCCGATGACTAGGACGCCAAAGATGTAAACATGGCGAGCTACCGCTTCCTCGTACAACAACTCAGTGGATATTTTGAAGGGTGCAAGTTTCTCCATGTGCCAAGAAACGACAACGAGCAAGCAGATGCCTTGGCATGAATCGGCTCTACCCGTCAAGCAATATCGTCCGACGTCGCCCTTCAACGCCTCCTCAAGCCGTCTGTCAAGCCATCGCCAGAGTCAGATTCTATCTTCGTGTCGGCTCCTCCTGAAGCAGTCGGATCTGACTCGAGAGCCCCAGCAGACGGCATGAGAATTCTGGCAGGCGGCCCGGGGATCGCGGCAGTCGCACTCAGCCCGGAGACTTCAGAACCTGGCCCGGGGACTACAGCGGTCAGCCCGGAGACTTCAGAACCCGGCCCAGGGACTACGCCAATCGGCCCAGGGACTTCATCGACCCAGCAAGCGGCTGCCGATTCCAACCAGCCGCCTCACGGCCCAGCCGCCCTCATCTAAGTCGCAGTCCTGACAGTCGAAAAAATCGCAGCACCCTCATGGGCCCATCCCATCCTCAAATTCCTGGTGAACAAAGAGCTGCCAACTGATGAGATCTTAGCTCGGGAAGTGCAACGCCGGGCAGCAGCCTACACCATAGTCAACAGAGAGCTTGTAAAGCGCAGTGTCACTGGCGTCTACCAGTGCTGCATGGAGCCGGAGCAAGGCCAAGCAATTCTCAAAGATATCCATCAAGGTGAGTGTGGCCACCCCGCGGCTTCAAGAGCACTCGTCACCAAACATGCTTTAGAAGACGCCAAGGACTTGGTCCAAACATGCAAAGGGTGCAAGAAGTTCCGCTCCAAGCCACATCAGCCGGCTTCTGCACTCAAGACTATTCCCATTGCCTGGCCCTTTGCTGTTTGGGGCCTGGACATGGTGGGACCATTCAAGACGGCATGAGGCGGCTTGACTCACTTGCTTGTCGCAGTGGACAAGTTCACCAAGTGGATAGAAGCAAAACCAATCAAGAAGTTGAATGGTCCGACTGCCGTGACTTTCATCTCCGACAACACAATTTGGTACGGCATACCACACAGCATCATCACCGACAACAGCACAAACTTTGCCAAAGGTGCCTTGGCCTGTTTCTATGCGACGCAGGGCATCCAACTGGACTTAGCGTCCGTTCCCCATCCGCAGTCAAACGGCCAGGTAGAGCGAGTAAACGGCCTCATCCTATCCGGCATCAAGCCTCGACTGGTCGAGCCTCTGGAGCATTCGGCCGGCTGCTGGCTTGATGAGTTGCCAGCCGTCCTCTGGAGCCTACGCACAACTCCAAACAAGTCAACCGGCTTCACGCCTTTCTTCCTCGTCTACGGTGCCGAAGCCGTCATCCCAACGGACATAGAGTTTGACTCCCCTCGAGTCACCATGTACACCGAAGAGGAAGGAGAAGAAGCACGTCAAGACGGCGTCGATCTGCTGGAAGAGGGCCGGCTGTTGGCACTCAGCCGGTCCAGCATCTACCAGCAGAGCTTGCGCCGATACTACAACCGGAAGGTCAAGCCAAGATCTTTCCAAGAAGGAGACCTTGTGCTCCGGCTGATCCGGCAAACAGCCGGCCAGCACAAGCTCTCAGCACCTTGGGAAGGCCCTTTTATCATCAGCAAAGTGTTGGCAAACGACTCCTACTACCTGATCGACGCTCAGAAGCCCCGAGCACGCAAGAGGGACGACTCCGGCAAAGAGACACAGCGGCCATGGAATGCAAATCTCCTCCGAAGATTTTACAGTTAATGCAGTATGTACCACGCTACCTTTTGTATTAAAGTACGAAGACTTCGGGCCCCCCGAGAAGAGCTCGGGTACTGCCCTCTTTTTTCTATATGATAAGAATTATGCCTATGAGTATGATATTCTTTGTTATGCCGCTTGGCACCGGTTTCGACTAGTCGGCCCGGGGACTTGCCGTCTTGTACTATGAAATGCTTCCTGCAGCCGAACAAGTAGTGTGTGGCACTTAAGCCGTCTCCTGTCAGAAGCCGCAGCTCGCAGAGCGACTGTCTGGTGGACAGGAGTAAGGCAGAATGGGTGTCCACATGAAAAATGGCTAAGGACTCAAAGCGTGTACATAGTTTAAGCCGGCTTCCATCCTTTTACAACCGACTCTCGAGCAGCCGGCTCGCCGTTTTCTACTCAACTTGCTAAAAAAAACTCTAAACGGCTAAGTACTTGCCTTTCCAAAGTAGCTAAGTACTTGACCCAGCAACAGCCCGCGGAGCAGCTGTTTGGCTGGCAAGACGGCAACCAAGGGAAGGCAGCAAAGGAAAAAGCCAAAAGAGCAATGAGCAAGAAGAGATAGAACTCGGAGAAATATTTACATAGCAAAGGCCCTTGGCCGAATCTTCAAAGAGAAGTTCAAAATACACCCCACGGGTGGAATTGTGCAAATTAACAAGTTCATTGAGACTATTAAGCAGATAAAAACAAAGATAAAGTGGCAGCCTAGGAAGCGGCAGAAGGGTTCGGAGGGTCGGAGGAATCCGCGGCGCCGGTTGGTGGAGTGGTCGGCTGGTCGGTCTCCGCATGATCGCCTCCAGTAGTAGCCGGCTCGGTTAGGCGCGGCTCGTTGCTGGAGGCGCAGTCGAGCTGAGGCTGGCCGTCTGCTCCGACCTCCGGCGCCTCCTCTTCACCTCCCTCCTCCGCCTCGCCTTCTTCCTTGCCGCTGGAGTCGATCACCTCCGCCGAGTCCTCGCCGTCGTCCGGGTTCAGCCCGAACCACTCCGGCGGTGCCTCGTCACCGTTTTCAGCCCGCTCTGGGACGAAGATGGTGGTGTCGGTGTACTCGGCGATCGACACCGCACGCTTGACGAGAGCGTCTTCCACGACCGCCAACTCCTCCTGAGCTTCTTGTTGGAACGTGGCTAGCTGGGCTAGACTCAGCCCAGGATACCACGCCTTGACAAACTCTAAGGCCCGGTGCGCTCCAGCCCGGGTCGAAGAGCTCTTCCAGGCCTCAAGGCGGCCGACCGCTACCTCCAGCCAGTCGGCAGTCCGACTGGGGGTGCCCGGTGCCTGCATATCCGGCCATAGGGCGGCAATCGCCTGGGCACCGACACGCTGAAGCCGGCGCAGCATCCGGTGAGCCGGCCGAAGGCAGGCCTCAATGCTCAGGATCTGCTCGTCAAGAGTTCGGGGGGCATCGGCTGCGATCTTCGCGTCGTCCACCCTCTGCCCTTCGCGATCAGCTTCGATGGCTTGGTTGTCAATGTTCGAGTGGCCAGGGAAGAAGTCTGCCAAGACAGAAGAACGAACAACAAGATTAAAGACTAGAGGTCGACTCGACTAGCAGTCGGCAGCTTAGAAAAGGAAAATGAGGGGAAGCTCACCGTCGACGAGATCCTCGATCTCATGGAAGTCGGAAGCCAGCATCGCTTCCTTGTCAGTCCAGGAGGAGCGCTCGCTCGCGAACTCAGCAAGGATGGCGGTCTCCTTGTCCTCCGCCTCCTTCTGGGTCTTCTTGAGCAGCTCCTTCTGCTCCGCCAGTTGCGTGACCAGCAGATCGCGCTCCGTGGCCAGCTTGTTGCACTCCTCCTCCTTGGCATGCAGCGCGGTGTTGGCCTCACCCAGCTGCTGCTGCAGGGTGGCGTTGGCCTCTGCAGAAAGAAGAAGAAAAAAGGCGGCAGTCGACAACCACGAAGGGAGGTCGCCTGGGAGATCCGGCCGACTGCTCAGCAGTCGGCTCGAATCTCGGGGACTACAGCCCGCGGGTGCGCCAGCGCGCCCCACGTGAAGAAAGGAATCATCAATAGAAAGAAGAGTAGTGGCCGGGAGATCCGGCCCGACTGCTAAGCAGTCGGCCCCAATCTCGGGGACTACAGCCCGTGGGTGTGCCAGCGCGCCCCCGCAGAGAAGGAAGAGGACTCACTCCGGCTTTCCGACAAGTCGGCGGTCTGCTTGGCCAGTTCCTTGACGTTGGTGTTGAAGGCGGTCACGCGAAGATTGTGGTAGTCCTGTGACAAAATTTCTGACAAGTGTTAGTACTTGGAACTCGCCAATTAGAGTTCCGAGCCGCCTGCTCAGCAGCCGACCCAAAACTCGGGGACTACACCCAGTGGGTGCGCTGGCGCGCCCCCACAAATGAGCACAAGAAACAGAAACGAAGAAGAAAGAAACATACTCGGACGGCCTCTCGCGACGCCAGGCGCGCCTTGTTCCAACTCAGGATGGCGTCGCCCTTGGCTCGGATCTTGGCTTGGACGTCCAAAAGCGCCCGGTTCAATGGGCCCATCCTGCCTCCCCGCACCCACCCAGTGGGCGCGGCGCTCGTCACCTCGGTGTCCGGGATCGAGGAGCTCGCGGTGCCGGTCTCCAGAGGGCGCGGCGCCGAAGCTGCCTTCGCGGGACGGTGACGTGTCGGCGTGCCGACCTGGAGAACTAGGCCCGCACCACCTCGTCCTCAGTCGGCGGCACCGGCGGGTCCGTCGGCTGTCCGCCTTGTGCGCTCCCAGATGGCGGCGGTGGCGGCACAATCACATCCGGCATGGAAGCAGCGCCGCCGTCCCTTTCCATGACCGGGTTCTCACCGCCGGCTTCCCAAGTCTGCCCCGTGAACTCCGGAGGCGGCGCTGCGGAGTTCAGTGGAGTGACAAAAACCGCCGATTGGCGGTGCGCGGCTTCTTCAGCCTGCTTCTTCGCCGCGACGGCGGCCTCGGCCTCCTCCATCTTATTCTGGGCAGCGGCCTCCGCCTTCTCAGCCTCCGCCTTCTCCAGGAGGGCGGCTGCCCGCTCTTCGCGCGCTTCTCGCGCGTTTCGCTCTGTCGCCTCCCGGAGGTCGGCGGCCGGATCGACCCGCCGAGTGGTGGTGGAGGTCTCCGCCGACCCCACGATGGAGGCGGCTGCGACCTTATCAAGAGAGAGGGGAGCCCTAGACCAAGGGAAAACAAGCAAAAACTTAGACAAGATCAACGAAAGAAAAAATGAAGGCGAAAGGAAGGAGCACTTACGCAGAGACCAAAGGCGGCTTCTTCACCTCCTTGCGGAAGCAGTTGGCCTTCGCGGCCGCCTCTTCCCGCTTGGTCGCCACGGCCGAGCTTTTGGATTTCTTTGTCCGACTGCCGAACATGCTCGGCGTGGCCCTGCGCTTCTTCGCGCTGCCTTGTGCGTCCGGCGCGGCGGAAGAGCTCGCATCGTGCTGGCCGGCTCCTGGCTGGTGGTGAGGGGCGACTTCCCCTGCGTCGTCGTCGGGCCAATCCTCGAGGCTGGCTCTGAGCCTCGAGCTGCCTGCGTCGCTGCCTCCTCCCTCGGTGTCGTCCTCCAAGGCCGCCGCCCCCAAGTCGGGGTCGTCGACGTCGCTCTCCGCCCGATCCGGAGGGAAGTCGCGGGCCGGCCCCGTGTTGCCGGCTGCTGGCTGAAGGAGGGGGCTCTGTTCAAAGGCTGGCTGGTCAGACTGGACAAGACGGACTCGGTAGCAAAAAGTCAGAGGAAAAAGAAAGAAAAAGAAACAACTCACCATGGGCGGAGGGTTGGCACGTGAATACGGCTCCTTGCCGAACTGCTACTCTTCTTTGAGATTACAGTTCGCAAGGTAGTTTACCATGTAGGCTACCTCCTCGTGAGGCATCTCCTTGGTACACATCCGACTCGGGTCCCGATGCCCGCTCATCTGGCAGATCAGGTGAGGACGGCCCTGGAGCGGGAGCACTCGGCGCGCCACGAAGGTGGCCAGCAAATCACACCAGGTCAGGCCCTCCGACTGCGTCAGAACTCGGAGCCACGCGACGGCGGCGGCTCCAGCAGGCGTCAGCGTCCTGGCCCGGTACGACCAGTTGGGCCGCCTTCCCGCTGGCCGGCCGGCTACGTAAGCCGGCAGGTTGATCCAGTCGCCCTCCGCGAAGATGCTCTTCATGTAGAAGTATGACCGTGCCACATCTTCACCGACTTTATCAACGAGATTGGGGGAAACAGGTTGTCGGCCCCTGGCCTCCTGATGTCTACTACACAACCTTCTTCTTGTAGACATTGTTGGGCCTCCAAGTGCAGAGGTTTGTAGGACAGTAGCAAATTTCCCTCAAGTGGATGATCTAAGGTTTATC
Organism: Triticum dicoccoides; assembly: GCF_002162155.2. Lineage (NCBI taxonomy): Eukaryota > Viridiplantae > Streptophyta > Magnoliopsida > Poales > Poaceae > Triticum > Triticum dicoccoides. Next base: position 678,008,157 of record NC_041382.1, on the reverse strand, counting down.
AATCCGTGGGAGGCGTAGGATGAAGATGGTCTCTCTCAAGCAACCCTGCAACCAAATAACAAAGAGTCTCTTGTGTCCCCAACACACCCAATACAATGGTAAATTGTATAGGTGCACTAGTTCGGCGAAGAGATGGTTATACAAGTGCAATATGGATGGTAGATATAGGTTTCTGTAAACTGAAAATATAAAAACAGCAAGGTAGCAAGTGGTAAAAGTGAGCGTAAACGGTATTGCAATGATAGGAAACAAGGCCTAGGGTTCATACTTTCACTAGTGCAAGTTCTCTCAACAATAATAACATAATTGGATCATATAACTATCCCTCAACATGCAACAAAGAGTCACTCCAAAGTAACTAATAGCGGAGAACAAACGAAGAGATTATGGTAGGGTACGAAACCATCTCAAAGTTATTCTTTCCAATCAATCCATTGGGCTATTCCTATAAGTGTCACAAACAGCCCTAGAGTTCGTACTAGAATAACACCTTAAGATACAAATCAACCAAAACCCTAATGTCACCTAGATACTCCAATGTCACCTCAAGTATCCGTGGGCATGATTATACGATATGCATCACACAATCTCAATTCATCTATTCAAACCAACACATAGAACCTCAAAGAGTGCCCAAAGTTTCTACCGGAGAATCACGACGAAAACGTGTGCCAACCCCTATGCATAGGTTCCCAATGTCACGAAACCCGCAAGTTGATCACCAAAACATACATCAAGTGGATCAATACGATAAGATTACTTCAAGGGGAAAACTCAATCCATTACAAGAGAGAAGAGGGGGAGAAGAAACATAAGGTCCAACTATAATAGCAAAGCTCGCGATACATCAAGATCGTTCCAAATCAAGAACACGAGAGAGAAAGATCAAACACATAGCTATTGGTACATACCCTTAGCCCCGAGGGTGAACTACTCCCTCCTCGTCATGGAGAGCGCCGGGATGATGAAGATGGTCACCGGTGAGGGTTCCCCCCTCCGGCAGGGTGCCGGAACAGGGTCCCGATTGACTTTTGGTGGCTACAGAGGCTTGCCGCGGCGGAACTCCCGATCTAATCTCCGTTCTGGAAGTTTTAAGGTACGTGAGTATATATGGGTGCAGGAAGTACGTCGGTGGAGCTTCGGGGGCCCCATGAGGCAGGGGGGTGCGCCCTAAGGGGGTGGGCACGCCCCCCACCCTCGTGGCCAGCTCCCTTAGCTCCTGACGTGGGGTCCAAGTCTATCCTGTAGCTTTCCTTCAAAAAATAACTTCTCCAGTTGATTTCATTCCGTTTTGACTCCGTCTGATATTCCTTTTCATCGAAACACTGAAATAGGCATAAAACAGCAAATCTGGGCTGGGCCTCCGGTTAATAGGTTAGTCCCAAAAATAATATAAAAGTGGGTAATAAAGCCCAATATTGTCTAAAACAGTAGATAATATAGCATGGAGCAATAAAAAATTATAGATACGTTGGAGACGTATCAAGCATCCCCAAGCTTAATTCCTGCTCGTCCTCGAGTAGGTAAATGATAAAAAAGATAATTTTTGATGTGGAATGCTAGTTGGCATAATTTCATTGTAATTCTTCTTAATTGTGATATGAATATTCAGATCCGAAAGATTCAAGACAAAAGTTCATGTTGACATAAAAATAACAATACTTCAAGCATACTAACAAAGCACTTATGTCTTCTCAAAATAACATTGCCAAAGAAAGCTATCCCTACAAAATCATATAGTCTGGCTATGCTCTATCTGCACCACACAAAATATTTAAATCATGCACAACCCCGATGACAAGCCAGGCAATTGTTTCATACTTTTGACATTCTCAAAACTTTTTCAATCTTCACGCAATACATGAGCGTGAGCCATGGATATAGCACTATATGTGGAATAGAATGGTGGTTGTGGAGAAGACAAAAAGAGGGGAAGATAGTATCACATCAACTAGGCGTATCAACGGGCTATGGAGATGCCCATCAATAGATATCAATGTGAGTGAGTAGGGATTGCCATGCAACGGATGCACTAGAGCTATAAGTATATGAAAGCTCAACAAAAGAAACTAAGTGGGTGTGCATCCAACTCGCTTGCTCATGAAGACCTAGGGCATTTTGAGGAAGCCCATCATTGGAATATACAAGCCAAGTTCTATAATAAAAAATTCCCACTAGTATATGAAAGTGACAACATAGGAGACTCTCTATCATAAATATCATGGTGCTACTTTGAAGCACAAGTGTGGTAAAAGGATAGTAACATTGTCCCTTCTATCTTTTTCTCTCATTTTTTCATTTGGGCCTTTTCTCTTTTTTATGGCCTCTTTTTTTTTTGTCCGGAGTCTCATCCCGACTTGTGGGGGAATCAGAGACTCCATCATCCTTTCCTCACTTGGGACAATACTCTAAAAATGATGATCATCACACTTTTATTTTTTCTTACAACTCAACAATTACAACTCGATACTTAGAACAAAATATGACTCTATATGAATGCCTCCAGCGGTGTACCGGGATATGCAATGAATCAAGAGTGACATGTATGAAAGAATTATGAATGGTGGCTTGGCCACAAATACGATGTCAACTACATGATCATGACAATGATGGAGCGCGTCATAATAAACGGAACGGTGGAAAATTGCATGGCAATATATCTCGGAATGGCTATGGAAATGCCATGATAGGTAGGTATGGTGGCTGTTTTGAGGAAGGTATATGGTGGGTGTATGATACAAGCGAAAAGTGCGCGGTATTAGAGAGGCTAACAATGGTGAAAGGATGGGAAAAAGTGCGTATAATCCATGGACTCAACATTAGTCATAAAGAACTCATATACTTATTGAAACAATTTAGAAGTTATCAAAGCAAAGTATTACGCGCATGCCCCTAGGGGGATAGATTGGTAGGAAAAGACCATCGCTCGTCCCCGACCGCCACTCATAAGGAAGACAATCAATAAATAAATCATGCTCCAACTTCATCACATAACAGTTCACCATACGTGCATGCTACGGGAATCACAAACTTCAACGCAAGTATTCTTTAAATTAACAACTACTCAACTAGCATGACTCTAATATCACCATCTTCATATCTCAAAACAATTATCATGCTTCAATCTTTTCTTAGTATTCAACGCACTCAAAAGAAAGTTTCACAAATCTTGAATACCAAGCATATTATTATTAAGCAATTTACCATGCTATTAAGACTCTCAAAATAATCTAAGTGAAGCATGAGAAATCAATAGTTTCTTTAAAACAAATCCACCACCTTGCTCTAAAAGATCTAAGTGAAGCACATAGAGCAAAATTATAATGCTCAAAAGATATAAGTGAAGCACATAGAGCAAAACTACATAGCTCAAAAGATATAAGTGAAGCACATAGAGTATTCTATCAAATTTTAATTCATATATGGCTCTCTCAAAAGGTGTGTACAGCAAGGATTATTGTATCACACTAACAAACAAATACACAAATAATACAAGACGCTCCAAGCAAAACACATATCATGTGGTGAATAAAAATATAGCTCCAAGTAAAGTTACCGATGAACGAAGACGAAAGAGGGGATGCCACCCGGGGCATCCCCAAGCTTAGACGCTTGGTTATCCTTGAATATTACCTTGGGGTGCCTTGGGCATCCCCAAGCTTAGGCTCTTGCCACTCCTTATTCCATAGTCCATCGAATCTTTACCCAAAACTTGAAAACTTCACAACACAAAACTTAACAAAAAACTCGTGAGCTCCGTTAGCGAAAGAAAACAAAACACCACTTCAAGGTACTGTAATGAACTCATTATTTATTTATATTGGTGTTAAACCTACTTTATTCCAACTTCTGTATGGTTTATAAACTATTTTACTAACCATAGATTCATTAAGCAAACAACACACGAAAAACAGAATCTGTCAAAAACAGAACAGTCTGTAGTAATCTGTAACTAACGCAAACTTCTGGAACTCCAAAAATTCTAAAATAAATCGGTGGACCTGAGGAATTTTTCTAGTAATCATCTTCAAAAAGAATCAACTAAATAGCTCTCCCCAGTAAAACGTTTTAGCTAATCTCGTGAGCACTAAAGTTTCTGTTTTTTACAACATGATCATAAAGACTTCACCCAAGTCTTCCCAAACGTTCTACTTGGCACAAACACTAACTAAAACATAAAAACACATCTAAACAGAAGCTAGATGGATTATTTATTCCTAAACAGAACCAAAAAGCAGGAAACTAAAATAAAATTTGGTTGCCTCCCAACAAGCGCTAACGTTTAACGCCCCTAGCTAGGCATGATGATTTCAATGATGCTCACATAAAAGATAAGAATTGAAACATAAAGAGAGCATCATGAAGAATATTACTAGCACATTTAAGTCTAACCCACTTCCTATGCATAGGGATTTTGTGAGCAAACAACTTATGGGAACAATAATCAACTTGCATAGGAAGGCAAAACAAGCATAACTTCAGAACTTTAAGCACATAGAGAGGAAACTTGATATTATTGCAATTCCTACAAGCATATGTTCCTCCCTCATAATAATTTTCAGTAGCATCATGAATGAATTCAACAATATAACCAGCACCTAAAGCATTATTTTCATGATCTACTAGCATAGAAATTTTATTACTCACCACATAAGCAAAATTCTTCTCATTCGGAATAGTGGGAGTATCATAAGAGACTTGAATACAATAAATTGTTTCCACATTTAAAGAGTAATGTTCAGAGAAAGGGTACTCATAATCATTACAAGTTTTATAAATATAATCATCACTACTCTTTATAGCATAATTTTTATCACAATAATCATCATAAGTAGAAACTTTGTTCTCATCATAATCGATTGAAACCTCTTCCGAAATAGTGGATACATCACTAAATAAAGTCATGACCTCTCCAAATCCACTTTCATAAATATTATAAGATTCAACATCCTCCAATATTGTGGGATCACTACTTCCTAAATTTTACACTCTTCCAAACCCACTTTCATCAATATAATCATCATAGGTAGAAGGCATGCTATCATCATAACAACTTTGCATATCAAAACTTGAGAGGCTAAAAATATCATCATTATTAAACATAGCATCCCCAAGCTTGGGACAAACATTAATTACAGAAAATATATTCTCAAATATGTCATCCTCATCAAACATATCTTCCCCAAGCTTGGGCCCTTACATATCATAAGCATAATCACTCTCATCATTAATAGTATATAGATAGCACCGATAGTATAGCAATTATTATATTCTTCCAAGCAAGTGCCAAAAAGATTTTCAAGATCATAATAGGTATCATTATTTTCCCAGTTATAATCATAACAAAAAGCAATAGGCATAACTAGATCATCGTCAAGTGCATCATCTTCCATAATTATTTTTGATTCATTTTCATGAGGCACAACAATAATAGGAGCAACCTTATTTGGGGGAGATACCTTTTTACCTCTCTTCCTTTTTCTTTTCTTCTTCTTCACTACATCATGTGTGGGTTCAATCCTCCTCTTGGAGCTCCTTATGAATGAGATTGGTTGAATAAAAGGCTCCTCCTTGTTACCTGATGTTGGAAATATGCCCTAGAGGCAATAATAAAAGCATTATTATTATATTTCTTTGTTCATGATAATTGTCTTTATTCATGCTATAATTGTATTATTCGGAAATCGTAATACATGTGTGAATAACAGACACCATCATGTCCCTAGTAAGCCTCTAGTTGACTCGCTCGTTGATCAACAGATATTCATGGTTTCCTGACTATGGACATTGGATGTCATTGATAACGAGATCACATCATTAGGAGAATGATGTGATGGACAAGACCCAATTCTAAACATAGCATAAAGATCGTGTAGTTCGTTTGCTAGAGTTTTTCCAGTGTCAAGTGTCCTTTCCTTAGACCATGAGATCGTGTAACTCCCGGATACCGTAAGAGTGCTTTGGGTGTACCAAACGTCACAACGTAACTGGGTGACTATAAAGGTGCACTACAGGTATCTCCGAAAGTGTCTGTTGGGTTGACACGGATCGAGACTGGGATTTGTCACTCCGTATGACGGAGAGGTGTCACCGGGCCCACTCGGTAATGCATCATCATAATGAGCTCAAAGTGACCAAGTGTCTGGTCACGGGATCATGCATTGCGGTACGAGTAAAGTGACTTGCCGGTAACGAGATTGAATGAGGTATTGGGATACCGACGATCGTATCTTGGGCAAGTAACATACCGATTGACAAAGGGAATTGCATACGGGGTTGATTGAATCCTCGACATCGTGGTTCATTCGATGAGATCATTGTGGAGCATGTGGGAGCCAACATGGGTATCCAGATCCCGCTATTGGTTATTGACCGGAGAGTCGTCTCGGCCATGTCTGCATGTCTCCCGAACCCGTAGGCTCTACACACTTAAGGTTCGGTGACGCTAGGGTTGTAGGGATATGTATATGCAGTAACCCGAATGTTGTTCGGAGTCCAGGATGAGATCCTGGACGTCACGAGGAGTTCCGGAATGGTCCGGAGGTAAAGATTTATATATGGGAAGTCCTATTTCGGCCATCGGGACAAGTTTCGGGGTCATCGGTATTGTACCGGGACCACCGGAAGGGTCCCGGGGGTCCACCGGGTGGGTCCACCTGGCCCCTGGGCCACATGGGCTGTAAGGGGGTGCGCCTTGGCCTACATGGGCCAAGGGCACCAGCCCCAAAAGGCCCATGCGCCTAGGGTTTCTAGGAGGAAGAGTCCTAGGAGGGGAAGGCACCTCCTAGGTGCCTTGGGGGGGAGGGAAACCTCCCCTTGGCCGCCGCCCCACCCTAGGAGATTGGATCTCCTAGGGCCGGCGCCCCCCCCTTGGCCCTCCTATATATAGTGAGGGAAGGAGGGCTTTTCACCCACGCCTTTGGTTGCCTCCTTCTCCCTCTCCAACACCTCCTCCTCCTCCATAGCGCTTGGCAAAGCCCTGACGGAGTACTGCAGCTCCACCATCATCACGCCGTCGTGTTGCTGCTGGAGCCATCTTCCTCAACCTCTCCTTCCCTCTTGCTGGATCAAGAAAAAGGAGACGTTACGCTGACCGTACGTGTGTTGAACACGGAGGTGCCGTCCGTTCGACGCTAGGATCTTCGGTGATTTGGATCACATCGTGTACGACTTCCTCATCCCCATTCTTTGAACGCTTCCGCGCGTGATCTACAAAGGTATGCAGATGCAATCCAATCACTCGTTGCTAGATGAACTCCTAGATGGATCTTGGTGAAACCGTAGGAAATTTTTTGTTTTCTGCTACGTTCCCCAACAGTGGCATCATGAGCTAGGTCTATGCGTAGTTCTCTTGCACGAGTAGAACACAATTTGTTGTGGGCGTTGATGTTGTCAACTTTCTTGCCGCTACTAGTCTTATCTTGCTTCAACGGGATTGTGGGATGAAGCGGCCCGGACCAACCTTACACGTATGCTTACGTGAGACCGGTTCCACCGACAAACATGCACAAGTTGCATAAGGTGGCTGGCGTGTGTCTGTCTCTCCTACTTTAGTTGGAGCGGATTCGATGAAAAGGGTCCTTATGAAGGGTAAATAGAAGTTGACAAATCACGTTGTGGCTTTCACATAGGTAAGAAAACGTTCTTGCTAGAACCCTACTTCAGCCACGTAAAACTTGAAACAACAATTAGAGGACGTCTAACTTGTTTTTGCAGCAAGTGCTTTGTGATATGATATGGCCAAAGATGTGATGAATGATGAATAATATATATGTGATGTATGAGTTGTTCATGCTATTGTAATAGGAATCACGACTTGCATGTCGATGAGTATGACAACCGGCAGGAGCCATAGGAGTTGTCTTTATTTTTTGTATGACCTGCGTGTCATTGAGAAACGCCATGTAAATTACTTTACTTTATTGCTAAACGCGTTAGCTATAGTAGTAGAAGTAATAGTTGGCGAGCAACTTCATGGAGACACAATGATGGAGATCATGATGATGGAGATCATGGTGTCATGCCGGTGACAAGATGATCATGGAGCCCCAAGATGGAGATCAAAGGAGCTATGTGATATTGGCCATATCATGTCACTATTATAATTTGATTGCATTTGATGTTTATCATGTTTTGCATCTTGTTTACTTAGAACGACGGTAGTGAATAAGATGATCCCTCATAATAATTTCAAGAAAGTGTTCCCCCTAACTGTGCACCGTTGCGACAGTTCGTTGCTTCAATGCACCACGTGATGATCGGGTGTTTGATTCAAACGTTCACATACAACGGGTGTAAGACAGATTTACACATGCAAACACTTAGGTTGACTTGACGAGCCTAGCATGTGTATAGACATGGCCTCGGAACACAGAAGACCGAAAGGCCGAGCATGAGTCGTATAGAAGATACGATCAACATGAAGATGTTCACCGACGTTGACTAGTCCGTCTCACGTGATGATCGGACACGGCCTAGCTAACTCGCATCATGTTATACTTAGATGACTAGAAGAGGGATGTCTAAAGTGGGAGTTCATTATAATTTGATTAGATGAACTTAATTATCATGAACTTAGTCTAAAATCTTTGCAATATGTCTTGTAGATCAAATGGCCAACGTAGTCCTCAACTTCAACGCGTTCATAGAGAAAACCAAGCTGAAAGACGATGGCAGCAACTATACGGACTGGGTCCGGAACCTGAGGATCATCCTCATATCTGCCAAGAAAGATTATGTCCTACAAGCACCGCTAGGTGATCCACCCGTCCCACAGAACCAAGACGTTATGAACGCTTGGCAGACACGTGCTGATGACTACTCCCTCGTTCAGTGCGGCATGCTTTACAGCTTAGAGCCGGGGCTCCAAAAGTGCTTTGAGAGACATGGAGCATATGACATGTTCGAAGAGCTGAAAATGGTTTTCCAAGCTCATGCCCGGGTCGAGAGATATGAAGTCTCCGACAAATTCTTCAGCTGTAAGATGGAGGAAAATAGTTCTGTCAGTGAGCACATACTCACTATGTCTGGGTTACATAACCGCTTGACTCAGCTGGGAGTTAATCTCCCGGATGACGCGGTCATTGACAGAATCCTCCAGTCGCTTCCACCAAGCTATAAGAGCTTTGTGATGAACTTCAATATGCAAGGGATGGAAAAGACCATTCCTGAGGTATTTGCAATGCTTAAATCAGTAGAGGTAGAAGTCAAGAAGGAACATCAAGTGTTGATGGTAAATAAAACCACTAAGTTCAAGAAGGGCAAGGGTAAAAAGAACTCCAAGAAGGACGGCAAGGAAGTTGCCGCGCCAGGCAAGAAAGCTGCCAGGAAGAAGCCAAAGAATGGACCCAAGCCCGAGACTGAGTGCTTTTATTGAAAGGGAAGTGGTCACTGGAAGCGGAACTGCCCCAAATACTTAGCGGACAAGAAGGCCGGCAAAACGAAAGGTGTATATGATATACATGTAATTGATGTGTACCTTACTAGTACCCGTAGTAGCTCCTAGGTATTTGATACCGGTGCAGTTGCTCACATTTGTAACTCAAAGCAGGGGCTGCGGAATAAGCGGAGACTGGCAAAGGACGAGGTGACGATGCGTGTCGGAAATGGTTCCAAGGTCAATGTGATCGCCGTCGGCACGCTACCTCTATATTTACCTTCGGGATTAGTTTTAAACCTTAATAATTGTTATTTAGCGCCAGCTTTGAGCATGATCATTGTATCGGGATCTCGTTTAATTCGAGATGGCTACTCATTTAAATCCGAGAATAATGGTTGTTCTATTTATATGAGAGATATGTTTTATGGTCATGCTTTTATGGTGAATGGTTTATTCTTAATGAATCTCGAGCGTAATGCTACACATATTCATAGTGTGAGTACCAAAAGATGTAAGGTTGATAATGATAGTCCCACATACTTGTGGCACTGCCGCCTTGGTCACATAGGTGTCAAACGCATGAAGAAGCTCCATGCAGATGGACTTTTAGAGTCTCTTGATTACGAATCATTTGACACGTGCGAACCATGCCTCATGGGTAAAATGACCAAGACTCCGTTCTCAGGAACAATGGAGCGAGCAACCAACTTATTGGAAATCATACATACTGATGTGTGCGGTCCAATGAGTGTTGAGGCTCGCGGTGGCTATCGTTATGTTCTCACCCTCACCGATGACTTGAGTAGATATGGGTATGTCTACTTAATGAAACACAAGTCTGAAACCTTTGAAAAGTTCAAGGAATTTCAGAGTGAGGTTGAGAATCAACGTGACAGGAAAATCAAGTTTCTACGATCAGATCGTGGAGGAGAATACTTGAGTCACGAATTTGGCACACACTTAAGAAAATGTGGAATAGTTTCACAACTCACGCCGCGTGGAACACCTCAGCGTAATGGTTTTCCAAAAGTCGTAATCGCACTCTATTAGATATGGTACGATCTATGATGTCTCTTATCGATTTACCGCTATCTTTTTGGGGCTATGCTTTAGAGACTGCCGCATTCACTTTAAATAGGGCTCCGTCGAAATCCGTTGAGATGACACCGTTTGAATTATGGTTTGGTAAGAAACCTAAGTTGTCATTTCTAAAAGTTTGGGGATGCGATGCTTATGTCAAGAAACTTCAACCTGAAAAGCTCAAACCCAAGTCGGAAAAATGCATCTTCATAGGATACCCTAAAGAAACTGTTGGGTATACCTTCTACCTCAGATCCGAAGGCAAGATCTTTGTTGCCAAGAATGGATTCTTTCTAGAGAAAGAGTTTCTCTCGAAAGAAGTAAGTGGGAGGAAAGTAGAACTTGATGAAGTGTTACCTCTTGAACCGGAAAATGGCACAACTCAAGAAAATGTTCCTGAGGTGCCTGCACCAACTAGAGAGGAAGTTATTGATGATGATCAAGACACTTCTGATCATGCTCCTACTGAAATTCGAAGGTCCACAAGGACACGTTCCGCACCAGAGTGGTACGGCAACCCTGTCTTGGAAATCATGTTGTTGGATAACGGTGAACCTTCGAACTATGAAGAAGCGATGGCGGGCCCGGATTCCGACAAATGGCTAGAAGCCATGAAATCTGAGATAGGATCCATGTATGAAAACGAAGTATGGACTTTGACTGACTTGCCCGTTGAACGGCGAGCCATAGAAAATAAATGGATCTTTAAGAAGAAGACAGACGCGGATGGTAATGTGACCATCTATAAAGCTCGGCTTGTCGCTAAGGGTTATCGACAAGTTCAAGGGGTTGACTACGATGAGACTTCCTCACCGGTAGCGAAGCTGAAGTCCGTCCGAATCATGTTAGCAATTGCCACATTCTACGATTATGAGATATGGCAAATGGACGTCAAAACGGCATTCCTTAATGGTTTCCTTAAGGAAGAGTTGTATATGATGCAGCCGGAAGGTTTTGTCGATCCTAAGAATGCTAACAAGGTGTGCAAGCTCCAACGCTCGATTTATGGGCTGGTGCAAGCATCTCGGAGTTGGAACATTCGCTTTGATGAGATGATCAAAGCGTTTGGGTTTACGCAGATTTATGGAGAAGCCTGCGTTTACAAGAAAGTGAGTGGGAGCTCTGTAGCATTTCTCATACTATATGTAGATGACATACTTTTGATGGGAAATGATATAGAACTCTTGGACAGCATCAAGGCCTACTTGAATAAGAGTTTTTCAATGAAGGACCTTGGAGAAGCTGCTTATATATTAGGCATCAAGATCTATAGAGATAGATCAAGACGCCTCATAGGTCTTTCACAAAGCACATACCTTGATGAGATTTTGAAGAAGTTCAAAATGGATCAGTCCAAGAAAGGGTTCTTGCCTGTTTTGCAAGGTGTGAGATTGAGCTCGGCTCAATGCCCGACCACGGAAGAAGATATAGAAGATATGAGTGTCATCCCCTATGCCTCAGCCATAGGTTCTATTATGTATGCCATGCTGTGTACCAGACCTGATGTAAACCTTGCCGTAAGTTTGGTAGGAAGGTACCAAAGTAATCCCGGCAAGGAACACTGGACAGCGGTCAAGAATATCCTGAAGTACCTGAAAAGGACTAAGGAAATGTTTCTCGTTTATGGAGGTGACGAAGAGCTCGTCGTAAAGGGCTACGTCGATGCTAGCTTCGACACAGATCTGGATGACTCTAAGTCACAAACCGGATACGTGTATATTTTGAATGGTGGGGCAGTAAGCTGGTGCAGTTGCAAGCAGAGCGTCGTGGCGGGATCTACATGTGAAGCGGAGTACATGGTAGCCTCGGAGGCAGCTCATGAAGTAATATGGGTGAAGGAGTTCATCACCGACCTAGGAGTCATACCCAATACGTCGGGGCCAATCAAACTTTTTTGTGACAACACTGGAGCTATTGCACTTGCCAAGGAGCCCAGGTTTCACAAGAAGACAAGGCACATCAAGCGTCACTTCAACTCCATTCGTGAAAATGTTCAAGATGGAGACATAGAGATTTGTAAAGTACATACGGACCTGAATGTAGCGGATCCATTGACTAAACCTCTCCCTAGAGCAAAACATGATCAACACCAGAATTCCATGGGTGTTCGATTCATCACAATGTAACTAGATTATTGACTCTAGTGCAAGTGGGAGACTGTTGGAAATATGCCCTAGAGGCAATAATAAAAGCATTATTATTATATTTCTTTGTTCATGATAATTGTCTTTATTCATGCTATAATTGTATTATTCGGAAATCGCAATACATGTGTGAATAACAGACACCATCATGTCCCTAGTAAGCCTCTAGTTGGCTCGCTCATTGATCAATAGATAGTCATGGTTTCCTGACTATGGACATTGGATGTCATTGATAACGAGATCACATCATTAGGAGAATGATGTGATGGACAAGACCCAATTCTAAACATAGCATAAAGATCGTGTAGTTCGTTTGCTAGAGTTTTTCCAATGTCAAGTGTCCTTTCCTTAGACCATGAGATCGTGTAACTCCCGGATACCGTAAGAGTGCTTTGGGTGTACCAAATGTCACAACGTAACTGGGTGACTATAAAGGTGCACTACAGGTATCTCCGAAAGTGTCTGTTGGGTTGACACGGATCGGGACTGGGATTTGTCACTCCGTATGACGGAGAGGTGTCACTGGGCCCACTCGGTAATGCATCATCATAATGAGCTCAAAGTGACCAAGTGTCTGGTCACGGGATCATGCATTGCGGTACGAGTAAAGTGACTTGCCGGTAACGAGATTGAACGAGGTATTGGGATACCGACGATCGTATCTCGGGCAAGTAACATACCGATTGACAAAGGGAATTGCATACAGGGTTGATTGAATCCTCGACATCGTGGTTCATCCGATGAGATCATCGTGGAGAATGTGGGAGCCAACATGGGTATCCAGATCCCGCTGTTGGTTATTGACCGGAGAGTCGTCTCGGTCATGTCTGCATGTCTCCCGAACCCGTAGGCTCTACACACTTAAGGTTCGGTGACGCTAGGGTTGTAGGGATATGTATATGCACTAACCCGAATGTTGTTCGGAGTCCCGGATGAGATCCCGGACGTCACGAGGAGTTCCGGAATGGTCCGGAGGTAAAGATTTATATATGGGAAGTCCTGTTTCGGCCATCGGGACAAGTTTCGGGGTCATCGGTATTGTACCGGGACCACCGGAAGGGTCCCGGGGGTCCACCGGGTGGGTCCACCTGGCCCCGGGGGCCACATGGGCTGTAAGGGGGTGCGCCTTGGCCTACATGAGCCAAGGGCACCAGCCCCAAAAGGCCCATGCGCCTAGGGTTTCTAGGAGGAAGAGTCCTAAGAGGGGAAGGCACCTCCTAGGTGCCTTGGGGGGGGGGGGGGAGGGAAACCTCCCCTTGGCCGCCGCCCCACCCTAGGAGATTGGATCTCCTAGGGCCGGCGCCCCCCCCTTGGCCCTCCTATATATAGTGAGGGAAGGAGGGCTTTTCACCCACGCCTTTGGTTGCCTCCTTCTCCCTCTCCAACACCTCCTCCTCCTCCATAGCGCTTGGCGAAGCCCTGACGGAGTACTGCAGCTCCACCATCACCATGCCGTCGTGTTGCTGCTGGAGCCATCTTCCTCAACCTCTCCTTCCCTCTTGCTGGATCAAGAAGAAGGAGACGTTATGCTGACCGTACGTGTGTTGAACACGGAGGTGCCGTCCGTTCGGCGCTAGGATCTTCGGTGATTTGGATCACGTCATGTACGACTTCCTCATCCCCGTTCTTTGAACGCTTCCGCATGTGATCTACAAAGGTATATATATGCAATCCAATCACTCGTTGCTAGATGAACTCCTAGATGGATCTTGGTGAAACCGTAGGAAATTTTTTGTTTTCTTCTACGTTCCCCTACACCTGATTCATCATAAGAAATAATAGGAGGATATTGGGAAGTCTCTTCCCTTTCATTAGTATTCTCTTCATCTTCTATTTGTTTTATTTTCTTTATGTAATTGGCAATATAAGGATTTTCAATGCAATTCACCGCACAATACATATAAATCTTCTCTAGATCAAAATCAAGAATTTTATCAAGATTAAATTTTGGAATACCCTCAGTTATACGTTTCATTTCTTCATACCCCAAAAGAAGGCTAGGCTCTTTATGATGCTCAAGGGTAATCAAATTATCACAATATTTGGACACAACTTGATCATGAAACAAATAGCATTGGAGCTTTAAATGACCATGTTCATTGCAAAGTTCACAAGGGGCACAAAAAATATTGAATCTTTGAGCACATTCATCTAGATCTTCTTGCAACAATTTTGTTTCTAAGTACTTATGCCTCTTGCAATATCTATCTTCCCTATTTGGTGTGTCCTTGCAAACCCAATTTACTCCACAAAAATTGACATGTTTATAGGAGACATTTTCATCATAACTAGTGCAATCATCATTAGTACTATGGATATTCAAGGAGTTCATACTAACAACATCTCAATCATGATCATCATTCAAAGATTTAGTGCCAAACATTTTAATGCATTCTTCTTCTAACACTTTGGCACAATTTTCCTTCCCATCATACTCACGAAAGATATTAAAAAGATGAAGCGTTTGAGACAAACTCAATTCCATTTTTTTTTTGTAATTTTCTTTTACAAACTAACTAGTGCTAAAACAAGAAACAAAAAGATTCGATTGCAAGATCTAAAGATATACCTTCACTTACCTAGCCTCCCCGGCAACGACGCCAGAAAAGAGCTTGATGTCTACTACACAACCTTCTTCTTGTAGATGTTGTTGGGCCTCCAAGTGCAGAGGTTTGTAGGACAGTAGAAAATTTCCCTCAAGTGGATGACCTAAGGTTTATCAATCCGTGGGAGGCGTAGGATGAAGATGGTCTCTCTCAAGCAACCCTGCAACCAAATAACAAAGTGTCTCTTGTGTCCCCAACACACCCAATACAATGGTAAATTGTATAGGTGCACTAGTTTGGCGAAGAGATGGTTATACAAGTGCAATATGGATGGTAGATATAGGTTTTTGTAAACTGAAAATATAAAAACAGCAAGGTAGCAAGTGGTAAAAGTGAGCGTAAACGGTATTGCAATGATAGGAAACAAGGCCTAGGGTTCATACTTTCACTAGTGCAAGTTCTCTCAACAATAATAACATAATTGGATCATATAACTATCCCTCAACATGCAACAAAGAGTCACTCCAAAGTAACTAATAGCAAAGAACAAACACAGAGATTATGGTAGGGTACGAAACCACCTCAAAGTTATTCTTTCCAATCAATCCATTGGGCTATTCCTATAAGTGTCAAAAACAGCCCTAGAGTTCGTACTAGAATAACACCTTAAGATACAAATCAACCAAAACCCTAATGTCACCTAGATACTCCAATGTCACCTCAAGTATCCATGGGCATGATTATAAGATATGCATCACACAATCTCAATTCATCTATTCAAACCAACACATAGAACCTCAAAGAATGCCCCAAAGTTTCTAGCGGAGAATCACGACGAAAACGTGTGCCAACCCCTATGCATAGATTCCTAATGTCACGGAACCCGCAAGTTGATCACCAAAACATACATCAAGTGTCGGTGTACAAAAGAGGGGTACACTTTTTGTACCCCTATGACTGTGCACGGGCAGTCTGAGCCACAGGCGCCGCCACACCGAGCACGGCAAGGGAGGTAAAACCAAGGTAAGGCCGAAGCCTAAGAGGAGCAGAACGACGCCAAGACCAAGACCACAAAGAGCAGGGGGAACGAAGCAGACCCCCCCGGCAAGATACTTGCCAGGGGGCAGCTTTAGCTAGCCCGGCAAGATCCTTGCCGTGGCAGCTCGCCCCACACCTACGGAGCGGGGTCACCCTTGAGTCCACTGCCCACATGGGGGCAAGGATTCGGGAGACATCCCCGTGGTGGCATGCGGATCTTTGTGAAGACATTCAAGACCAGATACCCATTTAAGAAGGTGATGGCTCTTGGCGGGATTCCAGCCAAGGAGGACCACAAGGCCCCCGGCAAGAGCCTTGTCGGGGATGACAGCGAGCGCCACGGCAAGACCCTTGCCGGGGCCGCAGCAAGGCCCTCGCCAAGGACGTCGTAGGGCCACCATCAGGACCGCACCAGTCGCGCCTCCACCATCGTTCGCATGCAGCTGCCGACCCAACTAGTTGGGCAGGCACCTGCGTGGCGGCGTGCAGATCTTCATGGAGACCCACCACTGCGCCACCTCAGTTGCGTGCCTGCCTACATGGCACCACAAGCACCGCTGGCCAGGGCGCGTGTCAACGCAAGAGGGAGCGGCGACGGACGAGATGGGGCTCTCCCCCGCCCCCGATAAAGTAAGGACACCTAAGCAAGGCGCATTAAATGCGCCTTGTCATGTAATGAGAGGGATAAACTCGCATTACTGTACCCTTTCCACCTCTTGTGTGCCACTGTGGCAGCCCCTTTCCTATAAAAGGAGGCCTGAGGCGACCAGGAGGAGGATTCAGCTTTTTGGAGCTCCTCACGCCCCATAGCTAGCTCAAGAACATAGATATACAATCCACCAAAGCAGGAGTAGGGTTTTACGCATCCTCGCGGCCCGAACCTGGGTAAAGGAACCGTGTGCTATCTGTTTGATCCGCTCTTCTCACGACCCCCGCGCCCCGCAACCGTAGTAGGGATTCTTGTGATCCCATAGGTGTCGTTTCCCACCGACATCTTTGGCGCGCCAGGTAGGGGGCAACACAGTTGTGAGAATCGGCTTTAGCAGTTAGTTCGACGTTTCTTCATCATCATGGCGCCCAAGAAGAAGACGACGGTGGCGGTTGGCCCGTCAAAGACGCGGGCGAGCAGCGGACCGGTCGCAAAAAGGACCCGGGGCGCTGTTCGCGAACACCAACACCGTCCCAGCAGCCGGAGTTTGGGAGGCGGCGATGTTCGTGCGCCTGGCAACGGGCCGCACGCCGCCAAATCCAAGGATGGAGCCGGGCCCTCTATGGGTGGCGCGGGGCCTTCCAGGCTCGCTGCCGCCCCACCCGAGGGTGACGCAAGGGCTTCTAAGACTCCCACGCTGGCGCCGACGGTGCGCTCCTCCCAAGCGGCGCGCGACGAACGGCGTGGTCGCACCGAAGACCTTGGGCGTCGCCGCGGGAAGATCCCCGAGCGCCACTCCCGGGATGTACAAGACCTGCCCGCTCGCCGAGGCACTGGTGAAGATGGCCTGCGACCGCGCGATCGTGATAGAGCACCTTCTGACATGATCAGAAGTCGAAGCGCGTTGCGATCTGTGCAGGTTTTGCTGCCACCGACGCCAGCAGAAGCCTTGGCGCATGCGCAGTTGCTCCTTGATTTTCCTCCCACTATGGGGAAACTCGACGAATGAAGAGCCACCATCCGAAGCCTTGTTGCGGTGGCCAACAAAGACGAACTGAGCCCGGCGGAGCCCCCGGGTCGACGTTCCAACGGAGTCTCGCGTACCAGTGGCAGGAAAGTTGGCGGCACCGCAACCACGGCGCATTCGCCTCCTACTCGCCCGGTACCACGGACACCTTCCCGTCGCGATGTTACGGGCGACGAAATCTCCATATCATCGTCCGACCCGCTGACCCACCGGGACCAGCGCCAGGTCCTTCGGGATCGGGAACATGAAGACGCTCGGACCACTATCGAGCGCCGGCGCGGAGCGCGCCACCAGTCAGACAGGCGAGCAGGGCCTGCTGTGGACCACCCGGCACCGAAGAGCCCTGGAGGCCTGCCTTACGAGGTAGGCTGCCCGGCTTTTACCCATGAGCTGCGGCAGTTCCAGTGGCCCAGTCACCGCACCTTCAAACCTGACGTGGGCGAGAAGTACGGTGGCAAGACCCACCTGTCCGAGTTCCTCAGCATCTACGCCATCGCGATCGATGCAGGCTGCCGGAGCCCGCGACGATAAGGTGCTTGTGAATTACTTTCCGTTGGCTCTTAAACCCAACGCCATGTCATGGTTGATGCACTTGCCGGTAGACTCCATTTCCTCCTGGTCGGATTTGTGCCATGAGTTCATGGGCGCCTTCACTGGCGGTCACCAAGCTCATGGCCAAGCAAGTGATATGCACATCATTTCCCAGAAGGGAGACGAGAGTCTCGCAAGTACATATAGAGGTTCAGCCGGATACAGTACAATATCCCTGATGTTCACCCCGCCGCCATCATCAGCGCGTTCCATCAGAACGTGCGTAACCGCAAGATGCGCGAAGAGCTGGCGATGAACAAGGTGAAAGATGTCGCAGAACTCTATGTTCTTGCTGACAGATGTGCCCGGGCTAAAGAGGGAAGGAAGTACCCCGACGAAGATGCCGGCGTGGAAACCGACTCCTCAGATGAGGATACCGCCGCCCCGGCAAAGAAAGGCCGGCGCCGCAACAGGAAGTGCAAAGGAAAAGCCGTGCTTGCCATCGAGGGGTCTGATGACACCGGCTCCACCAAGAAAACCAAGGCAGATGACCCCGGCAAGGAAATTGCCGGATGTGTCACCTGCCGGGCCTTGGCGGCTGCCGAGAAGCCAGGAAACTCCGACAAGCGGTATTGCAAGATCCATCGCACCAAAGGCCATGCTCTCCAAGACTGCCGACAGGTTGAGCTCCTCGCTGAGAAGCAGAGGGCTGAATATGAGAGGCGGGACAAGGAGAAGGGCAAGACGGTGCTGAGGGATCCGGCAAGAAGCGTGACGGCCAGGCGGGCCGTCGCGGCAAGGATAAACAACAGGAGAGGCCCGCCCAGGGCCGTGACAGAAAGCCAGAAGACGACAATCACAAAGAGGACGACGAGTCCGGCGACCAAGAGTTTCAGAAAGCTACAGAGGCCATGTGCGTCGACGGTGGCGCCTCGCTGCATACCTCTCATCGCCGGCTTAAACAGTGGGCGCGAGAGATTACAGCGGCAGAACCGTCGTTTGATGCCCAAAGGCCGCTGAAGTGGTCCAGCACACCTATCATTTTTGACACTGAGGATCACCCTGATCGCACTACTGCGGTCGGGTGCTTGCCGTTGTTGGTTTCACCAACGATACGCAACCTCAAGGTGGAGTGGACGCCAGAAGCCGAAGCAGCGTTGCAAGATTTGAAGAAGTACCTCTCCTCCGCGCCAACACTAGTTGAGCCTAGGCCCCAGGAACCGTTGCTGCTATACCTAGTGGCAACGAACCAGGTGGTCAGCGCCGCACTAGTGGCGCAGAGAGAGGTTGACGGTGAGGTAACGGCAGCAACAGAGCCCGACGCCACCAATGCGGAGACGACACAACCAGTCGAAGTGTCGCCAAAGAAGAAAATGATGCAGCACCTGGTCTACTTTGTTAGCTCCCTCCTGCAGGGGGCTAGGTCAAGGTACTCCGGCATGCAGAAACTGCTCTTCGGCCTCCTCATGGCCTCGAGGAAGCTGCGTCACTACTTCCAGGCACACGAGATCACTGTCGTCACTCGCCTCCCTCTACAACGGATATTGCACAACCCAGATGCGATGAGGAGGATTGTGGAATGGGCACTGGAGCTGTCCAGCTTTGGCCTCAAGTTTGAAAATACTTCGACGATCCAGAGCCGAGTCCTGGCGGAGTTCATTGCAGAGTGGACCGCAACACCTGACGAAGAAGCCCAAGAGACTGCTCTCCCCGGCAAGGAGGCAAGTTGCAATTGGATTGTGTACTTTGATGGGGCTTTCTCCCTACAAGGTGCCCGGGCTGGCTTACTGCTCGTCGCCCCCACCGGAGAGCACCTCAAGTACGTGATCCAGATGCACTTCCCTAGGGAGGTGTCAACAAATAATACGGCAGAGTACGAAGGGCTGCTTGCCAGTCTTAGGATCGCGGTGGACCTCGGAGTCAAGAAGCTCATCGTTAGGGGCGACTCGCTTCTTGTCGTCAAGCAAGTCAACAAGGATTACCAGAGCCCGTTGATGAAGGCCTACGTTGATGAAGTGAGAAAGCTGGAAGAGCGTTTCGACGGTATACATGCTGAACACGTTCCCCGAGCAGAGAACAATATCGCCGATTACCTGTCGAAGCGCGCCGCCCTCAAGCTACCTGTGGAACCAGGTACCTTTGTGCTTCAGCTAACTCAGCCATCCGTTGATCCATCAACAGAGCAGAACAAAAGGAGGAAATCAGGGCCCAGCAAGTACTTTCCCACCGAGCTCCCTGGAGCCGTCGGCAAGGATGTTGCCGAGGACACTGAGCCCGCCGCAGGACGGCTAGCTCCGGCGGAGCGTCAGGCTCTTGCCGTCAAGACAGCCGCTCCTATAGCGGAGGAGATGCCTTTAGTCCTCGCCGTCGAGCCCCAGGCTCCAGCGTGGGCACAACATTACCGTCCGATTCCTCCAAACAGGGGAACTTCCTGAGGAGCAGGAAGAAGCGGAAAAAGTAGCCCGTCGCTCTACCATGTACCAGTTCGTCGATGACGTCCTGTATAGGAAGAGGTCGAACGGTGTGAAATTGAAGTGTATCCCTCGAGAGGAAGGACTGGAGCTGTTGGCGGAGATACACGGAGGCATATGTGGATCCCACGTCGGGTCAAGGGCCCTTGCCGGCAAGGCATTTCGGCAAGGTTTCTTATGGCCCACCGCCCTCCAGGATGCGACGACACTCGTCACCAGGTGTGAAGCATGTCAGTTCCATTCAAAGAAGCTTCATCAGCCAACTCAGGCCCTTCAAACCATTCCTCTCTCCTGGCCCTTCTCGGCTGGGGCCTCGACATACTGGGCCCTTTCCCCCGCGCTGTCGGGGGCTTTGAGTACTTGTACGTTGCAATCGACAAGTTCACAAAGTGGCCAGAAGTGGAAGCAGTGAGGAAGGTCACAGCTCAGTCGGCCGTCAAGTTCTTCAAGGGGCTAGTGTGCCGTTTCGGTGTACCCAACAGGGTCATCACCGATAACGGCACACAGTTCACAAGCCGCACCTTCATGCAATATACTGAAGACCTCGGCAGCAAAGTCTGCTTCGCTTCCGTTGGTCACCCACGAAGCAACGGTCAAGCTGAGAGGGAAAATGCTGAAGTGTTGTGAGGCTTAAGGACCAAGACCTTTGACAGGCTGCACAAGAGCGGAAGACGCTGGATTGATGAGTTGTCGACGGTTCTTTGGTCAATCAGGACGACACCAAATCGAGCCACCGGCCAGACACCCTTTGCCCTGGTATACGGGGCAGAAGCAGTTATCCCCACTGAACTCATATAGGGGTCACCTCGAGTGCTCGCTTATGATGAGCTTGAGCAAGAGCAACTGCGGCAAGATGACGAACTGCTCCTTGAGGGAGATCGTCTTCGGGCGGCTGTGAGAGCAGCACGCTACCAGCAAGCCTTGCGCCGCTACCATAGCTGCAAGGTTCATGCCTGAAGCCTTGAGGAAGGCGACCTTGTCCTTCGGCGTGTTCAATCGGCCAAGAATTCCAACAAGTTGACGCCAAAGTGGGAAGGCCCTTATCGGGTAATACGAGTCACCAGGCCCGGCGCGGTCCGCCTGGAGACCGAAGATGCCGTTCCGGTGAGTAACTCCTGGAACATTGAGCATCTTCGCAAGTTTTACCCGTAAGGCGCGGCTTGCCAGGCCCCCCGGCAAGCCACCTTTTGTACAAGCATTGCCGATGATGCATGTAACCCTTTGTACAAAGCCAGGCGCAGACCCTGAGCATAAATAAATGAAGCGCTGGCGCCCTAAGTTATAGCATGCATGCTAGGTCGAGTCTCGTCCTTGGTTAGGGTTGATAGTGATTAGCGGCGACTAACCCCTAGCTTAGAGGTCGAGTGTGCATCCCTTTACCGTTCTTTCGTCTTCTTTGGTTCGCAGGACTCACACATATCCTTGCCGGACTACTTAAGGATGAAAAAGAGGAGGAGGACGGACCAGCGTCTAGACCCCGGCAAGCCAGTATTACCGGGGGCTGCAAGAGCAAAGGTTCACCCACGGCAAACCAAAGTTGTCGGGGGCTATAACTTCAGATATGTTCTTCATCCCTTATCATGCATTCCTTTATGGACTGAGGTATTTGAAACATTGTTTTTCCTAAAAAGCTACCGTGCTCCTCTACCCCTAGGCCCTAGGACTCATTCCTGGGGCCGGGTTTGATCGTAGTCGCGGTAGCAAAAGGGTGAAACGAGGAGTCCGAACCCACCTCATCCCTGCCTCCGCCAAAGGCGTGAGAAAGGTCGAGTGACGTGGAGAGACGGCAAGGCCTGTTGCCGGGCGAGGAAATGTTTATCTTAGAGATATCAAGGATTTTCTCCTTGTCGTGGGTTCTACCCGCAAACAAATGGCCCGGCAAACATCCCTTTTTCATTAAGAACATTCCATTCAGGTACAGTCTGTAGGGAATGAAAAACATGAATGATGGGATTACAAGTTTTAAATTCAGCTAAGGCCCAAAGGCTTACAAACTAAAAAGAGATAAGGTGCCCGTAATCCCTTTCTTGTCTCTCTCCTCAGGAGGCAGGTCAAGGAGGCAAAAAGGGCAAAAGCGGCGCCTGGGCAAGCTACAGGTGGCAGAAGACACCAAGAGAACATCTCGGTGGCCGTCCGGAGGCTGGATGGTGATGGCGGCGCCGGAAGCAGGGCTCGAAGACGAGGCAGTAGGACGTCCGCACACGTCGAAGGCATCGTGCCCGCGTACTCCGAGTTGACGGCCTTGCCGCCCGCCCTCTTCCTCTTCCGCAGCCTCCCAACGCCAGCCGCCCAAGGAGACGACCCCGAGAAGTTCAGGGAGCCGGCGACACGGATGATGGGGTCGCCAGTGCCGCACGAGGCGGCGCCCCACCTAGTCGGACTCGTCATCCTGCCGCCCGCTACCCTCGTCGTCGCTGCCGCTGTCCTCCTCGCCACTTCCGCCCGAGGAGGAGTGTTCGCTATCAGAAGAGCTCTCCATGCAGCACCTTGCCCGGGTCCCGAAGAGCCCGAAGACCTTGACGGAGAGGAGGCCGCCCTCCATCAGCTTGAAATCGAGAGTGAGCCCCTCCGTCAGGCGGTGGATGTGAGTGAACGTCTTCCATTCTCGACGAAGATACATCAAATGAGGGGCTGGGAAATCAACGCGAACCCGCGTACCGCTGATCCCACAACCCCTCATGTGCAGCCGCAGTGATTCCGACGGATCTAACTCCATCTCCCGCGCAAATGGGGTCGAGAGACGAAGGCGACGGCGAGGCGGCCGGCGCAGCCTGACGAAGAACTCACAAGGGTCGTCCCCAACGTGGCCCTCCATGGGGGGAGGAGCTGCTGGCGGAGGCAAGGCCGGCGCGCCGCCCCGTCCTCCTCTTCCCTGAGCGCCTCGGCCTCGCCCACGGCCTCGCCCCCTCCCCCTTCCCCTTGTGGCTGGCTCTGCCACCACAGGTGCAGGAGAAGGAGGAACGTGTTGTCTAGCGGCGACCCGCATCGCCACCGTTGAAGGACTAGGGTTCCCTCTCTCCATGGCGAATGGGAGGGAGGGGAGCAGAAGCTGAAGAAGAAAGGAGATGAAGGAATGCAGGACGCCAGCCCCCCCCCCCTCTCGCTCTTTATAAAGGGACGGGGTGGGGGCTCGGCCGCCCTGCTCCGCCAATCAAGACGTGGAAGGCGCAGGGAGCTGGGACCGACCCGCTGCCCCAGCCCGCGACGGCCCGGTTTCTCGCCTCCACCGACTGCCACCCCAAGTGCATGGGCGCCGCGTGGCGAGCGTGCAGGACCGAGGCGACGGGTGAGGCGACCTCTCCCCACCCCGTGGTCATGGAAAATGGGCGCGTTGAAGACCACGCCTCGGCCCCATCTAGTAAATGGGCCGCGCCTCCACGCCTCCCTCTGTTTATGGGGAAGGCGCGAACCGCCCCCTTTTACTACGACGTGACGCATGCATGCAGAGCTCAGCCCCACGCATGCCGCCCACGTCACGCACGCCTCCTCACGACGTGCTACGCGCGAGACGCGTGGGAAGCACAGCGCGCGAAGAAACTTACCGCGGTAAAAACCGCCCCGCCTGCCCGCGCACCGTTCTTGGGCCTGGCCCAACGACGCGTGGCGCTTATGTGTGTCCCAGGCCCGGGGGCTCCTGTCGGTGTACAAAAAGAGGGGTACACTTTTTGTACCCCTATGACTGTGCACGGGCAGTCTGAGCCACGGGCGCCGCCACACCGAGCATGGCAAGGGAGGTAAAACCAAGGTAAGGCCGAACCCGAAGAGGAGCAGAACGACGCCAAGACCAAGACCACAAAGAGCAGGGGGAACGAAGCAGACGCCCCCCGACAAGATCCTTGTCGGGGGGCAGCTTTAGCTAGCCCGGCAAGATCCTTGCCGTGGCAGCTCGCCCCACACCTACGGAGCGGGGTCACCCTTGAGTCCACTGCCCCCATGGGGGCAAGGATTCGGGAGACATCCCCGTGGTGGCATGCGGATCTTTGTGAAGACATTCAAGACCAGATACCCATTTAAGAAGGTGATGGCCCTTGGCGGGATTCCAGCCAAGGAGGACCACAAGGCCCCCGGCACGAGCCTTGCCGGGGATGACAGCGAGCGCCACGGCAAGACCCTTGTCGGGGCCTCGGCAAGACCCTTGCCGGGGCCGCAGCAAGGCCCTCGCCAAGGACGTCGTAGGGCCACTATCAGGCCCGCACCAGTCGCGCCTCCACCGCCGTTCGCATGCAGCTGCCGACCCAACCAGTTGGGCAGGCACTTGCGTGGCGGCGTGCAGATCTTCGTGGAGACCCACCACTGCGCCACCTCAGTTGTGTGCTTGCCTACATGGCACCACAAGCACCGCTGGCCAGGGCGCGTGTCAACGCAAGAGGGAGCGGCGACGGACGAGACGGGGCTCTCCCGGCCCCCGATAAAGCAAGGACACCTAAGCAAGGCGCATTAAATGTGCCTTGTCATGTAATGCGAGGGATAAACTCGCATTACTGTACCCTTTCCACCTCCTGTGTGCCACTGTGGTAGCCCCTTTCCTATAAAAGGAGGCCCGAGGCGACCAGGAGGAGGATTCGGCTTTTTGGAGCTCCTCACGCCCCATAGCTAGCTCAAGAACACAGATATACAATCCACCAAAGCAGGAGTAGGGTTTTACGCATCCTCGCGGCCCGAGCCTGGGTAAAGGAACAGTGTGCTATCTGTTTGATCCGCTCTTCTCACGACCCCCGCGCCCCGCAACCGTAGTAGGGATTCTTGTGATCCCATAGGTGTCGTTTCCCACCGACATCAAGTGGATCAATAGAATAACCCATTGTCACCACGATTATCCCACGCAACACATACATCAAGTGTTCTCAAATCTTTAAAGACCCAATCCGATAAGATTACTTCAAGGGGAAAACTCAATCCATTACAAGACAGAAGAGGGGGAGAAGAAACATAAGGTCCAACTATAATAGCAAAGCTCGCGATACATCAAGGTCGTGCCAAATCAAGAACACGAGAGAGAGAGATCAAACACATAGCTAATGGTACATACCCTCAGCCCCGAGGGTGAACTACTCCCTCCTCGTCATGGAGAGCGCCGGGATGATGAAGATGGCCACCGGTGAGGGTTCCCCCCTCCGGCAGGGTGCCGGAACAGGGTCCCGATTGACTTTTGGTGGCTACAGAGGCTTGCGGCGGCGGAACTCCCGATCTAATCTCCGTTCTGGAAGTTTTAGGGTACGTGAGTATATATGGGTGCAGGAAGTCCGTCGGTGGAGCTTCGGGGGCCCCACGAGGAAGGGGGGCGCGCCCTAAGGGGGTGGGCGCCCCCCACCCTCGTGGCCAGCTCCCTTAGCTCATGACGTGGGGTCCAAGTCAATCATGTAGCTTTCCTTCCAAAAATAACTTCTCCAGTTGATTTCGTTCCGTTTCGACTCCGTCCGATATTCCTTTTCTTTGAAACACTGAAATAGGCATAAAATAACAAATCTGGGCGGGCCTCCGGTTAATAGGTTAGTCCCAAAAATAATATAAAAGTGGATAATAAAGCACAATATTGCTTAAAACAGTAGATAATATAGCATGGAGCAATCAAAAATTATAGATACATTGGAGACATATCACCTCCGCACGGCGATGAACGCGCCGCACTGAGCCGGCACGCCTGCGGCTTGGGTGCCAAGCTTGGTGTGGAAGAACTCCCCCCAGAGCTCGATGGTGGGGAGGACACCGAGGAAGCCTTCGCACAAAGAGACGAAGGTGGACAGCAGGACCACCGTGTTGGGGGTGAGGTGGTGCGGCTGGAGGCCGTAGAACTCAAGAAAGGAGCAGAAGAAGCCGCTCCCCGGCAGGCCGAGGCCTCGCAGGCAGTGTGAGCGGAAGACGACCCGCTCTCCCTCCTGCGGCACCGGCGAGATTTCCCCCCTCGGCGCGAGGTGGACCCGCACGAAGTCCTTGCCGGGGAACTGACTCATCTTGCGGAGGAAATCGACGTGATCATCGTGGACCTCCGAACCGTCCCAGGTGCCGGAGTGCACCGCGGGGGGCATGACGGTGGAAGAAGAGCTCATCGGAACGGACCACCGCAACGCTCGACGTAATTTTGGTCGCAGCGGCGAGAGGAAGAAGAAGTATTGATGAGGAGGGGCGCGCGTGCTCTGCCGCTGCCCCTCCTCCGCCTACTTATAGGCTTGTGGGCTGCAAAGCCGAGGGGGCGGTCGTGGGATTTATTGCGCCCACTACCCCACGCCCCCGCGTTTATCGCACAAAGTTACTACGCACAGTAACTCCACGGGAGCCTCAACCGCAGCGGATCCGCTCGCGTGCCGAGGCGCGGTAGTGGCGGGCCCCGCCTGCAGGCGTGTCCCATCGCGCGCGTGGGTGGGCAGACTGGCCCGGCCGTACGTTGCCACGTGACAGGCCCGAAACGGGCTGCGGCCTGGAAGCTTAGCTAGCACGCCACTTGGATCCCGCTGGGGCATTTGAAAATTTTGGACAAGTCAGATTGGGCGAGACCGATTCCTACCAGTCGGCCCGGCAGAAGTCGAAGGACGTTTCACCTCAAGCACTCGGAGAAAGAAACTGCTGAGGCTCCTTGGCTGATCATCCGCGGTGCCTCACCAGCTTAGGGGACTACTATCAGAGTAATGGGCCACGGGTAGGCTAACCCGAGGCCCAGAACCTTTCAAGACATCGGGGTTGACTGCGCCCCTCAAGACACCAAGATGAAGAGCCGCCTTCTGGAGGATGGCTGGGGGAACAGCCGACTGCCCGCATGTGGCCGAGTCCTGGAGGCGAGGTCAAGACAAGACGACTCTCACCTGGCGGCTTCCAGAGAAGCCGGCCACGGGGAGTCGGCGCACGGCACCAACAAAGCCCATGCCCTCATCAAGGGGGACAGAACGGGGAGTGGCTATAGTGAAGCCCACTCCCTCCCCTTTCTAGGGGCTGGCTTGGCCACAGTGCGCTGTACCAACGGAGATCTTCGTCTGGCGCGGCACTGTTGCCATGCCATCCCTGACATCAGCACCAGTGGGCGGAGTCCTATACCCACGACGGCCTATCAGTACGGTCCAAGGACGATGGGACCTACCAATCAGCGAGAGTCTAGAAGACGGCAAGAGCACTACCAGTCGGACCCGATGGGAGTCATACTTGACTCCTTACCTTCGTCGAGGTCACAATCTTCAGAGTTGCGTTTAATTCTATCCAATAAGTCCCATTTAAATTCAATAGTCTTCATCATAAAAGAGCCAGCACAAGAATTATCGAGCATGGTGCGATTGTTTTCGGAAAGCCGAGCATATAAATTTTGAATAATTGTTTCCCTTGGAAACCCATGGTTGGGGCATGAATATAACATTGATTTAAGCCTCCCCCAAGCTTGAGCGATGCTTTCTCCTTCGCGAGGCCAAAAATTATATATATAATTGCGATCACGATGAACAAGATGCATAGGGTAATACTTTTGATGAAATTCCAATTTCAATCTTTTCTAATTCCATGATCTCGTATCATCACATAGCCTATACCATATCACTGTGTCTCCCTTCAAAGATAAAAGGAAGACCTTCTTCTTAGCAACATCATCGGGTATACCTGCAAGCTTAAATAATCCACAAACTTCATCCACATATATGAAGTGCTCATCAGGGTGCTTTGTTCCATCCCCTGTAAAAGGATTAGCTAGCAGTTTTTCCATCATACCCGAAGGAAATTCAAAAGGAGTTTCATTTTCAATAGGTTCAGTAGGTTGAGGAGCAACTCTTTGCTCTACTGGATGGGGTGAAGATACCCCGAACAAGCCCCTCAGAGAATTACTTTCCATAGTAACAAGTGACAGTAAATTTTAGCACACTATATAAAATTTTCTTTACCAAATTCCACCTACCAGAAGCGCTACATTCCCCGGCAACGGCGCCAGAAAAGATTCTTGATGACCCACAAGTATAGGGGATCTATCGTAGTCCTTTCGATAAGTAGGAGTGTCGAACCCAACGAGGAGCAGAAGGAAATGATAAGCGGTTTTCAGCAAGGTATTCTCTGCAAGTACTGAAATAAGTGATAACAGATAGTTTTGTGACAAGATAAATTGTAACGAGCACCAAGTAAAAAAAGTAAATAAAGTGCAGCAAGGTGGCCCAATCCTTTTTGTAGCAAAGGACAAGCCGGAACAAACTCTTATAATAGGAAAAGCACTCCCGAGGACACATGGGAATATCGTCTAGCTAGTTTTCATCACGTTCATATGATTCACGTTCGGTACTTTGATAATTTGATATGTGGGTGGACCGGTGCTTGGGTGCTGTTCTTACTTGAACAAGCATCCCACTTATGATTAACCTCTATTGCAAGCATCCGCAACTACAACAAAAGTATTAAGGTAAACCTAACCATAGCATGAAACATGTGGATCCAAATCAGCCCCTTACGACGCAACGCATAAACTAGGGTTTAAGCTTCTGTCACTCTAGCAACCCATCATCTACTTATTACTTCCCAATGCCTTGCTCTAGGCCCAAATAATGGTGAAGTGTTATGTAGTCGACGTTCACATAACACCACTAGAGGCTAGACAACATACATCTTATCAAAATATCGAACAAATACCAAATTCACATGACTACTAATAGCAAGACTTCTCCCTTGTCCTCAGGAGCAAACGTAACTACTCACAAAGCATATTCATCTTCATAATCAGAGGGGTAATAATATGCATATAGGATCTGAACATATGATCTTCCACCAAATAAACCAACAAGCATCAACTACAAGGAGTAATCAACACTACTAGCAACCTACTAGCACCAATCCTGGACTTTGAGAGAAGAATTGGATACAAGAGATGAACTAGGTTTGGAGATGAGATGGTGCTGGTGAAGATGTTGATGGAGATTGCCCTCTCCTGATGAGAGGAGCGTTGGTGATGACGATGGTGATGATTTCCCCCTCCCGGAGGGAAGTGTCCCCGGCAGAACAACTCTGCCGGAGCCCTAGATTGGTTCCGCCAAGGTTCCGCCTCGTGGCGGCGGAGTCTCGTCCCGAAAGATTGCTTCTGGTTTTTTTCTCATCGAAAGACTTCATATAGCAGAAGATGGACGTCGGAGATCCACCAGGGGGCCCACGAGGTAGGGGGCGCGCCCTAGGAGGGGGGGGGGGGGCGCCCCCACCCTCATGAGCAGGGTGTGGGCCCCCTGGCCTTCATCTTTGGCGAGGATTTTTCTTTATTTCTTTTAAGATATTCCGTGGAGTTTCAGGACTTTTGGAGTTGCACAGAATAGGTCTATAATATTTGTTCCTTTTCCAGCCTAGAATTCCAGCTGCCGGCATTCTCCCTCCTTATGTAAACCTTGTAAAATAAGAGAGAATAGCCATAAGTATTGTGACATAACGTGAGATAACAGCCCATAATGCAATAAATATCGATATAAAAGCATGATGCAAAATGGACGTATCAACTCCCCCAAGCTTAGACCTAGCTTGTCCTCAAGTGAAAAGCCGATAACAATAAATATGTCCTCATGTTTAGAGGTAGAGGCGTCGATAAAAAATAAAATACGGGCATGAAGGCATCATGATTATTCTCATAACAGCAACATATGTAGATTTTTTTCATATGATTACTTATGTTCAAATGATGATCTATTCACAATGCAAAAGTATGAATCAGAAACCTTATTGGGCTCCAACGAACTATATTCTTAGTCATTGAAGCAATTGCAATTTATCATAACATCGGAAAGAGTCTATGTTAGAGCTGAAAAGCAAGTCCACATACTCAACTATCATTTAGTCCTTCATAATTGCTAACACTCACGCAATACTTGTGGTTACGAAGTTTAAATCGGACACAGAGAAAGATAGGGGCTTATAGTTTTGCCCCACAACCTTTTACCTCAAGGGTAATGGCAACAATAATAATTCATGCTCCCCTACATCCAATTAGATATATATATCATGTTCTTTCCAACATGCTGGGCTTGCCAAAGGATAAAATGAAAAAGGAAAGGTAAAGATCACCATGACTCTTGCATAAGGTAGAGGATAATAATAAAAGATAGGCCCTTCGCAGAGGGAAGCAGAGGTTGCCATGCGCTTTTATGGTTGGATGCACAAAATCTCAATGCGAAAGAACGTCACTTTATATTGCCCCTTGTGATATGAACCTTTATTATGCAGTCTGTCGCTTCTATTACCTTCACATCACAAGATCGTATAAAGCTTATTTCTCCCACACCAATCAATCATACATTTTTAGAGAAATTTTTATTGCTTTGCACCGATGACAACTTACTTGAAGGATCTTACTCAATCCATAGGTAGATATGGTGGACTCTCATGGCAAAACTGGTTTAAGGGTATTTGGAAGCACAAGTAGTATCTCTACTTGGTGCTGAGAATTTGGCTAGCATGAGGGGGAAAGGCAAGCTCAACAAGTTAGAGGATCCATGACAACATACTTTATCTCAGATATAAGAAAGACATAACTCATTATGTTGTCTTCCTTGTCCAACATCAACTCTTTAGCATGTCATATTTTAATGAGTGCTCCCAATCATAAAAGATGTCAATGATAATATATCTATATGTGAAACCTCTCTTTCCTTATTACTTCCTATTAATTGCAACGACAACCAAAGCTATGTCTGCCAACTCCCAACAACTTTTAATCATCATACCCTTTCTATGTGAAGTCATTACTCTAAATAAGATCAATATGAACTTTTGTTTCTTTTTATTCTTTTTTTCTTTTCTTTTTATTCAACCAAGATCATGGCAAAATAATAAAGCCCTTGACTCAACACTAATCTTTATTATATAGCTCACGGACTCGATTACATAGAGAGATCAAAAAGCAAAACTCAAAACTAGATCATGCCATCAACTTTATTCTACTAGATCAAAATACTACTAATAGGATCGAACTAAGAAAAACGGTAAAGATAGGAGTTGTGATGGTGATACGATACCGGGGCACCTCCCCTAAGCTTGGCATTTGCCAAGGGGAGTGCCCATACCCATGTGATTATGTCTTCTTTGTTGGTGAAGAAGGTGGTGATGACGGATAGTCGCACATCGAGCGTAAGAGGTCCTCTAGCTTGCGAATAATGCCCTTGAGCCCAAAGATATGCTCCTGCAACAAAATATTTTCACTTGTGAGATACTTGTTTTGGATACGAGTTAACTCAATCATCTAGAAAGCTTCGATCTTAGTTGGGGTGAGAAGGTTGTGGTCAAGTGGAAGGATATCTTCTGTCGCCGGGGCTTGGTTCTCCGTGGCCTTCTTGATCCCTTCATCTTTGTTGATCTCCATGGGTTCTTCCCTCTTCAGCTCTATCTTCATTAGCCAAGCATCTTTGTCACCGTTGTTGGAGGAGGTGGACGACATGATGCCTGGCCTTGACAACCCTAACAGAGAACAGCCCAAAACAAGAACAGAGGAGATTTGCGTGATACGGGAGTCAAAACCTTCGGGAGAATATATCATGAATTTTTACCGACTAAAATACATACCGTGCAAGAAAACGGAGTCCGGAGGGCACATGAGGTGCTCACGAGGTAGGGGGCGCGCCCAGAGAGGTAGGGCGCGCCCACCACCCTCATGGGGCCCTCGTGTCCTTCCCGGACTGCTACTTATTTTTCTATTTTTCTAAATATTTCAAAACGGAGAAATATTGCCTTAAAAATTGTTTTGGAGTCAGTTTACTTACCGTACCACATACCTATTCCTTTTCGGAGTTTGAACCGGTCTGGAAAGTGTCCCTTATGTATTCCACCGGGGTTACGGTTTCAATAATATTGGTTTCAACATTTATGGGATTACCTGAGATATAATGTTTGATTCTTTGACCATTTACCACCTTCGGATTTGTGTCTTCGAAGTTGTTGATTTTTATGGCACCGGAACGATAGACCTCCTCGATAACGTAGGGGCCTTCCCATTTAGAGAGAAGTTTTCCTGCAAAAAATCTTAAACGAGAGTTGTATCGCAATACATAATCACCTACATTAAACTCACGTTTTTGTATCCTTTTTTCATGCCATCTTTTAACTTTTTCTTTAAACAACTTGGCATTTTCATATGCTTGGGTTCTCCATTCATCATGTGAGCTAATATCAAATAACCTCTTATCACCGGCAAGTTTGAAATCATAGTTGAGTTCTTTAATAGCCCAATATGCCTTATGTTCTAGTTCGAGAGGTAAGTGACATGCTTTTCCATAAACCATTTTGTATGGAGACATACACATAGGATTTTTATATGCAGTTCTATAGGCCCATAATGCATCATCAAGTTTCTTAGACCAATTCTTTCTAGACCTATTAACAGTCTTTTGCAAAATTAATTTGAGCTCTCTATTGCTCAATTCTACTTGACCACTAGACTGTGGGTGATAAGGAGATGCAATTCTATGATTAACGTCATACTTAGCAAGCATTTTACGGAAAGCACCATGAATAAAGTGTGAACCACCATCAGTCATTAAATATCTAGGGACTCCAAACCTTGGAAAAATAACTTCTTTAAGCATTTTAATAGAAGTGTTATGATCAGCACTACTAGTTGGAATAGCTTCTACCTACTTAGTAACGTAATCAACAACAACTAAAATATGTGTATATCCATTAGAGGCAGGAAAAGGTCCCATATAATCAAAGCCTCAAACATCAAATGGTTCAATAACAAGTGAATAATTCATAGGCATTTCTTGACGTCTACTAATATTACCAATTCTTTGGCATTCATCACAAGACAAAACAAACTTACGGGCATCCTTGAAGAGAGTAGGCCAATAAAAACCGGATTGCAATACCTTATGTGCAGTTCTGTCTCCCGCATGGTGTCCTCCATAAGCTTCGGAGTGGCACTTGCATAGGATCTGTTCCTGTTCATGCTCAGGTACAGAACGTCTAATAACACCATCTACTCCTTCTTTATAAAGATGTGGGTCATCCCAAAAGTAATGTCTCAAATCATAGAAGAACTTTTTCTTTTGTTGGTATGTGAAGCTAGATGGTATAAACTTAGCAACAATATAATTAGCATAATCAGCATACCAAGGAGTAATACGAGATGTACTTATAACATTTAATTGCTCATCAGGAAAGCTATCATCAATAGGTAGTGGGTCATCAAGAACATTTTCTAACCTAGACAAGTTGTCTGCAACGGGGTTCTCAGCTCCTTTTCTATCAACAATATGCAAATCAAATTCTTGTAGCAAGAAAACCCATCTAATAAGTTTACGTTTAGCATCTTTCTTTTCCATAAGATATTTAATAGCAGCATGATCAGTGTGAATAGTTACTTTAGAATCAACAATATAAGGTCTAAACTTATCACAAGCAAATACAACTGCTAAAAGTTCTTTTTCAGTAGTAGCGTAATTTCTTTGAGCATTGTCTAGAGTCTTACTAGCATAATGGATAACATTTAATTTTTTATCAACTCTTTGCCCTAGAATAGCACCTACAGCATAATCGCTAGCATCACACATAATTTCAAAGGGTAAATTCCAATCAGGCGGCTGAACAATAGGTGCAGAGACTAATGCTTTCTTAAGTATTTCAAATGCTTCTACACAATCATCATCAAAGACAAATGGTACATCTTTTTGCAATAAATTACTCAGAGGCCGAGAAATTTTTGAGAAGTCCTTAATGAACCTCCTATAAAATACGGCGTGACCAAGGAAACTTCTTATACCTTTGATGTCCTTGGGACATGGCATCTTTTCAATAGCATCAACCTTGGATTTATCAACTTAAATACCTCTTTCAGAAACTTTATGCCCCAAGACAATACCTTCATTTACCATAAAGTGGCACTTTTCCCAATTCAAGACAAGATTAGTTTCTTCACATCTCTGCAAAACTCGATCAAGATTGCTCAAGAAATCATCAAAAGAAAATCCATAGACGGAAAAGTCATCCACGAAAACCTCACAAATCTTTTCACAAATGTCAGAGAATATAGCCATCATGAATCTTTGAAAGGTAGCGGGTGCATTACATAGACCAAAAGGCATACGTCTATAAGCAAAAGTACCAAAAGGGCATGTAAAAGTAGTCTTTGATTGATCCCTAGCCGACACAGGTATTTGAGAGAAACCAGAATAACCATCTAGAAAGCAATAATGTGTATGTTTACATAATCTTTGTAGCATTTGATCAATAAAAGGTAAGGGGTAATGATCTTTCTTAGTAGCCTTATTTAATTTGCGGAAATCAATTACCATCCTATAACCTCTGATAATTCTTTGTGGAATTAATTCATCTTTATCATTAGGGACAACAGTAATACCTCCCTTCTTAGGGACACAATGGACAGGACTTACCCACTGACTATCAGCAACGGGATAAATTATACCTGCCTCGAAAAGCTTGAGTATTTCTTTTCTTACCACTTCTTTCATTTTAGGATTCAATCATCGTTGAGGATCACGAACTGGTTTGGCATCTGCTTCCAAATTTATTTTATGTTGACATAGAGTGGGACTAATGCCCTTAAGATCATCAAGAGCATATCCAATAGCAACACGATGCTTCTTCAGAGTTTTCAGTAATCTTTCTTCTTCATGCTCTGAAAGGTTAGCACTAATAATAACAGGATATATCTTCTTTTCATCAAGATAAACATATTTAAGATTATCAGGCAATGGTTTAAGATCAAACATGGGATCACCCTTGGGTGGAGGAGGATCCCCTAGGATTTCAACAGGCAAATTGTGTTGCAGAATAGGTTCCTGTTTAAAGAATACTTCATCTATTTCCCTTCTTTCATTCATGAACATATCATTTTCATGGTCTAGCAAATAATGTTCTAAAGGATCACTAGGAGGTACGGCAATAGAAGCAAGACCAATAATTTCATCCTTACTAGGCAGTTCTTCCTCACAGTGTTGTTTACTGAATTTAGAGAAATTAAACTCATGAACCATATCATCCAAGCCAATAGTAACAACATTCTTTTCGCAGTCTATCTTAGCATTAACAGTGTTCAGGAAGGGTCTACCAAATATAATGGGACAAAAGCTATCTTGTGGCGAACCAATAACAAGAAAATCAGCAGGATATTTAGTTTTCCCACACAAGACTTCAACATCTCTAACAATTCCCACTGGTGATATAGTATCCCTATTAGCAAGTTTAATAGTGACATCAATTTCTTCTAACTCAACAGGTGCAATGTCATGCATAATTTCTTTGTATAAGTCAATAGGT
The DNA here is from genome assembly GCF_002162155.2 of Triticum dicoccoides. Lineage (NCBI taxonomy): Eukaryota > Viridiplantae > Streptophyta > Magnoliopsida > Poales > Poaceae > Triticum > Triticum dicoccoides. The sequence continues at coordinate 677,972,091 of NC_041382.1, read as the reverse complement.
ATGGCACTAGCACTAGCACCCATATCACATAAGCCATGATAACAATGATCTCCTATTTTAACAGAAATAACAGGCACGCCTACCACAGGTCTATGTTTATCTTTAGCACAAGGTTTAGCAACTCTAGTAGCTTCACCGCAAAATTGAATAACATGCCCATCAATATTATCAGACAAGAGATATTTAACAATAGCAATATTAGCTTCTACTTTAACTTTCTTAGGAGGTGTGTAGGATCTAATATTGCTTTTACGAACAACAGTTGAAGCTTTAGCATGATCCTTTATTCTAACAGGGAAAGGTGGGTTCTCAACATAAGAAGTAGGAACAATAGGATCATTATAAGTGACAATCTTTTCTTCAACTTTAATAGGTGAAGCTACTTTTACTTCTATGGGAGGATGATATTTAAACCACTTCTCCTTAGGGAGATCAACAAAAGTAGCAAACGATTCACAGAAAGAAGCTACTATCTCAGTGTCAAGTCCGTATTTAGTGCTAAACTTACGGAAAATATCGGTATCCATAAAGATTTAACACAATCAAACTTAGGTGTCATACCTGACTCCTTACCTTCGTCGAGGTCCCAATCTCCAGGGTTGCGTTTAATTCTATCCAATAAGTCACATTTAAATTCAATAGTCTTCAGCATAAAAGAGCCAGCACAAGAAGTATCGAGCATGGTGTGATTGTTTTCGGAAAGCCGAGCATATAAATTTTGAATAATTGTTTCCCTTGGAAACCCATGGTTGGTGCATGAATATAACATTGATTTAAGCCTCCCCCAAGCTTGAGCGATGCTTTCTCCTTCGTGAGGCCAAAAATTATATATATAATTGCGATCACGATGAACAAGATGCATAGGGTAATACTTTTGATGAAATTCCAATTTCAATCTTTTATAATTCCATGATCTCGTATCATCACATAGCCTATACCATATCAATGTGTCTCCCTTCAAAGATAAAGGGAAGACCTTCTTCTTAGCAACATCATCGGGTATACCTGCAAGCTTAAATAATCCACAAACTTCATCCACATATATTAAGTGCTCATCAGGGTGCTTTGTTCCATCCCCTGTAAAAGGATTAGCTAGCAGTTTTTCCATCACACCCGAAGGAAATTCAAAAGGAGTTTCATTTTCAATAGGTTCAGTAGGTTGAGGAGCAACTCTTTGCTCTACTGGACAGGGTGAAGATACCCCGAACAAGCCCCTCAGAGAATTACTTTCCATAGTAACAAGTGACAGTAAATTTCAGCACACTATATAAATATTTCCTTACCAAATTCCACGTACCAGAAGCGCTACACTCCCCGGCAACGGCGCGAGAAAAGAGTCTTGATGACCCACAAGTATAGGGGATCTATCGTAGTCCTCTCGATAAGTAAGAGTGTCGAACCCAACGAGGAGCAGAAGGAAATGATAAGCGGTTTTCAGCAAGGTATTCTCTGCAAGTACTGAAATAAGTGGTAACAGATAATTTTGTGACAAGATAAATTGTAACGAGCAACAAGTAACAAAAGTAAATAAAGTGCAGCAAGGTGGCCCAATCCTTTTTGTAGCAAAGGACAAGCCGGAACAAACTCTTATAATAGGAAAAGCGCTTCCGAGGACACATGGGAATATCGTCAAGCTAGTTTTCATCACGTTCATATGATTCACGTTCGGTACTTTGATAATTTGATATGTGGGTGGACCGGTTCTTGGGTGCTGTTCTTACTTGAACAAGCATCCCACTTATGATTAACCTCTATTGCAAGCATCCGCAACTACAACAAAAGTATTAAGGTAAACCTAACCATAGCATGAAACATGTGGATCCAAATCAGCCCCTTATGAAGCAACGCATAAACTAGGGTTTAAGCTTCTGTCACTCTAGCAACCCATCATCTACTTATTACTTCGCAATGCCTTTCTCTAGGCCCAAATAATGGTGAAGTGTTATGTAGTCAACATTCACATAACACCACTAGAGGCTAGACAACATACATCTTATCAAAATATCGAACGAATACCAAATTCACATGACTATTAATAGCAAGACTTATCCCTTGTCCTCAGAAACAAACATAACTACTCACAAAGAATATTCATGTTCATAATCAGAAGGGTAGTAATATGCATATAGGATCTGAACATATGATCTTCCACCAAATAAACCAACTAGCATCAACTACAAGGAGTAATCAACACTACTAGCAACCTACTAGCACCAATCCCGGACTTTGAGACAAGAATTGGATACAAGAGATGAACTAGGGTTTGGAGATGAGATGGTGCTGATGAAGATGTTGATGGAGATTGCCCTCTCCCGATGAGAGGAGCGTTGGTGATGACGATGGTGATGATTTCCCCCTCCCGGAGGGAAGTGTCCCCGGCAGAACAGCTCTGCCGGAGCCCTAGATTGGTTCCGCCAAGGTTCCGCCTCGTGGCGGTGGAGTCTCGTCCCAAAAGATTGCTTCTGGTTTTTTTCTCATCGAAAGACTTCATATAGCAGAAGATGGACGTCGGAGACCCACCAGGGGCCTACGAGGTAGGGGGCGCGCCCTAGGAGGGGGGCGCGCCCCCCACCCTCGTGAGTAGGGTGTGGGCCCCCTGGCCTTCATCTTTGGCGAGGATTTTTCTTTATTTCTTTTAAGATATTCCGTGGAGTTTCAGGACTTTTGGAGTTGCGCAGAATAGGTCTCTAATATTTGTTCCTTTTCCAGCCCAGAATTCCAGCTGCCGGCATTCTCCCTCCTTATGTAAACCTTGTAAAATAAGAGAGAATAGCCATAAGTATTGTGACATAACGTGAGATAACAGCCCATAATGCAATAAATATCGATATAAAAGCATGATGCAAAATGGACGTATCAGAGAGCCCCGAACTTGGGTAAAGTACGCCGGCGTTCGTGTCTACGCCTCATCCCGCTTCTGGGCACCGGCGACATTCTACTCACTCCCACCATGATAAGCCATCCTTTGTCATATGTCGCACCCAACCCCCGACAGTTTCCGTTCGTATATAAATCCCACATAGTCACTCCAAGGAAAACGTTTGCGCAAGGTGGCGTAACGCAAATAGTTTTCAAGAGAATGTCGTGTGTGATTGTTCATTGATCCAACACGGTTTATTCCTAGAAACTATGTGCGTTGCCTAAGGTCATCTCCCACGGTGTTTTCTCAATAACCGTTTGCAATAGGAAAAACCAATTAGCAAGCTAATTGGCCAATTAGCGGGCTGATTGCCCTATTATTAATAATCCATTTACTAATCTAATTGACATTCATATTAAGCACATAATATATTCCATTTCCATATTAAGGAAGCAGGATTTCATAATTGAAATACATCAGAGTACAACATGATATAGCTTCAGCACTTAGCTACCTCATTACACAACTGCACCAGCAGCAAGTTTCACATGCAACACCTAGAACCTTTCGAAATTAGCATCATAGACGGTGCATAGAGAGATGCATCTCATCTAGAAAACTGCTGAAGCGGAAGGTGAATATTGAGCCTTCATTCATGTTGAAGGTATTTGCAACTTTAGGCCAGTGCCTGTGGATGATTGACCATCCATCCTTCGACCTCTTCAGGAACACTTCAATATTGAACCATGGGTGTTGTATGAAAACTTTCCTCTCCTCCTGACCACAGAGGTGGTTTGAGAGGTAATCATCAGTGAACCCTGAAAAAAGGATGTGCATAAATATCTTCTCTATATTGGAAATGGGGCGAAGGAATAAAAAAATGCAAGGTATAATAGTTAGTACCATCTTGTGAACCTCAGTGCTTCCCATTGTTTCCCTACAACACATATAAGGTAGTTAGTCATCAGGTTAAGTAAGGGTTCGCATGCTATTAGTAAAATATGCTGATGATAAATAAGCGCATTGCAGATTCATCAGATTAATTCAAGCCACATGGAAAACACATTTATCCAAACCAAGCATGATTAAGAACTAGGAAATATAGCACTTGTACATGGAAAACACATTTATCCAAACCAAGCATGATTAAGATCATATGTATTAAGTGCAGCCAAATTTGATTTATTCCTCACATGGTATACAATAAAAGAATGTAGCCACAACAATTGAACATCGCATTGCTGAATTGAACCAAGCAGTTAACTAAACACCACAACAAATGAACCAAACGTTAACTGAGCACCACATTGCACAATATAACATACTCCTAATAGAAGATCAGACAGTTAACCAAACCAAGCATGCTTAACAACTTGGATATATAGCAATTGTATTTGTTTCTCATGTATTTAGTACATCCAAATTCGATTTATTTCTCACATGGTATACAATAATAGAATGCAGCCACAACAATTGAACATCGCATTGCAGAATTGAACCAAGCAGTTAACTAAACACCACAACAAATGAACCAAATGTTAACTGAGCACCACATTGCACAATATAACATACTCGTCATAGAAGATCAGACAGTTAACCAAACCAAGCATTCTTAACAACCTGGAAATATTGCACCCTGAAGAATTGAACATCACATTTGCAGAATTGAACCAAGTAGTTAACTGAACACCACATTGCACGACATATAGAACATATACACTATAGCAGAAGATTGCATGGTAGAAGTAGATAGCACAATTCACTAGAATTTGTTAAGGGAAGGCAGTAGCTAGCAAACTGAACATGGGTCCTTATAGTGAGCTAATAAGACAAGCTACTCCTCATTGTCGGAGATATCGATGACGATTGGATCCTTGGACATGGAAGAGGGTGAGGCCTCCGCATCATGGGTGCCGTCGTTGTAGTGGTGAGTTGCCTGAGCCGCTCCGGGCACCAATCTGCTGGCTCTCGAGATGAGGTAAGAACGTGCACGCTGAGAAAACACCTCGTAGTCTTTGTCGAAGGCACCGACGGTGGCCTCGAGAAAACGCCATGAACTATCGTTTAAAGCAGCCAACCGCGTCGCAGTGTCGGTGCGTGAGGCGTCAACGGTGGCCTGGACGGCGAGGTGCTCCTCCAAGATCTGGGGGTCGGCACGAATGTCAGCCATGGCGACCTCATCCGTGCATGAAGCCGCGATTTGCTTCTCCGCTGCCAAATGCTCCTTCAGGTCCTGGCTATACTGCGTGCACCATGGCTTAGGCCGGTGCTTATTTGGTGGAGGGGTCGGTGATTTGGGTGGAAGGTGTCATGCTCGCGCCGGTGGTTGGGGCATGTGGGATGTGGAAGGAGGAGGAGGATGGGGGTCGGGTGTGGATTACCTGCCTGGATATGTGAGGCCAAGTAGCGTGAAGGAGGATCGCCGGCAAGGAGGCGGCGCTGGAAGCAAGGAGTGAAGGTTTCAACTTGGAAAGGAAGGCGGAAACAGGGGAAATGTGGCTTTTGGTAAGGGGGAGGGGCGGGGAGGTAGATATTTCTGCGGAAGCCGAAAATTTGGAATCGCTTTAGCGAAAAAACTGGCACGCAAAGTGTCATCAGACACGGTCCCTTATTCAAAGCGGGTTGTGGACTGTAGCCGTCACACCTTCTCGCGTAAGCCGTATGCGTACTATACCCCCATGCTGCTCCAAGATATTTTGTGCTGCATCTCACACGGTTGGTTATAATAAAATGTGTGAGATCTACTTGATTTTTCGTCTTGATTTGAATTACATAATGGGGTCACAGCAGCCATGCACGGTGTTTGAATTGCTAGACATTTTATCTGCAGTGAACATGCAACTATATGTGTGTCATAAAAGAATTGGAATTATTCAGGGTTCGTTTGGACATTTTTATGCATTAAGTGAGTTTTCAATGCATTTATGTGCATAATTCAAATTTGAACTACATGCACATGCTCCAATGCATATAAATTTGTTGAAAAATCAAATTTTTGTCCTTGGGTGCATGCTTAGGTCCCATGCAAGAAATGGAAATGAATGTAAAACACCCTGCCACCGTCACTCGGCCACAAACATTGAGATACCTGGTTTTTAAATTCTAGTAAATATAAAACTCGTCTGAAATTCATGAAACTTGGCATGCTATCATGGAGCGGCATCAACATGCCGTGGTAAATTTTTTGTCCCATTTGGGGTAGGTTTGGGTATATGCTTCTCACAAGCCAGAGCTTCTCACAACAAGCATGATGGTTTTGGTAGGGAACGCCCCACCTTTGGGGACGAAACGATATCCATTGCCTCTTATTGCTTTCAAAACTTTTCATGTGTCAGCATAGAACAACAGGGGTGTTGTGTTATTTTATGTGATTTTTCGGGGTTCGTTTGGACATTTTAATGCATTAAGTGAGTTTTCAATGCATTCATGTGCATAATTCAAATTTGAACTACATGCACATGATCCAGTGCATATAAATTGGTTGAAAAATCAAATCTTTGTCCTTGGGTGCATGCTTAGGTCCCATGCAAGAAATGGGAATGAATGTCAAACACCTTGCCATCGTCACTCCGCCACAAACATTGAGATACCTGGTTTTAAAATTCTAGTAAATCCAAAACTCGTCTGAAATTCATGAAACTTGGCATGCTATCATGGAGCGGCATCAACATGCCATGGTAAATTTTCTGTACCATTTGGGGCAGGTTTGGGTATATGCTTCTCACAAACCAGAGCTTCTCACAACAAGCATGATGGTTTCGGTAGGGAACGCCCCACCTTTTGGGACGAAATGATATCCATTGCCTCTTATTGCTTTCAAAAAATTTCTTGTGTCAACATAGAACAACAGTAGTGTTGTGTTATTTTTTGTGATTTTTCGGGGTTCATTTGGGCATTTTTATGCATTAAGTGAGTTTTCAATGCATTTATGTGCATAATTCAAATTTGAACTACATGCACATGCTCCAGTGCATATAAATTGGTTGAAAAAACAAATCTTTGTCCTTGGGTGCATGCTTAGGTCCAATGCAAGAAATGGGAATGAATTTCAAACACCAGGGCACCGTTCATTGCCGACAAAACATTGAGATACTTTGTTTTAAAATTCTAGTAAATGCAAAACACGTCTGAAATTCATGAAACTTGGCATGCTATCATGGAGCGGCATCAACATGCCGTGGTAAACTTTTTGTCCCATTTGGGGCAGGTTTGGGTATATGCTTCTCACAAACCAGAGATTCTAATAACAAGCATGATGGTTTCGGTAGGGAATGCCCCACCTTTGGGGACGAAACGATATCCATTGCCTCTTATTGCTTTCAAAAATTTTCTTGTGTCAACATAGAACAACATGAGTGTTGTGTTATTTTTTGTGATTTTTCGGGGTTCGTTTGGACATTTTTATGCATTAAGTGAGTTTTCAATGCATTTATGTGCATAATTCAAATTTGAACTACATGCACATGATCCAGTGCATATAAATTGGTTGAAAAATCAAATCTTTATCCTTGGGTGCATGCTTAGGTCCCATGCAAAAAAATGGGAATGAATGTCAAACACCCTGCCACCGTCACTCCGCCGCAAACATTGAGATACCTGGTTTTTAAATTCTAGTAAATCCAAAAAATCGTCTGAAATTCATGAAACTTGGCATGCTATCATGGAGCGGCATCAACATGCCGTGGTAAAGTTTATGTCCCATTTGGGGCAGGTTTGGGTATATGCTTCTCACAAACCAGATCTTCTCACAACAAGCATGATGGTTTCGGTAGGGAACGCCCCACCTTTGGGGACGAAACGATATCCATTGCCTCTTATTGCTTTCAAAAAATTTCTCATCTCAACATAGAACAACGGGAGTGTTGTGTTATTTTTTGTGATTTTTTGGGGTTTGTTTGGACATTTTTATGCAATAAGTGTGTTTTCAATGCATTTATGTGCATAATTCAAATTTGAACTACATGCACATGCTTCAGTGCACATAAATTGGTTGAAAAATCAAATCTTTGTCCTTGGGTGCATGCATAGGTCCCATGCAAGAAATGGGAATGAATGTCAAACACCCTGCCACCGTCACTCGGCCGCAAACATTGAGATACCTGGTTTTCAAATTCTAGTAAATCCAAAACTCGTCTGAAATTCATGAAACTTGGCACGCTATCATGGAGCGGCATCAACATGCCTTGGTAAATTTTTTGTCCCATTTGGGGCAGGTTTGGGTATATGCTTCTGACAAACTAGAGCTTCTCACAACAAGCATGATGGTTTCGGTAGGGAACGCCCCACCTTTGGGGACGAAACGATATCCATTGCCTCTTAATGCTTTCAAAAAATTTCTCGTGTCAGCATAGAACAACAGGAGTGTTGTGTTATTTGTTGTGATTTTTCATGGTTCGTTTGGACATTTTTATGCATAAAGTGAGTTTTTAATGCATTTATGTGCATAATTCAAATTCGAACTACATGAACATGCTCCAGTGCATATAAATTGGTTGAAAAATCAAATCTTTGTCCTTGGGTGCATGCTTAGGTCCCATGCAAGAAATGGGAATGAATGTCAAACACCCTGCCACCATCACTCCGCCGCAAACATTGACATACCTGGTTTTTAAATTCTAGTAAATTTAAAACTTGTCTGAAATTCATGAAACTTGGCATGCTATCATGGAGCGGCATCAACATGTTGTGGTAAATTTTTTGTCCCATTTGGGGCAGGTTTGGGTATATGCTTCTCACAAACCAGAGCTTCTCACAACAAGCATGATGGTTTCGGTAGGGAACGCCCCACCTTTGGGGACAAAATGATATCAATTGCCTCTTATTGCTTTCAAAAATTTTCTTGTGTCAACATAGAACAACAGGAGTGTTATGTTATTTTTCTTTTGATTTTTCGGGGTTCGTTTGGACATTTTTATGCATTAAGTGAGTTTTCAATGCATTTATGTGCATAATTCAAATTTGAACTACATGCACATGCTCCAGTGCATATAAATTGGTTGAAAAATCAAATCTTTGTCCTTGGGTGCATGCTTAGGTCCCATGCAAGAAATGGGAATGAATGTCAAACACCATGCCACCGTCACTCGGCCGCAAACATTGAGATACCTGGTTTTTAAATTCTAGTAAATCCAAAACTCGTCTGAAATTCATGAAACTTGGCATGCTATCATGGAGCAGCATCAACATGCCGTGGTAAATTTTTTGTCCCATTTGGGGCTGGTTTGGGTATATGCTTCTCACAAACCAGAGCTTCTCACGACAAGCATGAGCGTTTCGCGAGGGAATGTCCCACCTTTGGGGACGAAACGATATCCATTGCCACTTATTGCTTTCAAAATTTTCTCGTGTCAACATAGAACAATAGGAGTGTTGTGTGATTTTTTTGATTTTTCGGGGTTCGCTTGGACATTTTTATGCATTAAGTGAGTTCTCAATGCATTTATGTGCATAATTCAAATTTGAACTACATGCACATGCTCGAGTGCATATAAATTGGTTGAAAAAACAAATCTTTGTCCTTGGGTGCATGCTTAGGTCCAATGCAAGAAATGGGAATGAATTTCAAACACCAGGGCACCTTTCATTGCCGACAAAACATTGAGATACTTTGTTTTAAAATTCTAGTAAATGCAAAACTTGTGTGAAATTCATGAAACTTGGCATGCTATAATGGAATGGCACCCGAAATGCTGTGTTATTTTCGTTTCCATTTTGAGAGAAGGCGCACTCGAATAACAGCCAACAAAGGCATTTTGAAAAAATAGCTGCTACTTTAATATCTCAAACATTTGTATAATTCAAACTGTGTGCGTTATGTTAACCATTCACATGACGCCAAGTGTCTTGGTTTTAATGGCTCTTGATCACAAGCGTTTTAGATAGAACACCTGTATGCAAAGTGAGAGCAGGATTTGTGCATCTCTTGAACACAAACGATTCTTTTGGATGACCCGTGTGAACCACTTACAAACAATTTGGTAAGATTTGCATCCGCCATATTGGGTATGTTGCCATTTGTCAAACTAGAAAGATTGACATTTGTTGATCTAGTAACATTGCCATTTGCCAACCTTGTAACACTGCGATTTGTCAAAATATGAAGCTAAAAATCACTAGCAGTATCTAATTTTTGCAACTAAAATTCAGTAATTAAGCATAGATGGAGGCGAGGAGGCGTGTTCAGCCGGGCGTGTAGCAGGTGGCGCAGTACTATTCGATTTGACAGCGGGCGGCACAGTTCCCGATAGGGCTTTAATGCAGACGAGGGAGAGTGTAGCGGTTCACGAAATGTTGAACGGTCAATGATGCATCCTCCTTCAATTAGCATCGTGTGAACGCATGAGGGAAGTAATGGTAGGAGGACCGGGAAAAGAAGCAGCACGATGTGAATGAAACGCAGTTTGGACTCATATAAAGGCGCCCCTCCATTCCAATGAATCTACCACATCGTACACACCTAAGCATTTTCCTAAGCACCTACACTAATAAGCGCAAAAGTGCTCACTCCAGACCCATGGCGGTGATGTGTGCGAGCGTCCAGCGGCTATGCCAGATGGTCCACGACGCCGGCCTGCGGCATGGCACCGTGGATCGTCTCCACACGGTGTTGGCGACCGGCTGGTGGATGCCGCCGTCGACGCCAGCTATGACTCTCAGTACGACCAGATGATCATTCGCACCACCAATAGGTTCACCATCATCAAGAAGCTCGCGGACGACATCGCTGTACTCCTCCAGCTCGCACGCCCGGGCTCCTCATTACCTGCCACCCCAATCGGCCTCCAAGGTCGGAACCTCTTTCAAGCACTGGTGGCCCTGCGACTACCCGCTGACGCCATGAAGAATGTCCACCTAGAGGTCGCGCTCGCCGTGAGCTGCCTCGCCCTGCAAGAAACCGTCGACCTACACATCCATGTGTACGAGTGAATCATGTACATAGGTATCTATAAGGCTAGTGAGGATGCTATGATGTTGGCCTTCTTCAACCGGCTGGGAGCCTTGGATGCCTTTGCTGAGAAGCACCTTGACCTCGCCACAAAAGCTGTCGCTCCTTAGCCACCGGTCGGTGGCCCGGTGCACTGAGTTGAGGAGGAGGAGGTCGTACGTTGATGGATGCATCTTTCTTCTTGCCTCCTGTAACCACCACTGCGATCGCATCATCGTGGCCTTAATTCTTATTGTGTTATTGCATTCTCGTTCTAGTCAATACAGGCATGTGCGACCCTTTTGCTTAATTATATGCATCACTGTAACTAGTACTCCATCCATCAATTTATAAGTTGTGCTGCCAGTGTTTGGGGCTGGCGCACGATCACACACGTTCGTGTGCATGCGGTGGCGCCGGGCGTGGCGCGATGATGCAGTTACCCGCTGCAAAAACTGCCATGCGGGGGACGTGGCATTGACCATTGGGCAGCAACAGTCGGTCATCCGGGTGCCCAATAAAGGATGCAAAGAGGGATCCTACAGAAGCAAGGACAAACTTCCCTACTGATAGCTCATCTAACAGAACTCCCAAGTTAAGTGTGCTGAGGCTGGAGTAGTCATCAGATGGCTAACTGGAAGGGAAGTGGCCTCGATGTTAAATTAACTGATGTGATGGGTCACTGTAAACATTTAATTGTGTTGAATGTATATAGTGCTCCATCATATTATTTGAATTAACCTCTAGGTCCTTGTTTTGTAATTTTTTACATTTTTTGTTTTTTGTACACATGTTGATTGCCTTGAAGAAGGTCTATCTCATTACTTTTTTGATATTTTTTGTTTTTTAAACACATGTTGATTGGCTTGAATGAATGTCTATCCCCTTACTTTACGACATGTTTCCAAAACATGGACCTCGAGGTTAATTCAACTAATAGGACAGAGCCTTATATACATTCAACGCAATTAAATGTTTTCCAAAAAAAAGTGATATGATTTCGGTGAAACTTATAAGTCATGTATGTCAAATTAACCTATGTGTACTTGTTCTCGAATTAACCTTCGGGCCTTTTTGCCGCGTATCACACACATCTTGTTAAGTTGAACCGTTTATGTTCTCTTCCCTAATCGAAAATAGTTCATTCGACTGAACCGTATGCCATATATCACACACACCTTGATCTGGCTGATCGTTTCTGTTGCTTTCCCTAATAGCAAAAGTTCATCGGAGCGAACCGTATGCCGTATATCGCACACACACTGATATGGCTGCCCGTTTCTGTTTTTCTGTCTAATCGCAAATAGTTTGTCTGGATGAACCGTATGCCCTGCTTCGCACACAGAACTAAAATCTGAACCGTGTTTGATGCATCCGTCATCGCAAATGTTTTGCACCTTTTTGACCGTTTTTTACACCAACATTTGCGATTATGGCATCGCACACAGTTTTGTCGAAGGGTCTCTGATCGTAGTGTCACGTTAGCAGCATCCTGCAGTAGTGATTCCTTTCGATAAGTAAGAGTGTCGAACTCAAGGAGGAGCAGAAGGAAATGACAAGCGGTTTTCAGCAAGATATTTTCTGCAGGCACTGCAATTATCGGTAATAGATAGGTTTGTGATAAGATAATTCATAACAGGTAACAAGTAAAAAGTAAAACAAAGGTGAAGCAAGGTGGCCCAATCCTTTTTATAGCAAAGGACAAGCCTGGCCGAACTCTTATATAAAGCAAAGCGCTCCTAAGGACACATGGGAATTACTGTCAAGTTAGTTTTCATCATGCTCATATGATTCACGTTCTCTACATTGATAATTTGATATGTGGGTGGACCGGTGCTTGGGTGCTATCCTTACTTGGACAAGCCTCCCACTTATTATTAACCCCTCTTGCAAGCATCCGTAACTACGAAAGAAGAATTAAGATAAATCTAACCATAGCATGAAACATGTGGACCCAAATCAACCCCTTATGAAGCAACACATAAACTAGGGTTTAAACTTCTGTCACTCTAGCAACCCATCATCTACTTACTACTTCCCAATGCCTTCCCCTAGGCCCAAATCATGGTAAAGTGTCATGTTGTCGACATTCACATAACAACACTAGAGGAAAGACAACATACATCTCATCAAAATATCGAACGAATACCAAATTCACATGATTACTTATAGCAAGACTTCTCCAATGTCCCCAAGAAGAAACGTAGCTACTCACAAAGCATGTTCATGTTCAAGATCAGAGGGGTAATAAATATCATTAAGGATCTGAACATATGATCTTCCACCAATTAAACCAACTAGCATCAACTATAAGAAGTAATCAACACTACTAGCAACCTACAGGTACTAATCCGAGGTTCTGAGGCAAAGATTGAATACAAGAGATGAATTAGGGTTTGAGAGGAGATGGTGCTAGTGAAGATTGACCCTCCCACGATGAGAAGATCGTTGGTGATGACGATGGCTTTGATTTCCCCCTCTGGGAGGGAAGTTTCCCCAACAAAATTGCTCTGTCGGAGCTCTAGGTTGCTCCTGCCTAGGTTCCGCCTTGAGACGGCGGTGCTTCATCTCGAAAGATCTCTTCTGATTTTTTAAGTCAAAACCCTCCATATAGAAGAAGATGGGCACCAGACGATGGCCAGGGGGCCCACAAGCCCTGGGGGCACGCCCTGGGGGTAGGGTGCGCCCCCAGGCTTGTGACCACCTCATGGGCCCCCTTCTGTAGTTTCTTCGCCCAATATTTTTTATATATTCCAAAACAATTCTCCGTAAAGTATCAGGACATTTGGAGTTGTGCAGAATAGGTATCTCAGATTTGCTCCTTCTCGGTCCAGAATTCCAGCTGCCGGCATTCTCCCTCTTCATGTAAATCTTGTAAAATAAGAGAGAAAAAGCATAAGTATTGTACCATGACGTGAAATAACAGTCCATAATGCAATAAATATCAATATAAAAACATGATGTAAAATGGACGTATCAACTCCCCCAAGCTTAGACCTCGCTTGTCCTCAAGCGAAAGCCAAGATCGATAATCATGTCCACATGTTTAGAGATAGAGGTGTCGATAATTAAAATACGGACATGAAGGCATCATGATCATCTTTTAAAACAGCAAAATGTTGCCATATAACTTATTATGCTAAAGTGATAATTCGTTCATAAGGTAAAGTATGAATCAAAAACTTTATTGAAAACTAACAAACTATGATCTTGGTCATTGAAGAAATTGCTATTTATCATACATCAGAAAGAGTCAATATAAGAGCTTGTCTAGCAAGTCCACATACTCAATCATCTTTTAGTCCTTCATAATTGCTAACACTCACACGATACTTATGAGATCAAAGCTTCAATCAGACACATAGAAAGATATGGGCTTATAGTTTCGCCTCCCAATAGTTTACCTCAAGGGTAATGTGAACAATTAATAATAACTCATGATCACCTACATCCGAGTGGATATATGTATATAGATCTTTCCCCAACACATGACACTTGCCAAAAGAAAAAAGCGAAATATAGGGAACGGTGAGGATCACCATGACTCTTGCATAAAGGTAAGTAGTAAAAAGTAAAAGATAGGCCCTTCGTAGAGGGATGCAAAGGTTGTCACTTTATATTGCAGCTTGTGATACAAAACTTTATTATGCAGTCCGTCACTTTTATTTATTCCCCATCACAAGTTCGTATAAAGTTTATTTTCCTCACACTAATAGATCATACATATTTAAAGAGCAATTTTTATTGCTTGCACCGATGGCAACTTACTTGAGGGATCTTACTCAATCCATACGTAGGTATAGTGGACTCTCATGGCAAAACTGGGTTAAGGGTATTTGGATGCATAAGTAGTATCTCTACTTGGTGCAGGATTTTTGGCTACTATGAGGTGGAAGCAAGTGTCACATGTTATAGGATCCACGACAATAGAACTTCTATTCGAAAATAAGTAAACATAACTTATTATGTTGTCTTCCTTGTCCAACATCAACTTATTAGCATATAATATTTTAATGAGTGGTCACAATCATAAAATATGTCCAAGATAATATATTTATATGTGAACCTCTCATTATTTATTACTTCCTTTTAATTGTAACAATGACCAAAACTATGTTTGTCATCCTTCAATAAATTTTAATCATCATACTTCTTATATGTGAAGTCATCACTCTCCATAAGATTATTATATAGTCTTCTTATTTTTTAATTTTTTTGTTTTTTTCCAAGATCAAGGCAAGAAAGCAAAGCCCTTACTCAAAACTACTCTTTATTATAAAACTCTAACACTCGATTACATAGATAGGACCCAAAGCAAAACTAAAAGACTAGATCATACTAAAACTTATATTCTACTAGATCAAGATATAACCAAAAGAATCAAACTAAGATAAACGATAAAGGTGAAGATGTGATGGTGATACAATCCCAGGGCATCTCCCCCAACCTTGGAACAAGCCAAGGGGAGTGCGCATACCCGTGTACTCAAGTCTCCTTCTTTGGAGGTGGTGGTGACGAAATTGATGATGTGGGAAGCTTGTATTTAGTCTTTCAAGGCATAGGTTCCCTGTCATAGAAGGATGAATGAGTCTCCGAAATCCTCAAATCTGCAGCCAAACTCATCCTTTTAAATTTATACTCATACTCATAGTTTTGGTTTTGTAAATCGTAGATCTGTGCTTGAAGGTGCTATATCCGCTCCTGGAGCTTGACGATAGCCTCTCCAATATTAGCGGCAACCAGCTTGTGGTCGCGGGTGAATTCCGTGATCATGGAGTGGTTGGTGTTGAGTCTGTGTTCCACCATCCCTTGGCACTTGAAGATCTCCTGCTCCACTGCTTCGAGCCTGGTCTCCATGGTTCCGGTCTTCTTTGGCCCTTGAACATCCCAGATGTGAAGCACCCCCTCACCATCTCAATGGCCTGAGGGTGTTTCATCACCTCCTGAAGGTAAGGGTTGATGACCTTCTTGAAGAACTTGTCTTTGGGGGCCTTCGGAGACGTCATGATGATCTAGATCTGCCAGAAAAACAACACGAAACAAGAACAAAGGATATTGTCGTGGTATGGTGCTCAAAACCTTTGGGAGATTATATAATGAATTTTTCCCGACCATAAGAAGTAATCTGCAAGAAAATGGAGTCCGGAGGGCAGACGAGGTGGCCACAAGCCTGGGAGGCACGCCCATGGGGTAGGGCGCACCCCCTCGGCTTGGCGCCTCCTCGTGCACTATTCTGACTATTTTTTATTTTTTATTTTTTTTAAATATTCCAAAGAGAGTAAAATTGTCTTTGGGAAACTTTTGGAGTTGGTTTACTTACCGTATCACATACCTACTCCTTTTCAGGGTTCTGGCATGTTCTGGTAGGTTTCCTTTATGTACTCCTCCGGTGTTATGGTATGAATAATATTAGTTTCAACATTCATGGGTGTACCTAAGATATAATGTTTGATTCTTTGCCCATTTAGCACCTTCGGATTAGTGCCTTCGGCGTTGTTGATCTTAATGGCACCGGAATGATAAACTTCGTCGATAATGTAAGGACCTTCCCATTTGGAGAGAAGTTTCCATGCAAAAAATCTTAAACAAGAATTGTATAGCAAGACTTGGTCACCTACATTGAATTCCCGTTTTTGTGTTCTTTTGTCAAGCGACCTTTTAACCTTTTCTTTAAAAAAATTGGCATTTTCATAGGCTTGGGTTCTCCATTCATCGAGTGAGCTAATGTCGGATAAACTCTTTTCACCGGCAAGTTTGAAATCATAATTAAGTTCTTTAATTTCCCAATAAGCTTTATGTTCTAGTTCCAGAGGCAAGTGACATGCTTTTCCATAAACCATTTTATATGGAGACATACCATAGGATTTTTGTAGGCAGTTGTGTAAGCCCATAATGCATCGACCAATTCTTCCTAGATCCATTAACCATCTTTTGCAAGATCAATTTTATTTCCCTATTACTTAAATCTACTTGACCACTAGACTAAGGATGATATGGAGATGCAATTCTATGGTTAACATCATACTTAATTAGCAAGCAATTTACGGAAAGCACCATGAATAAAGTGTGAACCACCATGAGTCATTAAGTATCTAGGGACTCCAAACCTCGGGAAAAAAAACTTCTTTAAGCATCTTAATGGAAGTGTTGTGATCAACACTACTAGTTGGAATAGTTTCTACCCACTTAGTAACATAATCAACAACAACTATAATATGAGTATACCCATTGGAGGAAGGAAAAGGTCCCATATAATAAAAACCCTATACATCAAACGGTTCAATAACAAGTGAATAGTTCATAGGAATTTCCCTACGTCTACTAATGTGACCAATTCTTTGACATTCATCACAAGACAAGACAAACTTATGAGTATCTTTGAAAAAAGTAGGCCAATAAAAACTGGATTGTAATACCTTGTGTGCAGTTTGGTCTCCCGCATGGTGTCCTCCGTATGAATCGGAGTGACACTTCTATAGGATTTGTTCCTGTTCATGCTCAGGTATACAACGTCTAATAACACCATCTACTCCTTTATATATAGATGTGGGTCATCCCAAAAGTAATGTCTTAAGTCATAGAAAAACCTTTTCTTTTGCTGGTATGTAAAACTAGGTGGTATAAATTTAGCAAGAATAATTGGTCAAAAAATTTAGTAACAAGATAATTAGCATGGTTTGCATACCATGGGGCACTATGAGAAGTATTTATGACAGCCAATTGTTCATCAGGAAAACTATCATCAATATGTAGTGGGTCATCAAAAATATTTTCTAACCTAGACAAGTTATCTGCTACGGGGTTCTCAGCTCCTTTCCTATCAATAATATGTAGATCAAATTCTTGTAGCAAGAGAACTCACCTAAAGAGTCTAGGTTTAGCATCTTTATTTTCCATAAGGTATTTAATAGCAGCATGATCAGTGTGAATAATTACTTTAGAATCAACAATGTAAGATCTGAATTTATCACAAGCGAACGCAACTGCTAGAAATTCCTTTTCAATAGTAGCATAAGTTCTTTGAGCATTGTCTAGAGTTTTACTAGTATAATGGATAACATTTAATTTCTTATCAACTCTTTGTCCTACTACAGCACCAACAACATAATCACTAGCATCACACATAATTTCAAAGGGTAGGTTCCAATCAGGTGGTTGAACAATAGGTGCAGAGATTAAGGCTTTCTTAAGTATTTCAAAGGCTTCTAAATAATCATCATCAAAAACAAATGGAACATCTTTTTGCAAAAGATTAGTGTGAGGCCTAGAAATTTTAGAGAAGTCTTTAATAAATCTCCTATCGGAACCAACATGGCCAAGGAAACTTCTTATACCTTTTATATCTGTAAGGAACGACATTTTTTCAATTGCATCAACTTTAGCTTTATCAACTTCAATACCTCTTTCAGAGATTTTATGCCCCAAGACAATACTGATGTCGCTTGAACTACGTCGGTATTTCCCCAAAGAGGAAGGGATGATGCAGCACAGCTACCGTAGGTATTTCCCTCAGTGATGAGACCAAGGTTATCGAACCAGTAGGAGAACCAATCAACACTATGTAAACGGTACCTGCACACAAATAACAAATACTTGCAACCCGACGTGTTAAAGGGGTTGTCAATCCCTTTCGGGTAATGGTGCCAGAAATTGTCAAGTTGACGGGATAAAAGTTGTGATAGATTGGATAAATAGATCTCGATAAAGCGTGAATAAAATAAAGGGCAGCAAAGTATTTTTGGGTTTTTGGAAATATAGATCTGAAAATAAAAGTAGCAAATAATAGATCGGAAAGCAAATATGAAGAAGAATAGACCCGAGGGCCGTATATTTCTCTAGTGGCTTCTCTCAAGAAAAATAGCAAACGGTGGGTAAACAAATTACTATTGGGCAAATGATAGAAGCTCAAATAATTGTGATGATATCCAGGCAATGATCATTATATAGGCATCACGTCCAATATTAGTAGACTGACTCCTTCCTGCATCTACTACTATTACTCCACACATCGACCGCTATCCAGCATACATCCAGTGTATTAAGTTCATGGAGAAACAGAGTAATGCAATAAGAATGATGACATGATGTAGACAAGATCTATTCATGTAGGAATATACCCCATCTTGTTATCCTTAATGGCAACCATCAATACGTGTCATGCTGCCCCTTCTGTCACTTGGAAAGAACACCGCACGACCGAACCCATCACAAAGCACCTCTTCCCATGGCAAGAAAAATCGATCTAGTCGGCCTAACTAAACCAAAGATTCGAAGAAGAAATATGAGGCTATAAGTAATCATGCATATAAGAGATCAAAAGAAGACTCAAATAACTTTCATGGATAAAATAGATCTGATCATAAACTCAAAGTTCATCGGATCTCAACAAACACACCGCAAAAAGAGTTACATCAAATAGATCTCCAAGAGACCATTGTATTGAGAATCAAAAGAGAGAGATGAAGCCATCTAGCTACTAACTACGGACCTGTAGGTCTACAATGAACTACTCACGCATCATCGGAGAGGCACCAATGAGGATGATGAACCCCTCCGTGATGGTGTCTAGATTGGATCTGGAACTTGCGACATCTGAAATTGTGTTTTGTCGACTCCCATGGTGTTTTTGGATTTTTGGGGTATTTATAGAGCAAAGAGGTGGTTCGGGAGGCGGCCAAGGTGGGCACAGCTCACCAGGGCGCTCCTGGGCCCCCAGGCGCGCCCATGTGGGTTGTGCTCCCCTTAGAGTCCCCCTCTGGTACTTCTTTGGCCCAACAGGTGTCTTCTGGTCCAGAAAAACTCTCCAAAAAGTTTCGCTGCGTTTGGACTCCGTTTGGTACTGATATTTTGCAAAGTAAAAAACAAGCAAGAACAGCAACTGACGCTGGGCACTATGTCAATAGGTTACTCCCAAAAAATGATATAAAGTTGCTATAAAAGATTATAAAACATCCAAGAATGATAATATAACAACATGGAACAATAAAAAAATTTAGATACGTTGGAGACATATCAGCATCCCCAAGCTTAATTCATGCTCGTCCTCGAGTAGGTAAATGAAAAAACAGTATTTTTGATGTGGACTGCTGCCTAACATGTTCATCACATTCTTTTCTTTTGTAGCATGGACATATCAACATCCCCAAGCTTAATTCCTGCTCGTCCCCAAGCTTATAAACAAATAGTCTAGTTTTGACATGAAGATTTCAATACTCAAGCATATCAACAAGCAACCATGTGTTTCAAAATATCAACACGAAAGCAAGTTATCAGTAGCTCTTTGTGCTTATGTCAATCATTGATCCATTCATGAAACACACTCGCATATTAGCTACACCCAATGCTCAAGTACGATCATAGTGCCCCTTTGTCGGTGCTTTATAAGAGAAGATGGAGACTCAAAAAATTAAAAATTGCATAAAGTAAATAGAATGGCCCTTCGTAGAGGGGAGTAGGGATTTGTAGAGGTGCCAGAGCTCAAAGCGAAAAAGTTAGAGATACAACATTTTGGGTGGCATGCCTTTCCTATCAACGAAAACAATCGAGTAGTTTCCAATACTTTTCATGCTAGATATATCATAGGCGGTTTACCAAACAGAAAATAAAGTTTATTCCTTTTTCCACCATACTTTCACATTCCACGGTAGCCGTATCAACGGGTGCCGTCCATACCAACACTTTCTAAGGAATTTATTATTTGACAACATAAAGTAAATTCATTTTTCATTTCGGGATTGAGCATACCTAATACGTTTGCCATAATCTCGTGCAATGACAAGTGAATAAACACTCATCTTGGCAATAACACATCTAGCATGGAAAATATTGGCCACCCCCTGCCACTTCATGAGCGGTACGAGCAAACAAAAAGGAAATTATTTTGAAGAGATGGCACATACAAATTTGCTTAGAATGGCACGGGAATACCTCATATAGGTAGGTATGGTGGACTCAAGTGGCAAAACTTGGTTTAAGGATTTTGGATGCACAAGTAGTATTTCTACTTAGTACAAATGAAGGCTAGCAAAAATATTGAGAAGCATCCAACCAAGAAACAAAAAATCACATAAGCGAGCACTGAGCATAGCTAACACTGAATAATGCACCACAAGTAGGATGTAATTTTATTGCATAACTATTGACTTTCATGCTTGCATAGGGAATCACAAACATTAACACCGACATTCTTACTAAAGCATAATTACTCATCAACATGACTCACATATCACTATCATCATATCTCAAAACTATTACAAAGAATCAAGTTTATTTTGTCCAATGATATTCATGATTTTATTACTATATCCCTCTTGAGTATCTATCACTCTAGGACTAATTTCATTTGTTGCTTTTGATAAGCTCAAACAAATTTAAGTGAAGAACATGAGCATAAAAATTTTCATCTAATTTAGCAGCCAGTAGTAGAAATATTGTCTAAACAAAGGGATTACTGGTCGAAAATCCTAGCAAAGCACGTTGGCAGGCACAAAACAATAAAACAGAGAGATGTACTTACAAGATCATATCAATGCCTCAGTCCAGGATCTTGGTTGGCCAAGCTGTTAGATCCAGAAGAAACATCGTCCTTGTAGTTTTTGCCAGCTGCATAATAGGTAACAACGACCTGTTAGTATATTTGAATTACATCGGGCAGGTGATGCTGGACGGGTTTAAAGGTGACAAGAACCTAGGTCGTGGCGGGTGCTTGGCATCTTGCCAGACCGTGGGAATCAGGTTAGAAACATCAAGGGTGATGAAGTAGCATTGGCTGTCGGGGTCCGGTAAGGAGATCTAGAACCGTCGAGTAGGGTGTTTGTGGAGCGGCTCCGGTAGGGTGGACTACGGTGTGGGCGAAGTGGATCTATGGCCGTGGATGAGGGCGTCGGTGAAGCTGCTCCGATGGTTGGGTTAAGGATGGTGTCAACGATGTGGATCTGCAGGCATGGACGGGGCGTCAAAAGCTGCTCCGGTAGGTTGGATGAGGGTGTAATAAAGCGGATCTGAGGCCGTGGACTTGTGAGTTGGAAAAGCGGCCCCGGTAGGGTTGAGAATGGTATAGGAGAAGCTACTCCGGTAGGGTTGACGATGGTGTCGGCGAAGCGGCTCCGGTAGGGTTGAGGAAGGTGTCGGTGCAGAGGATCATAGGCCGTCGACAGGGCCGTCGGTGGGGCGGCTCCAGGGGTGGATGAAGCGTCTCCGGTGGGGAGTACGAATGAGCTGCTGCAGATGCGCTGCGGTTGACGAGAGTACTGGTGAAGCAGATCCGTCGCCGTGGACAAGGCTGGCACTAAATGGGTTGTGGTACAGTGGTGGATGAGCAGTCTACTTGTTTCTAGTGGAGGTGGGAGGGGTAGATGCGGCAGCAGAAGCAGATCCGGCGAGGTGGACGCCGCTGGCAGTGAATGGGCTCTGGTACGCCGGTGGATGAGCATTCTAGGGTTTCGACAGGGGAGGGGTAGAAAGGCCGATGAAGTACGGACGACATGATGTAAGATGCTCTGATGCTCCGGTACTGACAGTGACTGCACAGTGCACAAGGTGAGGCTGACTTTGGTAACCCGGGCACGCCGCTTGGACTGGTGTCACCTCGGGCCCAGGGTCTTGTCACTTCACTGTGAGGACGGATAAATAATAGTATTTTGACCATCAAGTGTACCATAGTTGTACTACTACTACTAGTAGGAGTAGTAGGAACATGAGTAGAACTCCTATGCTAGCATGCCTCTGGGTTCACTTCTCCTCCAGATATCATCCATATTGCAAGCAGAACCAAATTCTCGTGCATGCGTAAGTGCGAAGAAGGACTTTTCTTTTTTGAGGATAACCACATGTTCCTTAACTAGAGAATGTTGTGTCTCCCATGCACGTGCCAATATCCATCCGAACTAGCTGCGACACATTTTTTTATCCGTTTGCATAGGTCCCACCTGTCAGAAGGGGTGCAGAAATAAAAAGGAATCATAAAATGTCTCGCCACGGTGATTCGAAAGAGTGACCTCAACTAGACAGTGGCACATGTAGCGCTAGAAGGATGGGCACGTATTGGGACAGGTAACACTCCTCAGTCTACCCGCGTAGCCTTTTCATTTAGTCTACCTAGCCGTCTAATCAACTGCCTGCAGGCCACTTCTCCCATTTACTTCTCCATCGGGAACCACTTTTCCTCGGCTTCTTCACTACTCCTTCATCTTCATTTGCATCCAAACCACACTGGATTCACAGTGTTTTAACCTCTTCACATCCTCCTGGAGTAATTCTGAAGCCCCTTTAAATAATCATCTTCTTCAGTTAGACTAGCCATCTAATCCTAATTCTCCAAACCATAGCCCTCCGGTCCAGCGGTTCCAAATGGTGAAAGAGATCGAGATGCTGGTTTTTAGCGTCCAACAGTCCTCGTTGAAGGCTCCTTCACCATAGTTGCCACAGTCACCGACCACCCAAGGGTTGTTCGGAAGTGGATCAACAATGTATCCAACTCCCTCCAAAAGGTGGAGATGAAGGTCATCGGTCTCGACGCAGAGTACATGGAGCGTGCCAGTGGGAAGATCAAACGCGCCACCGTCCTTCAGCTGTGCCTCGAAGATGATGTTTTGGTGTACCACATCATACACGCGCCCTCCATACCAGGTGAGCTTCATAATTTGTTGTCTCGGGAGGACATATACTTCTGTGGGGCAGCCATCGCAGGGGACAAATAGAAGTTGGAGCCGTACAACCTTGATTTGAAAAGCATCGCTGACGTACAAACCAAAATAAAGATTCCTATAGAAGATTGTGATAAACCGACACCATCCCTATTCGATGTAGCAAATTTTGTGCTCGGAACAAATATTCAGAAGGGTGACGAGACGGTGGCATTAAGGTCGTCTGGATGGGAGAATTATCCGTTGACGTACGAGCGGATAAAATATGCTGCCCTCAATGCCCGTGTGAGTTTTGAGATAGCTGCAAGGTCCAGAGAGCTTGTTGCGAAGTCGTCTCCCACAGAAAATGAGAACAACAACAACAACAACAACAACAACAACAACAACAACAACAACAACAACAACAACAACAACAACAACAACAACAACAAGAACAACAACAA